>NC_139976.1:15757324-16357324 GCF_963993115.1 Abramis brama | reverse complement strand
TGAGTCACAGCATTCGCTTCACCTAATTGAACACTGCTAAGATTTAATTAAGATTTCCCCAACAGGGTGTTATTTATAGTCAAAGTGCTCCAAATATGCCTAGACTGAACAGGTACCAAAATATAGATGGCCTTTTGAACTGAAGCATCTTGTATTCCTGATAAAGTTATTTGGATATATGTATAAATATGTAATTTTACTATATAGCATGTAATGAAGAAGACAGAAGACTGTCATGTCAGTTTTTCTTTAGCAGTCTGAGAGTGAATAGTCCACATTGTTGTTGCATTCATAAAATCTTTTTGGTTGCTTATTTAATAATCATCTTGTTTGCTTAACCTGTTTGTTAGCCATAAAGAAAGAGCATTCTTAGTTAGCACTAATGATGCGACACCAGAGAAAATCCCCAGTCATGGTTTTCTGCCTGCGTTTTAGCCAGGCAGGCAGGCAGGCAGGCAGGCCTCTGTAAAATTCCACAAGCAGCCCTGAACACACTGAAACTAGGTCAGCACTGTTATTGCAGAGAGAGAAAGAGAGGAGGAGGGAGAGCAATGGAGAGAGAGAGAGAGAGAGAGAGAGAGAGAGAGAGAGAGAGAGAGAGAGAGAGAGAGAGAGAGAGAGAGAGAGAGAGAGAGAGAGAGAAAGAGAGAGGTGGGGAAGAAAGCGAGATACAGGCCTGGAGACAGGAACAGCCACAAACACACACTTACACATGCACAGAAACACATATACACACACACACACACACACAGAGGCAGTCAGCAAGCTGCATGAGCACACAAGCATTCTCCTCTCAACACGCAAACACTTTTGCAGGCGTGCAGGCATATATGAACCGGTCTGTCTGTAAACAAGTGGCTTGACAGCTAGCGTTACCCAGCTCACCATAAATGCAGCTGCTGAGAGTGTGCAAAGGATGTCCTGCATAATAATAGATGTTACATAAGAGTATATTTAGACAGGAAGAGTTGAAAAAATTATTTAAACCTGTCCGGCACTTGTTGTGACTGGCCACTATGGCGTAAAACAAGGCCTAAGGATGACACAGTTTAACATGGTGAACGCATAGTGAATGGACAAACACATCTGCCACCCCCTCATTTTCTCTGTACGTCTGTCCCTATTTATCTCTCCCTCTCACCCTCCTTTTTCTTCACATATGACGCACACACTGCCTCTCAACAAACAGTTCCTGGCGCAAGAGGCTGGCCAAGCGTGACAAGGCCTTTGCCTTCCCCCTCAAACTGCCCCTCTACTCAAACATCTGACCGATTGAAAGAGTTAGAACTTAAGTATTAAAGTGTTGCATCTTGCTAAATGAAATATTATGTCAAGTCAATTTAAAAAAAGAGTTGGCAAACTGACTTGTGTAGGAAATTGAAAACAAGCGTCACATCTGCGTCATCAGCTGGAACGTAAAGTGCATGCTAGTCAACCAGGTAAAGATTTTCAATTTACGCACATGAGGCCACTGTTTTATAATGCTGTCACCAGTGGGTTAGAAACTGAGAAGAGGCTCGGAAGAAGCCGGATAAAGGTCTTGAATTTAGCTGTGCCAGTGAAAGAGACCATGGACTGAATGGCAGTGGAAAAGGGTAATGAGTGAAGGCCGCCTGTTTCCGTGTGGCCGTGACGGGGCCCACCAGGGTGAGGCTGACTGTGAAAAGGGGGCTGTCGCGAGATACTGAACTCTGCACAACCCCCTGCCAAAAACATAGTGGAGCCAGCCAGAGGATAGATGAGGGGTAGGGAAAAGAGCAAAAAGGAGGAGTAGGCTGTTTTGGAAGAGCAAGAGGGAAGCAGTTGGGAGATGGAGAAGGATGAGGTTGAGTTTGTGGGTGAATGTCCTCACTCCTTGCTTTCCCCCTGAGCAATTTATGGTATCTCTGTGATTTGGTATGACGGGCCATGCTCCAGCGAGTCTGCCCGTTTTACACGCTGTGTTCGACATGGTCCACTGAGTTTAAACTTGACAAGTGATTCCCATGAATCTGTTGCTGTAATATGATCAAGGACAATATACTAAGTAGAGCAAAACTGGAAGAAAATTTCATCACAAATAGAGTGAGAAACTCCACTAGTGACCTGGCTGAAGCTACTTCCTCTCTAGATCATGCCTGAACCTGCTTCCATAATGCTTTAGTTTGTTTTGGAAGACGAGCAGCCCTGCCATGTTTCCGTTCTAACATTGATACCTCTTTTGCTACAGTATGGCAGAAACTTTATGCTAACATATGCCAGAGTTTAAATTACAAATATCCCATGCTAGCAGACTTGAACCCATAAGCGTGACAGTAAATTAATTTGACCCTGGCGTATATTCAACTCACTTCAATAAAACCATACAACTTGGCTGCTTGGCTTCTAACGACCTCTGACCCTATGGCCTTGTAGGGGTTGTGTACCACTAAGTATGCTACACAGTAAAAAAAAAAAAAGTTGTAAATTTGAAAATGGAATGTGCATCTTATAATATCATCCACCATCTGTAAGCACAGGTAGATGCTGTTTTTTTTAGGGCTCCATATTTCAAGACGCCACTTGGTCATTAATTTTAAAACCGAGTCCTTCGCTATTGAGATAATTTCATCAGATGTGAACTTACCACAACATAAAGTATCCAAATTCTGCAGAACATAAATATGGAAAGAGAATGCAAAAAGTATGAAGCTTTATTCTCATTTTACTTTAATCTTGGAGCGACTCACCAGCCCTGAAAAAGAACTGCGTGGTTCAGCCACAACAGCGGAGGATAAGGGAGACAGGCCTTGATTAGCACACACACAAACCCACACACACACACACATTTCTGGTGTCTACACAAAACCAAAACAACATCGATATGATATGAGAGTGTCACAGAAATGCAAGAAGCAGGAAGAGGTGAAGACAGAGAGATAGATCAGAGGAAAAAGTCTCTCCTTCTCGCTTCCATTCTCCGCTAGGCAAGCACACAACAAGACAACGTACCTCGGAAAACCTTCTGCTGCATCTCGGCTGCGATGTGTTCTCTCTCTCACTCTCTCACTTTCCCTCCCTCGGTCTGTGTGTCCTGGTCTGCGTGTTCCCGTGTGCGTGTATGAGTGAGAGAGAGAGAGAGAACACAGGGAAAGACAAGCGCGTGCATACAGGCAGCGCTATGTAGAGGGCAGAGACGACTCTCTCGCACTCTGACTCTCCCCCTCCTTCTGCCGCTCTATCTCTCTTTCCCTCGCCTGCACTCTCGCTCACTCTCTCTCTCACACTTCAGTTTGCCACTGACACATGATTCTGGGCTGTTTTTGCATTTTTTATCTACCCCAGCCTCGCACCCCTTACTCACCCGCACCCACCCCCCAGCCTCATTTTAATTCCAATTCTCTTTTTTATTCTAAATTTTTTTTGTTCATTAGACACACACTTTCACCATGCACACTCTCTACATACACCAAGCCTGATGAAAGCAAGGAAGGGAGGGAGAACGGGAGCGAGGGAGAGAATGAGCGAGTGAGAGGACGCCATTTAAGCAGTTTGTTACGAGCACTGCCAGTCCCCAAAATGGCTGAAAACAAACAGGAGCCATGCCAACAGAAAAAAAGCTTGGCCATAGAGACACGAAGGGAAAGAGATAAAGAGTAGGAGTGGGGAGAAACAGAGAGACGCCAGACAATACTTGGGTTAAACTCTTTAATAACTCTAAATAAGTGAGGTAGCCGAAGGAGAGATCAAAGAGAAAGGCATGGACATGCACTTTGGTTTCCATTTTCTCCTCTCTTTTACTTTCCCTGACTGAAAAGAAGGACGTTTATGGCAAGAAGCGGTGGAACAGAGGAGTAAACATTGGAGTCTTTGGCCGAGACGGCCCTCTATGACAGATTTGGCCTTCTCGCCATTATGTGAGGCAGAGAAATAGCACCTCTGTGTACTTTTTGTCCTGCCTTCATTTGCTTAAACATTTAGTCTGACATTTGCTGGATCGATCAATCCAGTTCACTCTCAATGCGTAATCTATAGCTATTACAAAGTTCAGGAACCACCTGTTTTAAAACTGTTCAACAGAATTGTGTGTGGAGGACTATGATTTAAAACTGTCTGTCTTGACATTCAGAAATATTTTGGACCTGCGGAGAGAGCAGGGCAAGAGGATAAAGAAAATTAGGGTTTTTACAGAATTTTTTCTCTCGCTTCACTCTTCCTCTTTTATCCCCTTTTCTTCATGCCCAAATTTCTGCCGAACAGCTCATTATACCCCCCATCCTACGTTCCTTTCCCCTGTGCCCCTCGGTCCTTCTCTCTATTTTTCCTTTCTCTTTCGCACTCCTTCTTTTTCTCTTCTATTGTATGCCAGCCCACTTGTCTCCATGGGAACTCGGTTTGGAAGGGGTGTTGTTCTTATGATCTCTCCGACTTGGTGGAACTTTGTCACTTTTCTCACACCTTTCTCAGATTCTGTTTTTCTACGGGTTCTTATTGTGAGCTCGATTATAAAACGTTAATTTCACATGTTTGTGTTTTGTCGTTTGAAATGATTTGTTTCTTGCAATGTTTATTTTGTAATTCATAATAGTAACTTATTTAAAGAGGTTCACCCCAAAGTGTTTGATATTTTAAGTTATGAGCTGTTTGGGAATAGGTTTAGGAATAGGTTCAAAATGCACCGTAAAGCTGTAAGACATTTCGCCATAGTCAATATTAAGTGGTGCCAGAAAACATGTCAATATATTTAGGCAATGCATGTTTCACCACTTGGTGGGGGTGAGAAAATGTAGTTGTTGATAAGGAAGTTCTATGGAAGTTTGTCTATTTGATTTAAGATACCTTTGAGATAAGACTTCAGTTCAAGTCAAAGTCAGTGTGATAGCAAATGTTGTGAGAGTGACATTTAATCCAAGGATCATGCACTAAGTAATTATACATTCATGCTATTATGTTATTCTTTTAATTTTATTATAACTTTTTATTTCTTGCTTAAGCGAATAAGAAGAGGCCAGACAGAGGTGGTCTTCACAAACTAGAATCAGCCATTCAACTCTGCAAACAAGCTTTGTCATATTCCAAATTATTGTATTTGTCATTTGATTGCCTCTAATCTTTGTCTGCTGTGAAAATAGGTGGCTCAAATGTTCCCCTACTCACTGCTGATCAAAGGCCGTCTTTAACATGACATATGGATCAGCAGACACTAATGAGAGGGCAGTGGCCAGCTGAATCTCCACGGTAACAAAAGAGGCTGGGACATCTGGAGTCAGCCACACACAGACTCCTGGAGAGTTTTGGGGAAGAGGGGGTCGTCAGATGTCCGCCTGCAATGGGTGGACTGGATAACAAATATGGCAGTGGGCAGATGAATGAAATGTCAATTTAACCCTCTGAGGCTTGGTCGTTGTTTATCAGTACAAAGAATCCATGTTTGCACAGCTTGTGTAAAAAAAGAATATTTTTTCATATTTATCAAAAACTGTACAGATGACATTCATTTTAGTGAAATAATGAAATTAAATGGTTTCTTTATTATTATTATTTTGTAGCTATTGTGTTGTAGGCAACTATATGTACAACCTGATTTAAATTAGAGCAGCTGATAGAATCAGGAAGAAGCAAGAAGCTCTTTCTCTGGCTATGTAATTGTTCTACTTGATTTTGTTATACCATTTTCCAATTATTTTTAAACCAATATTTTTTTTAGAGTTGCCATCTCAAAAACATTATAATTATTTGTATATATATATATATATATACAGTAGTGGCCAAAAGTGATGTCCGAGGGGGATATTTGTTTTTAATGACCCTACAAGTTTGATTAAACTTTCAGCATATGTTATATATATATATATATATATATATATATATATATATATATATATATATATATATATATAACATATGCTGAAAGTTTAATCAAACTTGTAGGGTCATTAAAAACAAAATTATTTTTAATATGTACAAATATTAATATTACAAATGATTAGTTATTAATTATACAAAATCTTAAACACATTTTTTATAATATTTGATTACAGTGCCAAGATGTAAATTTTCTCAGTTCATCCCTGATTTAAGTTTACAGGACATACACCCAAAAGCTGTATTTTGTAGTGTTCTTATCTCATAATAAAAGATTTGTGTAACTCCAATCCAAAATATTTGTAACTGCTTAGATGAGTAAAAAAAAAAGAAGATTGGCAGCACTCTCATGACACTCTGTCCTAACACCATGGAGTAACTTTGTAATTCTTGGATGATTTCTCATATTCATCTTCAAGTATATTCCTGGCAAAATGCCGAATTCTATCAAATGCTTCTTTAAAACGGTTCCCATTCCTTGTCTATTTGTCTCCCATATTTCTTAAATATTATGCATTTCCTCATGAGTTTTATACATTTATCTGAGTATTTAAGTATTTATTAAATCTATTATAAATAACTTGTTATATGAAGTCCATATTTTATTGCTTAAATGTATTACATTTGACGTTGCTTGCCCATATCTTAAAACATTAAGTTTGATGTAAAATCGTACTCATTTCTCTTTCAATAAACTGATTCAGTCTAATCCACTGATCCAGTTTCCATATACTTCCATTTTGAATTGCTATCATTATCCACCCATACTAATACTGACCTAATCTGTGCTACATATAATACACCAAATTGGGAACTGCCATTTCATCCATTTCAGTATTTTATTTTAAAACATTTAGCTTAAATCTTGGTTTCTTTTCATTGCAGAAATTCTCTAAAACTCCATAATGATGATCCAACTGTTTTAGTATTACAGCTTTTAAATAATTTATTTTTGTTCAGTCCCTCTTGAATACATTCTTTTTACAAGTGCTCTATTCTTATAAAAAAAATATTTATATATATGCTTAATGCTGTAAGTTCAATCTCTTCATTTAAGACCGTTTTTATTCTTATTATTTAAAGCTCTGTAGATAAAGTAGATATCTATAGTGATAATGGATCCTCTTGTCTTGTTTCTTTCAATATTTAAAATGCTTCCAAAATATTTCCATTAGCCCTCACTCTTTATACATCCCTTTAATCATTGTAAACCTTTGTAGAAAGCCAAAGACCTCACACATTTAAAAGAAAAAAGGGCCATAACAACCTATCAAATGCCTTTTTAGAATGTCTCAGCATTTGTTGCTTTTTTCTCATTCTGAGATATTTTAAGTGTTCATCACTTTTTGATTTTTAATAACAATGGGTTGCAAATCACATTTTAGAGGACTGACTTATGACACAAATTGTATAGCATACATTAAATCAATTAATGAGGTATAAAGTGACAGTCAGGAACCGGTTAAAAATGAAAATGTTGTCATCATTTACTCACACTCAAGTCGTTCTGAACCTGTATGACGTTTTACTACTATATACACAAAATAAAATATATTGAAACTGTTATTGTCCATACATTGAAAGTCAGCAGGGTCTAAAACAACAGTTGACTAACATGTTATACAGGTTTGAAACGATGAGGGTGAGTAAATGATGAGAGTTATTGGTGAACTGTCCCTTTGAGAAAGTTACAACAGAAGGGGTTGATGATGCACTTGTGTGTATTTGCAGTGCTAGATTACTTACAAATTGTATTCAGTTACTGATTCCAAATTACATGACAAAAATTGTTGTTAGTAATGTAATTTAGATTACTCATTTTAGGTAATTTATTCTGACTACTTTTGGGTTACTTTTTAGATTACTTTTGACCTAACTCATTTATCACATTGATTTGAATAGGATAATATTCTACCATATTAATATAGAAATACAAAGAGAAAGAAAATATATTCCATTCTTTGTTATCAACATGAAGTTCATTAAAGCTACACTGTGTAGGATTTTCTCCCATCTAGCGGTGAAATAGTTTATGACTACCAACTGAATATTACTTTCTAGCCCCTCCCATTCCGAGGGCGTTTTAACTCCTACGGTGGCCGTATTATTTCAAATATGCCGGCAGTCGCGAGTAATCTCCCCCTCACATTCGTCACGGTGCCACTGAGTGTCAAAACGCGAAAGGTGAAGCTTGAATTTCCAGGTATGTCCCTCTTTGGCTAATGTATTTTCAAGATGGAGGTGCAACATGGCTGCCGCCATTCGAGCAACTCGCTCGTATGTATTCTAAATGTTCTATTATATTACACATTAATGAGCACATATCATTTTGAAAGAACAAAGTGTTTTTTGCTAAGAATCAACAAAAAATTACACAGTGTAGCTTTAAATATTACGTCAGGGTTTCGCAGACTGGGGTTCATGAAGGAACTGCAGGGGTTTGTGAGTTTAATGAAAAGCTATTAGGTAATAATAAATAATAAATATAATCAATACATAATTTTAACATTTACTAAAAAAGATTAAAAAATATTTGTTTACCTGTCATGTGACCTTTAACTAACATTATAGAACCGTGTGTCAGGGATCAGTCAGGCTCCACCATCACCCAATCACAGAGATCGCTATCACCTGAATACTAATCATCCGCACCTGCACGTCATTCATGATCACTTGCACCTGCACATGATGACATCATCATCTCATCACCACAGGCAGCATTAAGCACACACATCACTCCGTCTCATTGTCTGGTCTCGTTTTATGTTCATCACTTACTTCCAGTATAGTGTATGTTACGTTTACTGTTTTGTCTACCTGCATCCTCCGTGTCTTCAATGTCTCCCTGGCCTTCTGTGGTCTTCTCTCGGACAACGGCTACTTACCTCTTTCCCATCTTCTGTGTGTGCACCAGCTGCCATCATCCACCTCACCCACAACCTCCTCATCCATCTACAACACAAAGGAATTGTCAGTATCTTATTCACCATTCCTGTTTGTCAACGTCAGTTTGGAATTCCCTTCCGAATCTTGCAGAGACGGAGAGTGTGAGTAGGAGCTGTCCATGAGCTAGGAGCAGGAGCAACTTTTGGTAAGTATTCTGATTAATTAATTTGTCATTTTGCCTCCACGTCCCCCCGATTGCCTGCGAGCTTCTCCTCCTGTCTATACAGTAATTTCTCTACTGTGCTGTCGCGTGGTTATGAAGCAATCGTTAGCCTATTTTTACAAAAACGGCTTCTACGGGGCCTTAATGTAAGATACAAGGTAATGGAGCCTTTTATACATTGTCGTGTTTCTTTAGAAATAAACAATGGACAAATAGAGTCTTTAAATGCCTCAGATGTAAAGTTATTCGCTGTCAAAATGAATGGGAGTCAATGGAATGCTAACAGGTGATGGCTTGTTAGCCAATGGATGTCTCCATAGAAGGTACGCTTTCCGGATGCTGGATTACCCCCTTGCTTCCTCATCACCCGTCACCGACTTTTCTTCACCACCCATGATTTCCTGTCCCGTGGCCAATCCAGTGCCCTACTCTGGTTCGGCAAAGGATTGCAAGGGATTTCTCCTCCAATGTTTGCTGGCCCTGGAGATGCAGTCGCAGCGATTTTCCCACCGAAAGAGCTAAGACCGCCTTCATTCTCTCCCTGCTGAAGGGTCGAGCGCTCCGCTGGGCACAAACCATCTGGAACCAGAATGGACCTGTCACAGACCCTAACTAATTTCACTACTCATTTCTGCAATGTCTTTCGAATCCCTGAGGGGCGATACTTCAATCGGTGAGCAATTGTACCATCTCAATCAAGGAAAGATGTATGTTTCTGATTATGCCCTCAAGTTCAGGACCTTAGCAGCAGCCAGTGGTTGGAATGAGCGCTTGCTCCTCACCGCCTAATGGCAGGGTTTGAATCCAATGTTGCAACTGCATCTTGCAGCATACAACGACATGCTCGGTCTCAAACGGTTCATTCATCTCTCCATCCCAACCAACCGTCGTATGCTGCTCTGTTTGGACGAGCTACGGGGCTGGCCTTCACCCTCAAACATTCGCCAACCAGAGGATACCAGTTCTCCAGAACCAGAATCCATGCAACTGGATAGTGCTCGTCTCACCCACACCGAACGGCAGAGGCGGCTGACCCAGGGTCTTTGCTAGTACTGTGGTGCTGGTGGCCATATCATCACTGCATGTCCAATCTGTCCACCAAGACCCATGATGAGTGTCATACATTCTGCGTCTGTCAATATGCAACCTCTCACCACTGAAGTCCTCCTTACTGCTTCCCACATCTCTCTTCCAGTACACGCCCTCCTCGACTCTGGGTCAGCAGGAAACTTCATCTCCGATTCCCTCTGCCGCCAGCTCAACCTTAAGAAGAGGTCCTCCGAAACCCATTATCAGGTTCACTCGATAATTGGCAAACCTCTCAACAATAAGCATGTTCGATTGACCGTGGGACCCATCCAGTTGCAAGTGGGACAGTTGCACACCAAATCCACCTCCTTTCTGGTTCTGGAGAATTCCATCGCTGGTATCATCTTAGGGCGCCCGTGGCTAGTGCAACACGACCCCAATCTTTCCTGGACAACGGGGGAAGTTCTGAAGTGGGGCGATAGCTGTTTTCCAGCATGCTTCCCTCATCTACCTCAACCTGTGATGCTTCCTGTCAACTCCACCTCCATCGAACGTCCTGTAGAACAGCAATTGATTGACATCCCAGCCTGCTACGCCCCCTTCAGTGACATATTCTGCCCCAAACGGGCGTCGCCGTTGCCTCACACCGGCAATGGGACTGCGCCATCGACCTCCTTCCGGATGAGCCAGTGTCTCACAGTAAAATATATCCTTTGTCTCTTCCAGAACAGAAGGCCATTGAGGAGTACGTCGAAGAGGCTCTACAACAGGGCTATATCTGCCCTTCCACTTTCCCTGCTGCTTCAAGCTTTTTTTTTGTGGCAAAGAAGGACGGAGGCTTGCGGAGGCTAAATTATGTTATCCACTTCCCCTCGTCCCAGCAGCCTTGGAACAACTTTGTGGAGCAGCCGTGTTCACCAAGTTGGACCTCCGCAGCATGTATAACCTCATCCGGATATGTGAGGGGGACGAGTGGAAGACCGCCTTCGTGACGCCTACAGGGCACTATGAATACCTGGTCATGCCGTATGGGTTAGTAAACACCCCCTCCAAATTCCAGGATTTAATGCACAAGGTGCTCCGGACTTCCTTCATCGATTTGTGATCGTCTACATAGACGATATTCTGATATATTCCTGGAGCCTGGCCGAACATCGCCAACACGTTACGGAGGTCCTTCAACGCCTCAGAAAACACCAGCTCTTCCTGAAAGCTGAGAAATGCTCCTTCCATCAAGCCACTGCAATTCCTAGGCTATAACATCAGTGAACACGGCATCCAGATGGATGAGGGGAAGGTAAATTATGTTAGAAACTGGCCAACACCTTCAACCATTAAGGAACTCCAACGTTTCTCAGATTTGCAAACTTCTATCGCCGCTTCATCCACAATTAGAGCTCCATAACCTCTCTTAACCAATCTCCTCAAGAACAAGCCCAAGTCTCTGTCATGGACATTGACCGCCACCCAAGCTTTCCAAAGCCTCAAGGATTCACCAGCGCACCGCTCCTGATTCATCCAGACCCTAACAAGCCATTCATCGTAGAGGTCGATGTATCCACCACCGGGGTCGGAGCGGTGCTATCTCAGCAGCAGGGGATTCCAGCACGTCTCCATCCATGGGCCTTCTTTTCTAAGAAACTATCCCCGGCAGAGATAAACTACGACATCGGTAACAGGGAACTGCTTGCCATAAAGCTCGCGTTGGAGGAATGGAGACATTGGTTGGGGGGTGCTAAGGAGAAGTTTACTGTACTCACTGATCACAAAAATCTCGACTCAACCCCAGACAGGCAAGATGGGCTTTATTCTTCACCCGTTTCCATTTCAACATCTCCTATCGTCCAGGTACACACAACCTCAAGGCGGATGCCCTATCCCGTCTCCATACTTCTGAGGAAAGATCTGAAGAGCCTGAGCCCATCTTGCCTCATGAAATCGTTGTATGCCCCATCCAATGGTCCATACTCCAGCAACTCTCCTCCAATTTCTCTGAACCATCTCCGCCGGGGTGTCCTCCAGACCGCATCTATGTCCCCAGATCACAACGTACCAACCTCACTCACTCGGCACATGCATACTAGTCATAGTAGACCGATTTTCTAAATCCTGCCGCTTAATTCCTCTGAAGGGCTTACCCACTGCCATGACCACTGCGGAACTTCAGGGTACTGAAGTTCCACTGCGTACTGTCAGGGATCAGTCAGGCTCCACCATCACCCAATCACAGAGATCACTATCACCTGAATACTAATCACCTGCACGTCATTCATGATCACCTGCACCTGCACATCATCATCTCATCACCACAGGCAGCATATAAGCACACACATCACTCTGTCACATTGTCTGGTCTCATTTGAGTAAGGACTCTCATTTATGTTCATCACTTACTTCCAGTATAGTGTATGTTACGTTTACTGTTTCGTCTACCTGCATCCTCCATGTCTTCAATATCTCCCTGGCTTTCTGTGGTCTTCTCTCGTACAACGGCTACTTACCTCTTTCCCATCTTCTGTGTGTGCACCAGCTGCCATCATCCACCTCATCCACAACCTCCTTATCCATCTACAACACAAAGGAACTGTCAGTATCGCATTCATCATTCCTGTTTGCCAACGTCAGTGATACATACCTGTTTTATGTCCGTATACCCGCCGATCTCAAATAAGCTGTTTATTATCCTTTTCATCCTTGTTGTGAGTCTCTGTTCCATAACACAGTGAACCTTTTATTTATAATTGGCTTAATTTTATTATTGATCTAATTTATTATCTTAAAATCTAAGGGGATAATTATAAGTAAATATATTAGGGCAAAGAGATTCACCTGACAAAAAAAAAGTTGTCTCTATTTTCAGTTTAGGCACATGACTAGTGGCTGGTCTGTGTGTGCAATTCCACAAACCTGGAAGACCTTATGAATGTATACAAGCAGTAGACTTTTAAAGGAAAATCACTTTTTCCCAGTCATCTCAGTGGCAAAAAGTGTCCCAGTCAACCTGAATTCACTCTTTGTCTCTATGTGTGTATTCACAGAAAGAGGCAGCAACCGGGGGTTCAATTATTAGCTGATGTAAAGTGAAAATGAAGAAGTGTGTAAGGATGTCTATTGTACATGCTTCACAATGATACACAATTTATAATTCAAAATATTACAGTCCAAAGCATCATATGGAACCTTATCCTTTCTTTCCCATAATGTGTCCCATAATTATATCAACCCACATCAACCTGGATTCTAAGCATTTTAATTCAAAAGGGTAAAAATAAGTTTTCATTTCATTTAATTGTTTTTGCTCACCACAGCTGCATTTATTTGATCCAAAATAAAAATGAGGATATAAAAAAGTTATATTGTGAAATAGTATTACAATTTTAAAATAAGTATATTCTATTTTAATATTTTTTTTAATTTAATTTATTCCTATGATGGCAAAGCTGAGTTATCAGCATCATTACTTCAGACATTTGTCTTCAGTGTCACATGATCCTTCTGAAATCATTCTAATATGCTGATTTGGTGCAAAAGAACAGCATTTATTTGAAATGGAAATCTTTTGTAATATTATAAATGTTTACTGCCACTTTTGCTCCATTTAATGTGTCCTTGCTGGATAAAAGTATTAATTTCTTTCTTTTTTTTCTAAAACTTTTTAATGGTAGTTTACCTCAAACTTTTTTGTTCTGTAAGTCCCTTATATTAGTACACCGGAACTTACCACCTCTATCCTTTCCTATGCTCATATGATAGTGATTTCAATTTCTAAGTGGTGAACATTACTGACAGTGTTACAACTCACCCCACTTTATAACCATTCCCGGTCTACCATATTGTTTACAAGAGAAGGTATAAAATGACTGCGATATAAGCTTGGGATAATCAGATATAAACTATAATTTAAGTGAGAAGTGCCATTTAGTGTAATTACTTTAGCACTGCATTTTATTTACTTTTTCCTTTCATTTGACATTTAGCCTTTTTTTCACAGTCATCATAATTATATGATGTGTCAATTAAATAATAGAACATTTTGATGATTAAAATATAGGCTTAGAAACATTTTTCTGCTTGGTGAGCTTAATTTTGTAAGACTTACTTTATACCATTCAGTCCTTTCCATCTTAAAAACATATCATTACACTCCTTTGGTAAATGTGCTTTTTCTTTTTTTTACCAAACAAGCTTACTTGTGGAGCCTTGTGATTACTAAACTGGAACAACAGGGCTTCCTTGAGAGCTCATGATCAAAGCACATCCCATTTTCTGCTTGATTATGGCTTCCGCTTGGAAGAGGAAGATCCACAGACTGGTGAAGTAACAGGAGCGTTCAGCTGTCTGAACTGCGCTCATAGCTTCCATCTAGTGGTCATGTCTCTCCTCTGATCTGTAGTTTGACAACGCTCTCAGCAATATATATCAGAAAAAGAAAAAACTGTATAGGAGATAACCTAACCCTAAACCTATCCTTATCCATTAACACCACCCCCTGGTTTCACAAGACAAGACTTAATCCTAGTCCCAGACTAAAATGTGTGTTTGAGCAGTTTTAAATTTAACTAAGTTTTTGTATCAAGATGCACACCAGTAATGCTTTTTTTTTTTTAAGGCACATTTATAAAAGCCTCTTAAATGCCATAATTGAACTAAGGCCTAATCCTGGCTTAATCTAAGCCTAGTTTGTGAAATCAGGCCCTAATGTGGTAGCCTATTAAGAAGTGTCATATGAAGTTTTAGGTAATGTCTGGTCTGCCTGTGCTATTAATATTTTCTCACTTTTCAAGTGAGCTCACTTCTTGTTTGGAATTACTCTAAGTGAGATGATATTTTTACTTTAGTTTCTAGCACTGCAATAATATTTAGTGCTATGTTAAATGTCTTGAAGGAACCATATTTCTAAATTACTTTGCAATGTGTAAGAAATGGAAAACATCCTTTAATTTTTTTTTTTATTTGTTAATACCTTGTCTTTTCAGGTACTAGACAGATTTTATTTTGGTCCACAATGTTAAATTCCACAGAACCGATCTACAGGTTTAAAATGCCTTTTACAAATTGATATATACTTGTTAATGCCTTCTATTAAAACGCACAGACTTAAGTTTATTTACAGCAGGTTAAATAAACTTATGTTGTAGTAAAAGTATTCAAGAGTCTGAAGGAATGAATTACGCAATTGTGTAATCTTGTCTGCCACAAGGTGGCGCTACAGCTC
Organism: Abramis brama; assembly: GCF_963993115.1. NCBI lineage: Eukaryota > Metazoa > Chordata > Actinopteri > Cypriniformes > Leuciscidae > Abramis > Abramis brama. The sequence goes on along the minus strand of NC_139976.1, from coordinate 16,342,148 downwards.
GGTTTGAACTATAAGACTACCTGGACAGCGTTATTTACGTAAACAGACGAAATTTGTACTTTCAGATAATAGGCGAATTTTAAACGGCATTTTTGCACTCTTGAGGGCACTTCATTTGTGGGAGCGTTCCAAAAGAAAGTGAACAACTGAATCCCTTCACGAAGGGCCCTTCCACAGGTCTGTTAGCGAAGAGAACATGCAATGGTAACTTCAAGGAAGTAACTTAATCATTTATTGTCACGTTCTGCCCCTCAAAGTAGGGCATAGGGATGCTCACTTCCGATTGGAATTTGCCCAATTTGTACTATTCTACTTATGTGTACTTGAAAAGTTTAAAGTACTGCATCCCTGACAACAGAACACAAGATTTATTTTTCTTTCGTTTTGGAACATGCAGGTTAAAAAGTGAAAACCAATCATTTGAATGCAAATCGAGTTTATTTATACACCAAATACTTATAAGAACATGTAATGAAATACATGAATATTTCAAACCATTCAGAGTTAAGTTTTGTGACAATTGTCCAGATGACAACAGGGACAAAGGGACAGTTCACCCAAGAATGAAAATTCTATCATTTACACACCCCCATGTGATCTCAACCACATAATTTACGTTAGGAATACAAAAAGAGATGTTAGGCAGAATTATTTTAGTTGCAGCTTTTCATTCCTGTAAATCCCCAACATTTAACTGAACATCTCCTTTTGTGCTCCATAGAAAACCATAAAGTCTAAAAGTTTTATTTCTGAGTGAACTGCCCCTTCATTTACTATTGTATGGGTCATTAAGCTATAATCTTTATGACAGTAAAACAGTAAAAGTTAATCAGTGCTAATGTTGAAAAAAATCTGAATGTAAAAAAAAACAGCGGGGACTCCTCCATGTTGCACAGACATGAACGGCACACCAAGTACAAGACTTCTGTTATGTGGGTTGTTGAGCTCAATATCTACAAAGTACTTTTTTCCCAGAAACAACGATACAGCCTTCAATGTTATCAACGCACCGCATTAAATTTGTTTTTGTAGAATAATGTTTCCACGGTGAACATAAAGCTATAGCTAGCTAGCTAGCTCGGGCTTTCACTTCAATCTATAGTTACGCAACTCCGCTTCCTTTCTGCCCTGTAAACCCGCCCAAGTACACAAGCACAGACTCCATGTTTGTTCATCGCACCGCCACTGTACCCGCCATAAACTAAATGATCCCTCAAATGTATATCTATTTGGTATTATTTCTAAGCACTGATGTGATTTAAATTAGGAAACCGATTCAGATCTTGACCTAACACTCGATATTCTCGTTCAAGAATAATGAGATTTTGACTATTAACGCAGTGGGACTAAAATTTAAAGCTCTTTGGAGAACCAATACCTTGTTTTTTTTATCCAAAATGGTATCACCTAAATTTCCAGATAACGTTACATGTGGGATCGAACGAGTCGATTTGGACTTGATACATAAGATCAACATAAGCTCTTACTCTATTATCCGATTAGCTTTGTTGAGATAGCCGTAATAAACAAACTCGTTTCGGTTATAAACACATTGTCGTATTAAGCAATATATGTAATTATTCAATCGGAAACTAATTGGAGAACCTATGTATTTTGTAATGCAAGTTAGGTACATACGTAACGTAACCATCCAAGCTCTATGCTAACAGGCTAACATGGACGTGATACAAGTAACACATGATCGGTTAAAAAGGCACATCTACGATCTGAAAACATACAAAGACGACCAGGATAATCGAAAATAGCTTTTTAAACCCAAACTGGTTAAACAATCATAAATGTTCGTGCATATTACAGTCTTCTGTATTTCTCGTGTCATTATTAACATGCATCTAAGAGACAAAATCACGTATAAAAATGTGCTTGAATAAGAACCATTTCAAAAACGTTTTTGTGCTTTTACTTCCAACTGTCTACAATGTAACCTTAATCCATGGGTATTTAGCCGAACAATGTTTCATATTTACCCTTATGTAAAGCAATTTACTCAAATATATAAACACACATTGACATTTTAAAGGTAGCAAATAACATTTTAAAGAAAATGTGCCGTAATCGTTTAAACGGGTTGTGTTTAATTTTCCCATTCCACAAAGGATGGCGGCTAACAAGCTAGCAAAAGCTCACAACAGTCGCTAGGTAACATCATGTTACATTACTACAATTTCTTGACTACACTATACTTGCGAGAATAAGGACCATATTAGACTATCAAATGAAATAATTTACGAATCATGGACGTGCGCCTGTTTATATGAAAACTAGTAACAAGAAACCTAAAGCTAGCGCCTTTCTGTGGAACAACATGGCCTGGGTGTACAAATCTATTTTTTTATTTTACAATGAACTGCTAGAACGTACAAATTGTCCAAATAGTTTAAAAAACATCAAATGTTTAAATCTACGACGTTTCTCGAGTGTTTTTACATTAAAAATGTGCTGTCCGAAAACCCAGGCTTTCAGCGGTGTTTCCAGCTGATCATACCGAGAAAGGCGCATGTCGTCCAGCCATTGTTTTTACTCGACCTCGTGGATTCTTGCATTTTCCCGTAGAACACAAATAAATCAAGGGAAATCATAATGAATAGTTCGGGAAATATTAACAAATCTTCAAAATAAGAGAAAATTAATTATATGAATTACATAAAAATCATATTTAAAACAAAAATAATGGTGTTAATCCTCGACGGTAGGTGCAGGCCTCTCACACGAGCTTCTTTTCCAGCACTCTTAGCTGATCCAGAGCGAGACGGACGAAACAGCACTGGTTTTTTTTATTTTTGCTCAGAGGGTGAAAAAATATCAGTCGGGTAAAATCGGCAATGCTCGTAAAGAAGGCGGGCGGCAAGAAAGTTATTTTACCGCCGTCAAAGCGTTGGTTGCAATTGGCCAAATGCTCTCTGCTCATGCATATTGAGAAAACGTTAGACGAATAAGGTTTCATTTTGCCGAATATAATTCAATATTCATGTCTTAAGTGTCCACGGATCCGCCCCTGGTTTATACGGACCTATGAAATCTCTTCATACGTTATGTCCCGCCTCCCCCTACATGGGATTCGCAGGAATCAAAAGCGCACAACTCCATTGGTTCTGCGTCAATTTGAATGAATTATTCATATGTTGCAGTCTCACGGCCAATCAACGCTCAGAAACATCGATTCATAACCCGCCCTCTGACTGTTCAGCCCCTGCCAAGTAGGCTGTGTAAACCTGTAGCAAAGCATTCAGTCTATATAAAGCCGTGTGAGAGCAGTCTTCTCTCAGATGCGCTTAGAGCGCACTGGCGTGTAGATCGGGGAAAGGGAAGGGGATTGCCGGTAGCTACAATAGCTAGTATATAAACACAAATTTAAAAGCACATTGAGTAGCAAGACACGGTGGTCACTGGGAAACCGCCATCGGACAAGTTCCGGTCACCATTGGGTGCCAGGAGAGTCTTGGTGGCGTTTCAGAGGTGTTCCTTCTTACAAAGCGGCGTGCCGGGGGAGGACGCGTCTCTTTGAATAGACAGGATGCACGGACCGCCTTCCAGCGACAGCGCATGCCCATTGCGCCTCATCAAGAGAGTGCAATTCGGCGTCCTCAGCCCAGATGAACTTGTAGGTTTTGCTCTTGGGAAGGGGTATTCTCTTACTTCTTTGAGTATTATTGTATTACTCAAATCATCATCTTGTTAAAATCCTATTAAATACGGATATTAACATACAGTGTCTTCTGTGAGCCTGTGTTTTGCTAACTTAGCCGGCTAGCAACTTCTGCCTCTAGTAAGAGCATGTGTTTAGAAAGTTGAACAAACACTACACAAGAGTCCTACTTTTACAATTAGCATCACGACACGGAAAGCCTTGTTTGAAGTTATATAATTTTAACTCGTTGTAATGTTTATTGTTTGTTTACTTTATTTGACCATTTTGGAGTCACATGGTAGACCCAGAGTTTCTCCCAAGTTTCCACATTGTTCCCTGTGTCTCCCTTTCTGGCAATAAAATATGTGAAGTTTTATATTCATGATTCAGTTTTTTAAACGGCTCAAATACATTAATTTTATGAAGTGCACTTATGTTTTACAATAAATGTATTACAAATAGCATTTTATGTGATTCTTATGAGACACCAATGAAGAGTAACTGGTTTTTAGAAATGTCATTTTCATAGCCTTTTAAATCTTGTTTCTGCTGAAATATTTTACAATGAATGCAGTTGTGCAGACACTTCATTTTGTGATTAATGTATGTTTTATGGGTGCAAAGTACTTTATTATGGAAACCCATTATTATGGAATTATTAAACCGCTTTCTAACTGACATTTTTAAAGTGTAATCTGGTGAATTTTGCATCTAAAATTGCTTATTTTAAACCTGTGGTTGCTCTTGTTCTTGTGTTTCTCAAATGTTATTAGAGAATGTGTTTGTTTTTACCAATGTTTCATCACTGTTGTTAAAATGCAAGACATTTTAATGCCATTTCCGTTCTCGTTTCAGAAACGAATGTCCGTTACTGAAGGGGGCATCAAGTACCCTGAGACCACAGAGGGAGGACGCCCTAAACTGGGGGGACTCATGGACCCCCGGCAAGGGGTAATTGAGAGGTCAGGCAGATGCCAGACATGTGCAGGTATATTCATAAATTAGTTTTTGGTTCATTTTAAACACTTAAAGCTCCTCCTGTTATGCATTGTGTACTTATTTAATTGCTGTGGTTTAGGTAACATGACTGAGTGCCCTGGTCATTTTGGTCACATTGAGCTAGCTAAGCCAGTCTTTCATGTTGGCTTCATCACAAAGATCATGAAGGTCCTCCGCTGTGTGTGTTTCTTCTGTTCAAAGCTCCTTGTGGACTCGGTATGCCGTATTTTTTATTTGCCTTTTTTTTTTAGATTTGTTACAATGTTCCTTATTGTATGGTTAACTTTTAATTTTGTTTTACCCAGAACAATCCAAAAATCAAAGACATCTTGACCAAGTCGAAGGGGCAGCCACGGAAGCGTCTGACCCACGTTTATGACCTCTGTAAAGGCAAAAACATTTGTGAGGGTGGAGAAGAGATGGACAACAAGTTTGGAGTGGAGCAGCAGGAGACGGAGGAAGACCTCACCAAAGAGAAGGTACAGAACTCATAATTCTCTAATCATTTAATGCTTTCCTGTGTATTTAAAGCTCACTGGTTTCATGCTTTTTTTTAAAAACTGATTTTCATCTTTACATTTCAAGGGTCATGGAGGTTGTGGCAGATACCAGCCGCGTATCCGACGCTCTGGCCTGGAGCTGTATGCTGAGTGGAAGCACGTGAATGAAGACTCTCAGGAGAAGAAGATTCTCCTCAGCCCTGAACGTGTGCATGAGATCTTCAAACGCATTTCAGATGAAGAGGACATGATCCTGGGCATGGACCCCAAATACGCCCGTCCTGAGTGGATGATTGTCACAGTTTTGCCTGTGCCCCCTCTTGCTGTGAGACCGGCTGTGGTCATGCAGGGCTCTGCTAGAAACCAGGTTAGCATTTCTTCTTGAACAGTGGGGGAAAATAAAGTCTGATGTATTGCAGAGTTTTGTACTGATGGCTGTTAGATTTTTCAATTGTACACTTTCCCCCTAGGATGATTTAACACACAAGTTGGCTGACATTGTGAAGATCAATAACCAGCTGAAGCGAAATGAGCAGAGTGGAGCTGCAGCTCATGTTATAGCAGAGGATGTCAAGCTGCTTCAGTTCCACGTGGCCACCATGGTGGACAATGAACTGCCAGGTCTACCTAGGGTAAGGTTTACACTATACCTTAGAAATAAATACAGGCTTATGCCAAAAATTTGTATGAGTAGCAACAATTATTACTTGCTTATTAACTGTATTAGAAATATTCATTCAGTTATTATAAATGATTCAGAATTAAACTGAACAATTACATTATTAAAATGTTGATTATCATTATTATTAAATATGTATTGAAATAAGTATAAATAAAATACAAATTTAATTCAGTTCTATGGTTATTCAAGCCTTTATTCAAAAAATAAAACTGCTGCATGACATTGTAGCCAATCAAAATAAATTTGATATTTAGTCTTTTGAACCAGTGAGAGTTAACAGTAGAAGGTGAAGACTTAGACTGTACTGTCATACGCTCTTGTCTCAGGCAATGCAAAAGTCTGGTCGCCCACTAAAATCCCTCAAGCAGAGGCTAAAGGGTAAGGAAGGACGTGTCAGAGGTAATCTGATGGGGAAGCGCGTAGACTTCTCTGCGCGAACTGTCATTACGCCAGACCCCAACCTGCATATCGACCAGGTGGGAGTTCCCCGGTCCATTGCCGCAAACATGACCTTCCCTGAGATCGTCACACCCTTTAACATTGACAGGTATTATTAGGAGTTCTTGTATTCAAATGAATACACATCTCATTTACAAAATATTCAAACTTGGTGACTTTGTGACCCTGTGCTCTGTTCTTTTCCATAATCTTTTTTTTATTTTATTTTTTTATCAACTTTACAGGCTCCAAGAGCTTGTGAGGAGAGGTAACAGTCAGTATCCTGGAGCCAAATATATCGTCCGTGACAATGGGGACAGAATTGACCTGCGATTCCATCCTAAACCAAGTGACCTTCACCTTCAGATTGGATACAAAGTTAGTATCTTGCCTTGGTTAATGTTGGAATATAATGTAATTTGCTGTTATAGTGAGCACAGTATTTGAAATGCATGTTTTTTTTTTGTTTTTTTTTCTAGGTTGAACGACACATGTGTGATGGGGACATTATTGTGTTCAACAGACAGCCCACACTGCACAAAATGTCTATGATGGGGCATAGAGTACGAATCTTGCCTTGGTCAACATTTCGACTCAACCTCAGGTATGCTAGATTTCTAAGACTTGATGTGTCACATTGTTTATAGATTGATACATGGGTAGTAGGGATGCCCATAATTAACTGGTTAACCAACACTAAGAATACACCTATAAAATTTAGTTTTTCAGAGAGAGAAAAAAGATATGTCACATTTTAGTCACAAGCCAAAACAAATTCATTTAAAGAGAAACAGAAACCGGCGTTAGGCTCATGTCACATGCCCCTCGCATTCAGCACAAATCTAAAGGTTTCCATATTTGAAATGTATTTGGATGCTGAACTATTATGTAAACTAGGCTTTGTACTTCACTCGCATTCCATTATCAATGTTTTCCATCACACTGTCACGGGCGGTGGTCATGAACGCCACAGATTGTACAACATATTTAAATTGAGCAGTAACTTTTTATGTTTGGTTGAGTATTTTATTTCGGTAATAAATAGAATGTGACGTCAAATGCGTCTGGGTGATCACTTGAATTGTTTCCTTATAACAGCCGAAACGTCTCAGTACTCATTTGGTCATACAGATATGACTTAACCTTTTACAGTTACCCTTTAATCCTTTTACATTTATTTCTGTACATTCATAAAAACAAAAACATTGTGCTTTTGTAAAATAAAGAAAACAATCTGGATGCGCTTTCTGCCGTCTCCGTTTCCTTTGAATGAACTTGTTTTTGGAGTGTCACAAAAATCTGTTAATTTAAGTAAAATATATATTTAGCGTATTTTTTATATATATACTTTTAATTTGTTTTTCTCCATTCACAGACGCGCTGCAGGTGCGTGATGTGACGATAAACCCTCATGTTCTGTTCTTTATGCTGCTATTTGCGCATGTAAAACTAAACCCCTGGAAATCCGATTTTGTTTTTAAAGGGTCACAGACTCTTATTCATTCTAATCTAACAATCTTATCGGTTAATGATTGGTTAACGAGTTTTGTTTGCGGTTTGGGGGGAAAAAAAACGAAATGAACATCCCCAATGGGTAGGTACTTTATAGATTTGGAATGCGCTACATTATAATTGCAGAAACAAATCGTTATAGAAATAGTTAATGCTCATGTTTAGCAGCATTTTTCTAAAAAAAGGGTTTTTGGTTTTATGAAGATGACAAGGATTTTAAAAATGAAAATCCTTTTTACTTCTAGTGTTACGACCCCATACAACGCTGACTTTGACGGAGATGAGATGAACCTGCACTTGCCGCAATCTCTGGAGACCCGTGCTGAGATCCAGGAGCTGGCTATGGTGCCTCGCATGATTGTCACACCACAGTCCAACAGACCCGTGATGGGTATTGTGCAGGACACACTGACAGCTGTGCGCAAGTTCACCAAGAGAGATGTCTTTTTAGAGAGGGTGCGTTTACAAAGCGTTGGGACTGAATTATGAATTTAATGAGCTGGGTGTACAAGTACATGAGATTCATGCTAATGAAGAGATATGCCCTCTTCTGTTTCCTTTTGTGTGCTTCGTTTTAGGGTGAGGTGATGAACCTCCTCATGTTTCTCTCTACATGGGATGGCAAAGTGCCCCAACCGGCTATATTAAAGCCTCGACCCCTCTGGACGGGCAAACAGATCTTCAGCCTGATCATCCCTGGGCACATTAATGCCATCCGCACACACAGCACTCACCCTGATGAAGAGGACAGCGGTCCTTATAAACACATCTCACCTGGAGACACTAAGGTGCAGTAGTGCAGCCCCAAACCTGGACATACTTAAGCAAAATTAAGTCTATACATTTTCCTTATCCAATTCATTTTGCAGGTAATTGTGGAGAACGGTGAGCTGATCATGGGGATCCTGTGTAAGAAGTCACTGGGAACCTCAGCTGGCTCTCTTGTTCATATCTCATACCTTGAGATGGGGCATGACATCACACGACTCTTCTATTCCAACATCCAGACTGTTGTCAACAACTGGCTGCTCATTGAAGGTAACCCCCCCCCCCCCCCCCCCCCCCCCCAAAAAAAAAATCAAATGGAGATTAAAGCAGTTTTTGTAACCATGCAAATATTAAGTCACTTGCTTAAATCTATTCTTAATTTACCATCTCGTCTGCTGCAGGTCACTCTATTGGTATCGGAGACTCCATTGCTGATAAGGCTACATATCAGGACATTCAGAACACTATTAAGAAAGCCAAACAGGATGTGATAGAGGTGAGTTGGCATATTATGTGTAACTAATATCATGGCTGTCATAAGGCTCTCGTACATGAACGCAGTCATGCATGTTGACTTTTCTTTTTTTCCTCACAGGTCATTGAGAAAGCCCACAACAATGAGTTGGAGCCCACCCCAGGTAACACTCTGAGACAGACCTTTGAGAACCAGGTCAACCGCATTCTGAACGATGCTCGAGACAAGACTGGATCCTCTGCCCAGAAGTCACTGTCAGAGTACAACAATTTCAAATCCATGGTGGTGGCTGGCTCAAAAGGCTCTAAAATTAACATTTCTCAGGTGAGTGAAGACAGTTGGTGTTAATCTTAAATTCAAAGACTCTTTAAAGTCTAAACCAGAAAATGGACTTTAAAAATGTACATGCAAACATAGTAATGTCAGGTTTCACACAATTTGATCAATCTCTATATTGGTTTTCCCTCTTCACCCCATAGGTTATTGCTGTAGTGGGGCAGCAGAACGTTGAGGGCAAGCGAATCCCTTTCGGTTTCAAACACCGCACCCTCCCTCACTTCATTAAAGATGATTATGGTCCAGAAAGTAGAGGCTTCGTGGAAAACTCCTATCTGGCTGGTCTCACACCAACTGAGTTTTTCTTTCACGCCATGGGAGGAAGAGAGGGTCTGATCGACACAGCTGTCAAAACTGCTGAGACAGGTAATGAAAAGGCACATGGACTCAGCAGCTATTTGGGGGCTAAGCCTAAATGGACAAGAAACAAGTATTACTATTAAGATCAGATTACAAGTAAGATGTGTTCTGCAAAATTGCCATCAGTTTTGCCTTGGTTAAAGGTTGAAATTGTATTTATACCTTTTGATTAATCTTTTTTTTTTTGTCTTTCAGGTTATATTCAGCGTCGTCTGATCAAGTCTATGGAGTCAGTTATGGTAAAGTATGATGCTACAGTCAGAAACTCAATCAACCAAGTTGTCCAGCTGAGGTATGGAGAGGATGGGCTGGCAGGAGAGGCCGTGGAGTTCCAAAACATGGCCACACTTAAGCCATCCAACAAAGCCTTTGAAAAGAAGTGAGTGCTGTTTTTGTGCTCATTGAAATGTTTCCAGGAATGTTAAAAGATTGCCAATAGTTTGAGCTAAATATTATAATAAATAAAACTATAATAATCCAAAACAACAAGGACAATGCCAATACACAGGTAACGGACTAATGTCATTGATTCAACTTTCCACCTCTTTCTTTAATCATACAGGTTCCGGTTTGACAGCACCAACGAACGAGCTCTTCGCCGCACTCTACAGGAAGATGTGGTGAAAGATGTGATGACCAATGCCCATGTCCAGAGTGCTCTAGAGAAAGAGTTTGAAAAGATGAGGGAAGACCGAGAGATCCTGAGGGCCATTTTCCCCACAGGAGACAGCAAGGTCTGTCCCTTGAGAATTACTTATTTAAGCATCATTAGTATCATATGTCCATAGACCCAAACTGACATGCTTCCCATAGGTGGTACTACCGTGCAATCTGGCCAGAATGATCTGGAATGCTCAGAAGATTTTCCGCATCAATCCTCGGACACCAACTGACCTTAACCCAGTACGAGTAGTTGAAGGTGGGTTAAACTTACACCTTTTAATATAAGCCAAGTTATTCTTCCTTGTCATTAGTTGCACCACCCTTTACATTTGTAGTCCACAGCATTGTGTTTGTGGCCTTGTAATGATCATGCATTAATATTTTCTCTGATTTTGTGTAGGAGTTCAAGAGTTGAGTAAGAAGCTGGTTATTGTAAATGGTGAAGACCAGTTAAGTAGGCAAGCCCAGGAAAATGCCACTCTGCTGTTCAACATCCACCTGCGCTCAACCCTCTGCTCTAAGAGAATGACTGAGGAGTTCCGTCTTAGCACAGAGGCTTTTGATTGGCTGCTGGGAGAGATCGAGACCAAATTTAACCAATCCATAGTAAGTAATGCTTGCTGAGTGCAGTTGAATCTCTTCACCTGAATAAATAATGAAATGGAGAATAATAACATCTTATCAATTAGATCAGTTTTTACAAGTGGGCTCATTGGCTGAATTGACACTGTTTTCCTCAGGCTCACCCTGGTGAGATGGTAGGTGCTCTGGCTGCCCAGTCTCTGGGAGAGCCTGCTACTCAGATGACCCTGAACACATTCCACTACGCCGGTGTGTCCGCCAAAAATGTCACTCTCGGTGTGCCTCGTCTCAAAGAACTTATCAACATCTCCAAGCGACCCAAGACCCCCTCCCTGACCGTCTTTCTCTTGGGCCAAGCGGCCCGTGACGCAGAGAGGGCCAAAGATATCCTGTGTCGGTTGGAGCACACAACCCTGCGCAAGGTCACTGCCAACACGGCCATTTATTATGACCCCAACCCACAGAACACAGTGGTGACTGAAGATCAGGAGTGGGTCAACGTGTACTATGAGATGCCTGACTTCGATGTGACCCGCATTTCACCCTGGCTGCTGCGTATTGAACTTGACCGCAAACACATGACTGACCGCAAGCTGACCATGGAGCAAATTGCAGAGAAGATCAATGCAGGTGGGCTTGAGATGATTAAGTACATGTTTATACATAGAAATTTAAGTACCACCTCAAAGTCCATCAAACTTAAATCCTTGTCCATCACCTAGGATTTGGTGATGACCTAAACTGCATCTTCAATGATGACAATGCTGAGAAACTGGTATTGCGAATCCGCATCATGAATAGTGATGAGAACAAGTTTCAAGAGGTAATTTGAACTTTCTGGTGTGCACACATAGCTGGCTGCTTCTCTCTATATATTGAATCCTAAATGTTGGCTCTTGTGTCCAGGATGAGGAGGTAGTGGATAAGATGGATGACGATGTCTTCCTTCGCTGCATTGAGTCCAACATGCTGACAGACATGACCCTGCAAGGCATTGAGCAGATCAGCAAGGTATTTTTCCCTTTTCAACAAGTTCACTTCGGTGCAGACTTTTACCTGCCAGCCCATGTGGCAGTGTAGGCATGCTTCAGAGGGTGGATGGTGACTAATGGGGAGTGTTAATTGGTTAATTGGTAACTTCGTGCATTATAAAATGACTTCAGATGGCCATGAGATTGGAGCTTAATTTCTTTAACTCTCTGCACTTGTAGGTGTACATGCATCTTCCACAGACAGACAACAAGAAGAAAATCATCATCACAGAAGAGGGAGAGTTCAAAGCCCTACAAGAGTGGATCCTGGAAACAGATGGAGTCAGTCTCATGAGGGTCCTCAGTGAGAAGGACGTGGACCCTGTCAGGACCACCTCCAATGACATTGTGGAGATTTTCACTGTAAGAATTGTTTAATAGTCTAACCCCCGGTTTCACAGACAATGTTTAAGATTAGTCCCAGGCTAAAATGCTTGTTTGAGTTTTTTTTGTTTTTTAACAAAGCAACTTGCACTGACATATCTTAAAATGTACACCGGTAATTTTTTTTTTTTTTTTTCTAAGGCATGTTTATAAAAGCTACTTAAATATCCTAATTGAACTATGGCCTTATCCTGGCTTAATCGAAGCCCTGTTTGTGAAACCAGGTCTTCAGAAATCAAATTCAGAAATGTCTGTTCTTCACCTACAGGTTCTTGGTATTGAGGCTGTGCGTAAAGCACTGGAAAGAGAGTTGTACCATGTCATCTCTTTTGACGGTTCTTACGTTAACTACCGCCATCTTGCCTTGCTGTGTGACACAATGACCTGCAGGGGTCACTTGATGGCTATCACTCGTCACGGTATCAACAGGCAGGACACTGGACCGCTAATGAAGTGCTCTTTTGAAGAGACGGTGAGCTTAATAATTGGCCCCATTTAACGTAGCAATAAAGATGGTCTTGTAAAGAACTTAATGTTTAATTTTGTCCCTCTCTTTCTATAGGTGGATGTGTTGATGGAAGCTTCTTCACATGGTGAATGTGACCCAATGAAGGGAGTGTCTGAGAACATCATGCTGGGACAGCTTGCCCCTGCAGGCACTGGCTGCTTTGACCTGCTGTTGGATGCTGAAAAGTGCAAGTATGGCATGGAGATCCCCACCAACATCCCTGGTATTAGTGTCGCAGGACGTAAGTCAGACTCTCTTTCCCTTGTTTAATTGTTTTATAGCTTTAAATTAAGCCAATACTAATTTGTCCCCAAATGTAAACCTTTGATTAACCATTGCTTTTTCCATTCCAGCCACAGGCATGTTCTTTGGCTCTGCCCCCAGCCCTATGAGTGGCATGTCTCCAGCCATGACTCCGTGGAACACAGGAGCCACTCCTGCGTATGGTGCCTGGTCTCCTAGTGTTGGTGAGTGAAGAAATGCTACTTGAAGTTTTGTTTTACAGCTACTCTTATTTACTGTGAGTTATCTTGTATAGGTTTACAGACTCCATTTCATGCCTGTTTTTTTTTGGTTTTTTTCATTCATTTTTTTACATACAGGAAGTGGAATGACACCAGGTGCTGCAGGCTTCTCTCCCAGCGCTGCATCCGATGCTAGTGGCTTCTCGCCCGGCTATTCTCCTGCCTGGTCACCTACTCCTGGTTCTCCTGGATCACCTGGACCAGCTAGCCCTTATATCCCCTCACCAGGTTACTCCACTGTCCATTTTTGTCTTGTTCTGTTTTTAAGAATAATGAACGTTGTTGGTTGTTTTAGTTGGTTGCAAACAACTGTCCTCTTATGCACATCCTTTTCCTTCTTTCAGGAGCCTTGTCTCCCAATTACTCTCCAACCTCTCCTGCCTACGAGCCTCGTTCTCCTGGTGGATACACCCCTCAGAGCCCTGGCTACTCTCCGACCTCTCCATCGTACTCGCCAACTTCACCGTCTTATTCTCCCACCAGCCCGAACTACAGCCCCACATCTCCGTCTTATTCGCCCACATCACCTTCCTACTCTCCAACTTCACCATCTTATTCTCCAACATCTCCAAGCTACTCCCCAACTTCGCCGTCTTATTCTCCGACTTCACCTTCTTACTCTCCCACTTCACCTTCTTACTCTCCCACTTCCCCTTCTTACTCCCCAACTTCACCGTCCTACTCCCCAACCTCCCCCAGCTACAGCCCCACGTCTCCATCTTATTCCCCCACCTCCCCGTCTTATTCCCCAACCTCCCCGTCTTACTCTCCCACCTCTCCAAGCTACTCCCCAACCTCCCCGTCCTATTCCCCAACATCTCCGAGCTACAGCCCCACTTCGCCAAACTACACACCCACATCACCCAGTTACTCCCCAACCTCTCCATCTTACAGTCCCACCTCACCATCCTACTCCCCCACCTCTCCCAATTACACACCAACCAGCCCCAATTATTCCCCCACCTCTCCTTCATACTCCCCCACTTCACCGTCCTACTCTCCATCCAGTCCGCGCTACACCCCGCAATCTCCCACCTACACCCCGAGCTCGCCCTCTTACAGCCCTAGCTCTCCATCCTATTCCCCCACCTCTCCAAAATACACGCCCACCTCCCCCTCTTATAGTCCCAGCTCTCCTGAATATACCCCAACATCCCCCAAATATTCCCCCACTTCCCCAAAATACTCACCCACTTCACCCAAATACAGTCCCACCTCTCCAACCTACTCCCCAACTACACCCAAGTACAGCCCTACTTCCCCTACTTACTCTCCAACCTCTCCCACCTACACCCCAACCAGCCCCAAATATTCTCCCACCTCTCCAACTTACTCTCCAACTTCTCCAAAATACTCTCCTACATCCCCTACCTACTCTCCAACTAGTCCCAAGGGCTCCACTTACAGCCCCACTTCTCCCGGCTACAGCCCCACCTCTCCGACCTACAGCCCAGCCATCAGCCCTGATGATAGCGATGAAGAAAATAACTAAAGATGGTTGGTGCCAGGGTTCATGCTACTTCCCTGATAGGCACTCTGACCCTGGGATAAAGACTGAAGGAAAGCCACTCAGCTGGGGTCATTGTGATTTACAGGGAAGACTGAGGAACCTGGGATCCCACATGTGACATCCTTTTTGATTTTTCCTTTTTGGACTTCTTGAACTGTTCTTAAATAGCCTCCCTAAACAGGCTTCAGTGGTTGCATCTGTTATATCAGAGGTTTGAACTATAAGCCAAACAAGGCTGCCTTTGTATAGACCGTTTTGGTCGCTCTAAGTTTAGAGAGAGAACTGTAACTCAAAATTGGTGGAAAGATGCAGGAGGTTGACTGTTGGAAGAGAAAGATCATTCATAGTCCTTTTTCCATTGTCATTTCTATCTCCCTTACTTTTTCTCTAAAATTCAGTGTTGGATATAAAGGAAATCTAAGAAGTATTGCCAAAAGCCTTCAAACAGAAAACCGTGGATTGTATCTGAAAAGTTTCAAATGAAACCTTGAAAAATCTCTATAACATAAATAGAAAGGGGGGGGAACTGACCTTTCTCACATTTTATAGCATTTTTTTCTTGTGTACATAAGCGCTTGTTTCCAGGTCAGAACTGAGAACTGTTTAAATATTAATGTTGATTTGTCTAATTTGAGTTTACTCATAAAAAGTTATTTCTAAAGAAACAGGTGGTTGGAAGTGGCTGTTTATTAGAAACGTGTTGAAGCTGACACGCATTGTGCAGATTAAAAATGTCTTGTAATACTGTAGTCTAATGTATGCCAGCCCATGACATGGGTAAAAGTGTTGTGTAGTGATTGCCCTCTTCTGTAGGAATCGGAGAGAGGGAATGGATGCTTGATTTAGGCATCAAATTTCTATTCAATTGTCCCCAAAAGATGCAAGCCTTATATCCTTCACCAGCATCTGCCCAGTAATTTACAATTTCAATAACTGCAAAAAAAAAAAAAAAAAAAAATGGTAACAAGCGGTCTTGTACCTCTGAGCACACAGAGTGTGAAGTTGTTACCTTTTTGGTTTTATTTTTCTTTTATCCTATGAGTGGGGTTAAAGCATGGCTTTGCATAAACTGCGCCATGTTAACGTTTTTTTAAACCACCTAGGTCTAAATCTTACGAGACCTTCCCTGTCCTCAGCACTCAACCCTTTAATCTAGCAAGTGTATAATTGTTTTTCTGATATTTGCATCAATAATTAGAACTGAATCTCTTGTGTGAATTACTGAGGAAAAGCATTTATTTTACACTATTTTTCTTGCGCTGGCTTCATTGTTGGGTCAGCTTTGCGTTTTGGATTAAGTGCTTGGGGTGGGGGAATAAGGTGCAGTTTGGATTTTCATTTGAATATGCACTGTTTCATATCTGGCGTCATTACGCCCTTAGATCTTGTGGTTTTTTTGTTAACCTAAATTTTGTCAGCTGATTCTGACATGGTCATCTTATGCTTGAACTGTAGAGGGCGACAAAGACTGATTTGACTCCAGTGTTAGAGGTTTTTTTTTTTTTTTTACCTAAAAGCAAGTGGTGCCTGTGGTTCCCTCAACTCACTCTTCCAATTGGACTTTGGTAGTTGCAGGAGGTTTTGTTGACTTGTAAAAGACTTTGTTGCTCTTGCATAATTCAGCTTTAGATTTAAGGCCTTAGATTGCATTTAGGGAGAGCAGTTCTGACAGTGTCTCTTTAATGCCCATGTTTGCCTTCAGTTTCATGGTTGTTCCAAACAAATCCAGTTAATACTCTGTACCCAGGCTCCCAGTAATAGTGTGTGTGTGAGTGTGCAAGTGTGTGTGCATGATGGTATAAATGGAAAAAAAACAGGGTTTTCTTGAGTTTGAGTAATAACTGGGTCAGGTTTATGGGGAAATGAGAATTTAAATTAAGAGAAATTGCCACTGTATAGAAATCAATCTGATTACTTCATTCTCTGTATCTGTTTTGTTTGTTTTTGACTTAAAATAAAAAGTTTGACTAAACTATTGGTCAGTTGTGTGTTTTTTTAAACATGGGTGTTTAAATGTTAAATTTTCACCTGAAAATTAAAAATGTTACAGACTTGTGATGTTTAGTCTGGTTTTAAATTACAAAAGGAGTAAGAGTCTATTTTGGCTTGGCTGTCCTTTTAATGATTAAACTGCATTTCCTTAATTGTGAATGTCGAGTTTTGCATAAGCGAGTAACTTACTGGTAGCAGAACGTCATTGAATTAAAGAACTGGAAAACTGTCATTGTTCACTTAAATTTGGCATCACAAGACTTTATTCAATAGACTCTGTTTAGGTTTTAACTTATGATTTACAGTCTGTAAAAGATATAGAGCGATTTCCAAAAGTACATCACTTGATCAAATTCCCCATTTTAAATTTCTATGTAAGGAAATGCATCATAGGGATGTTCTCAAGAAGCTGATGTTACAGACATTTTATGCTTTACTAGTTCTTGTTTTTAATAAATTCCTGAAACCACAGACTAGCCCCTGGACTTTCTGTGCTCTTGTGAATGTCTGGGTGAATGCAGTCACAGCCATTGTGTGTAAAGTTGATACAACTGTTAGCTGTGACTTCCAGCTCTGTGATCGGATAAACCTTGAACCTGGAAAGCCTGTATATCTACTTTATTATATTAATTTGGTTTGTGTCCATAGGCAAGTCCTGACATAATTATGAATGCTTTGTTACTGACTGGGTGTGACTCGTATGTAACAGGAGAAACAGAAACCCCTCTGAGCTGGCCAAACATTATTTTGAGATATTTTCTTCTCTTTTTAGTCTGTAGTCCATGAGGGGTTTCCTGTAGTCAAATTTATTCAAAACAGGCAAATCATTTGTTTAACTTTTAACAAATCTGTGAATTTCACTCTTGTGCTTTTTTATTTTTTGACATCTGTTTGTTTATGTGGGGGTGTACTTCAGGGCTGGGCCAGAACTAATGCAGGAAGTGATTTTGTACACAGTCTCTCCTCTACAATTCTCTTCCTTTCTTTCTAAAAACTCTGCAGGGTCCTCCAACTTCAGCAAGGTAAGCACTGAAAATCTCTAAAAATGCTCAGAAATTCACTAATTATACATGCATAACCCTCAAAACCAGCCCTCTTTACAGCTGCTTTCCTGTTATGCCAAATTCATTCATTTTTAAAGAAAAGTAACTTAAAGCAGAGTGAAGTTTAGGTAGGAGAGACGCTCCTAAAATGCCACACCTTAGTTTCACATGTAGCTAATTTCTTAAAGTAGCCTACTCCTTATTACTCAACATTTTAAATTCAAAAGTTAGTTAAAAAAATTATATTTTGCACATTCTGATTTTGACTTGATCTTGAATTTTTAAAATAGCGAACCTGAGCTTCCCAAATGAAATGAAATGCAGAACAGAAATAACTTGTCTTTTTTATATACAATCCCTCCATTGATTGATAGACATTTTGTCGAACTTGATTGCAGTTCTATCTGAGAATTCATATAAAATATTTGTATGGCTTTGTCTTGCAATTTATCTGTTCGATCTAGCATCGTTCTACTTGCATGTCTCCATAATAAGAGATAGCCTATATATGCTATATCATATATCAGTGTGACTTATCAACCTCAGTTCTTTCCATCTCACTTCTCTTTTTAATTTATTATGACACTGTGATTATTTATGCTGCAAGATCATTTAGATTTTTGTAATTTATTATGCCAACCAAGCGCGTAGCCTACAGTTTATTAAAATTATTAGCCTATATCAATAACTGTTTTGACTTATGGTTTTGCTTACATCTAGTTCATAGTTTCTGACCATAAAGTTTGTCTACATTGACAGGTAAGTTGCGTATTATAACTTAAAAGCCACTAGGCTAAGCTCCTCTGTTGGCTACAATCTAACTTGTTACTAAAAGTATCAAATTTAAACAAAAAAAGGAGTCCAAATTAATGAAAGATAATTACATTTTAACATAAAAATGAAAAACAGCAACCTCCACCTCTTTCTGGACACCGTAACTTTTTGTCTTAGAAACCAAAACCATGTTTTACCGTGTTTCCTCCATCAACTCCTTCTGATGAGTGGAGGAAAGATGGATGGTGATTATCACGCTAGTGTTTAGCGTTTGTCAGGCAACCCGACTCTTCTCGGTGTGGGGCGTCTTCGGCAGGGCCGCTCGGATTATTCCCCCGTGTCCAGTTACTGGACACATATAAGCTAACCAGGACAGGTGAACTCTCACACACACACTGGAAAAGGCAGAATGGAGCCGGACTCAGAAAGCATGCCGGAGCAGGCCGAAGGGGTTTTACAGTTAAGTGGACTAGCGTTTCTTAGCTTTGAGTGCTCATCACACTCTTTACTTAGGGAGGCTATTAGCTTCTACTGTCTTCACATTAGTCGCATTGGCAAAGCTCCACTATCCTGCGATGATGTACCTGTATGTTTGTCATATTTGATGATATTATGTAGGCTAATAGATAGCCCAGCCTACTATTGTTTTCAGAGCAATGACAGTCAGTACATTTGTGATCACTGTTTAAAACTTAAAGTTCTGTATTTTGTCATGCTAAAATGCTCAAATTAACATATTTTGAATACATTTTATGTATAAAATAGGCTGTATTTTATATATATAAATATATATTTTTATTTTCAACTATAAGTAAACCACACGGATGATTTATTTAGATAAAGGGGCTGCATCCGAAATCACATAATTTTCTACTATATAGGCTAGTCAGCAAAAAAACAGTATACAAAAGAAGTATGTCTGAATTCACAGTAGCCTACTCATAAAAGAGTAGGCAAAAAGTACTCGGATGATCTACTTCTGATGAGATTCTTAAGTGTGCGTACCATGCACGCTTTACTATCCCATGAGGCCATGGGAGAGGATTTATGAATGGCAGTGTTGGAGTAGTGAAGTAACTGCCAATGGTGCGGCAGAGGGGGCGGGACAATTATGTCTGGTTGGCCAATGGCAGATGGGGGGGGGTCAGGAAACATGTCTGAAAACAATCCCCACATTTGATCATGCCTTCTTCTCTAATAGTAAATTAAAAGTAGTTTGTGACATTAGTATGCCTGAATTAGTAGTATTCATAGGTGAAAAATACCAGGACGAACTGCGCATTTAATGTACGACTTTGAATGGCAGGGAAGTGATGTCGTAGATGCGTAGAACAGTGCACAGTATTTTCGGAGTGCGTTCATACATACTTTCATAGAACATAATTTTTTACAGTTGCAAATTAGGTTCTTCTTAAAATGTGATGCCTACTCTTAAGCTACGTCTGAAATGACATACTGTCTGAGTAGGTCTTTGGGACCGTTTAAAAGTATGTTCAATATAGTATGAAACGCTAGTCCACTTAACTGTAAAAGTGTTTCAATACTTAAAACATTACGTACATATATATATATATATATATATATATATATATATATATATATATATATATATATATGTGTATTATAGTGGTTATGTTTAAATGGTAATGCATATGGATAGAGATCATTAGACCATCTGTGATTTTGTTATAATGAATGGCTGTTACATCCAGTTATGTCACATAAGTATATTGGGTCCTTGTCTTCCCTACATTTTCAAAGAACTCGCAGAAACTTGCAAATCATTACAGGAAACAGATTGTGCCAGCTTGCTTGTTCTTTGCCCTGTGGTTCTACATGTCACTGTAGTTGGGCATTTCTTACACGCTAACGGTAATTTTTTGCTTAAGCTGAGACACTTTCACATCAGTTTCCTCGATAAACTAGAATGAATTGCGGTTTTACACCACGCTTTAGTGTGAGGGTGAGGTGGTAAAGTCCTCGATGAGGTGGAGCATTGTGAACACTGAGGCCATTGCTTGTTCATGACATGGAGGATACAAATAGCTTCAGATGAATTGCTTAGTTAGCATGAAACTGAAGTTGAGATAGTTGAGACAGTAGGTCTTTTCTTCCCTACTGTGACTTATATCCGACCCAAACAGCTTCTTGAAAAAGAAAAAAAAGGTTGGGACTTGATTTTGTCCCTCTGGAAATGATCGGATCATTGTGGTTTGCTATTGCTGTCATGTCATGTGAGTGACAGGTTGCCCCACGCCTCGTGCAAGTAAACACATCATCAGAGAAGAGAAAAGAAAAAAAGATTTTGCAAGAGCGAGGGGAAGTTATTTTGATAAAAGATTACGAGAACACATGAATTTAAAAAAAAATGTGTATGGTTAATAATTTATAATAAATACTGCAATATTCCATGAAAAAAATTAAGAGCCCACCTTGTTGGAAATGTACACTAACTCCGCCCACCATTATCTGATTGAGCCAGACAAAAGAAATCCTGTTGACAACAGAATCAGTGGCGTGGAGGCGGGTAACGTAAGCTTTTGACGCGACCAATCCGGTAATTGTGGGAATAAAGTGTTTAACGGGTATAAATAAATACTACTTACATTTAGTGCAAAGAAAATACTGCTAATTTTGATTTCATGGGGACTTTAATGTTTAGCTGTAACAGGACCAGTTTAAATAAAATCTCTACTCATTCTGAAGAGGTTAATAACTGTTTTTACTACACATTACAGTAGCTACATCTTATATCTTCTCTCAAAATTACAATTACTAACTAGTGGAATTTAAATTTAGCCATACATTTTTAAAACCGATCATAAATTTGTATCATTAAGTGAACTTGGAATAGCTACAAATTAATCATAGTATTTATTAGGGGTTGTTCCTTACTAATGCTTCCTTGCAGTTAATGAGGGGTCATGTCCAACTGTGACTAAACAGAATATATGGACTGAAGGAACAGATAAAAAGGGAGGAGCAGCCAGCAGTGCAATTTACCATTTGTCACTGTTTCCTATGTGTTCACAACAGTAACTATGTGAGGAAATAAGATGCATTCTTTGGCGTTGTGAAACTGGACGTATCTGACTCTCTGTTTGGCATGTCTTGGAGTGACATAAGAGGCCTTGTTAAATGAGAGTGAAGTAATGCAGAGCTCCTCTCAGTGTCAGACCTTTACAAGAAGAGCCTAATTAGACTGATTGATTTATTTTTACCATGCCAGTTTATTTGCAGCGCCAATATTTATGTTGTTAATACACGTGCCTGTCAAAGATGATATCCTATCTTATATTACCAATAACTGATTTAGTCAGGTTTCCATTCGAATTAAAACATTTGATAAGAAAAGACGCTTGGACGCTTTAACAGTTCACATTCATTATTGACAAGTAAGAAAAACACAACAATAAGGTGCTGTCTTTTAGCCTGTGTACTTCAGTTCATTTTCATATGGCTTATTATGGCAGCTTTATTAAGAATAATAGATCCAAAACTCATCCCCAGGCTGACATATCTTTATTGTCTTGAGTGTTTTATTGGCAGTAGTGTGCTGGAATCTACATATGTTTTCATGTGAGCCTCCAACACACTAACACTGTCTGTAGTGTCCAAACAAACAGATTTCCAGAATCCAAACCATGTGTTTTGGCAGTCAGGTTACTGACAGGTCAGAGAACCAATCAGATAACAGCAGTCTTTAACTGATAGCTCTCTTGGCAAATAAGTGAGAGGAGCAGAGCTACAATAGAGTACCCATTGGGCCAAAAGCCAAATGACTAGTAGGGTTTTATTATGAAGCATGCTGCTAGGTTTTGGGTTTTCTCTTTTTTTGTGTGCAAAATGTTGTGCAAAAAACATTTAAGTTAGGTGATGGAAAAACTGCGCCAAAAGAGTAACAGTTCATCAACTTGTGAAAATAAATATTTCCTGTTAAAAGATACACTTTCTGCAGTACACTACCGTTCAAAAGTTTTGGGGTCAGTACGATTTTTTTTTAATACTTGTGTTCAGTAAGGTAAAGTGACAGTAAAGACTTTTTCAAAAACATTCTATATCAATTAAATGCTGATCTTTTGAACTTCGACGGAGCTTGATGATGTGACAGCCTAGATATGCAGCCTTATAGGATGCAGCCTTCAAATTGAGAAGCACCCTGTGTTTCCTAACCTTGTGCCTGATTCATCTCATCAACTCATTAGGATATTTAACACTGGAATTCTCCAGGAACAGGCCTGGGAAACACTGACCTCAAGTCACAGGCAATTGCTTCAGCTTTCAAAACATAGTTCAGGACAAAGAATTAATCTTTTTATTAATCCATAAATCAGATGTCTACTGCCCGTAGTCCTTTCGGGGGCTTCATTTTTTGATCCAGTCCTCTCTTCACAATTTGTTCTGTCTCTGCAGAATGCTCAGATTTCAGGCCGCTCCAGGGCAGTTTGGGGACGAGATTAGGCAGCCGGGACTGAGATGTTGGCGAGTGGAGAAGATGAAGGCTGTTCCTCTGGATAAAGCTGAGGTGGGGGCTTTCTTCAATGGTGACTCCTACCTTGTGCTGGATAACCGGGGTGACCAGGGTGCAGACCTCCACATGTGGATTGGTGAGATGATAGCTGCTGATTTTCTCCATTGGTTAATTTTGGCGCTTTCGGCTATGCAGTCTGAAATACACAGGATACACAATTTTGTATTTGATGACATCATTTCATACTTTTATTATTAACATCATGGCAAGTAGGGTTCTGTATTTTCTTTTAATGATGGTTTTAAAGGGACAGAACATGTGGCCTGAAAAAACATTAGACTGCATCAACATTTAAAGGATTAGTTCACCTGATGATTTTTTGTAAATTTGTAAATGTAAATTTCCTGATAATTTACTCACCCCAATGCCATCCAAGATGTTCATGTCTTTCTTTCTTCAGTGGAAAAGAAATTAAGTTTTTTGAGGAAAACATTTCAGGATTTTTCTCCACACAACTGGCTTTAGCGGCAACCAGAATATTGAAGTTCAAATCAATGCCGTTTCAAAGGGCTTTGAAGTGCTTGAAAATTATATACTTTTTAACCACATTTGTTCGTCTTGTGCTGGTCTGCGACACGCCACGTATTACGTCATCACGTTGGAAAGGTCACGAAAAAAAGAAGAAAATAATAATAATAAATTAAAACAAAGATGTCGTACGATTTTGAATTTGGAAGAGAAAATGAGATGGAATTTTTCGCCCTTCCCTACCTTTTTGAACTGGAGTACACAGACAAATAACTTGATGACGTGACGCGTGACCTTTCCAACGTGATGACGCAATGCGTGGCGCGTCGCAGACCAGCACAAGACGAACTTTAGGCCTATGTCACACTTCCTGCTTCCGGAACGCGGAGTAGGGATTCAGAACTTCCGGTCAACAGTATTTCTCGATAAGGATTTAGATTATCAGCCATAATGTCTAAACCATCCGAGGTAGACTGACCACGAGCCATGAGGTTGTGAAATGAAGCTCCTGTAGAAGCTATAAGTTCGTATGAAATCAACCTTGTTTTAAGAAAATCATGTTTTATCCGCGATCTTATGAAAAAAACTACACTACTCACAATCCTAAGCGTAGCAGCAATGTCTGCTGATTGGTTCAACTCGCTGTTACCATAGAAACGTTTACCTTACTGGCGGCGGAATTCAAACACTTACCTCTGTAACTGAAAATGAATTTCTCCCAGAAGAACTTGTACCCTTTCCTCAGTTTTGACGTTTCCTCTTGAGAGTTTTCTTTTACCATCCGAACCACATCGTCATATGTGACTTCAGGCAGGTTGCGGAGAGATTTGGTCCAGCGGTATCTATCGGACTCCGCCATTGTAAAAAGCTAACCGGAAGAGCCGTATCCCTACTAAAAGACGTACTTCCGGTCTTCAATTTTTTCGTGACATAGGCCTATTGTGGTTAAAAAGTATATACATTTTAATTTTTTTTTAGAAAATGACCGATCGTTTCACTAGATATGACCATATAACTCAGCTGGGATCATGCAGAGCCCTTTGAAACGGCATTGATTTGAACAAAAAACTTAATTTATTTTCTACTGAAGAAAGAAAGACATGAACATCTTGGATGGCATTGGGGTGAGTAAATTATCAGGAAATTATCAGTAGTATATGTGTATCCGGTCCTACTCGACCTGTTCAGAGCGGGATTCGAACCGGGGTCTCCAGCATGGGAGGCGGGCTCGCTAAGAAGGAACGTTAGAGACAATGGCCGCTAGTGTCAGCATGCCTCTTGAGGCCAGGGGAGTGAGGTTTACAGGCACAGCTCTTACTGGGCAGTTTATTAAACTCACCCCCCAAACCTCACGCCCATCCGGGTCACGGCACCAAATGTGACCGGTCCTACTCAACACACTCCAAGTGGGACTCGTCGACTGCCAATTCATAATAAACTTTATTCACCCATCCGTCACTGTGGATTTGCCGTAAGATAATCGTTAAATGCCTTGAGACATCATGAATCATCTTAAGAGCTTGTATAAAAGAAAAACCATCAAAAGTTGAAGTTTTTGGTAAAAAGGGAACACCACAGCCTTCTTTCTCTGTTTTCTCTAGTCATGAGAACCGACTTCAAAATTATTTTTGTATTTTGATGGTAGGGAGACCAGGGACGGTTGCAACACTTTTTGCATTTCTCTCAGTTACTCAGAGACTATTTGGACTAGACCAACCAAATTTGTATATATTAAACTTACATCTGTCTGCTAATTACCCATACCATTTAAAGATGATTACATATGACATATCGTTCACAGTATTTATTTGAATGGAAGAAGCCAGATGTTGCAACTGACCCCAACCCAGGGGACGGTTGCAACACGTTATAAAAATACCTTAAATTTCACTAATTAACTTTAGCTTTTTGTCTCAATGAGCATAGAATTCTGAAAATATTAACTGTTTTAGGCCTACTATAATATTATTGTATTATTTATTTATACAATTATATTATTGTAGCCTATTATTTATTTATTTAGTCATTTTTATCAAATAACAGTTATTGAGTTTTGTTTGTTTATGTGTAGAACAAAGGCCTATATAGATTCAGTGTGCAGGTGTTACAGATGCTATTCAATCTCTCCATATTTCAGTGTCAGACAGGATGAATTGAACAATTTGCAATGCAACAAACTTTTATTAAACATGCAATTTATAACTTGTTGCAACTGTCCCCAACCCTATCAGCCATGACAGAACATCATATGCCTGCTAGACACACTGACCCTAACCCTAACCCTGTCACTTAGAAGTCAACAAAACAATAATTCAAACTAAGTAAGTTTTGATTCATTCAATGTCAGGACAGTATGACAAAAATACATCTCATGAAAAAAATTACTTTCATACCTCCAAAACAAGTTTTGTTCAATAAATGCAGCAGCAGATGTTGTCTTCTTGGTGGGGGGAGGGTCTAACTGTGCATGTGCAATATGAGTGTCATCATGTTGCAACCATCCCCTGTTGCAACTGTCCTCGGTCTCCCCTAACTTTGCAACTACATGTCAGCTTAACTGTCATTAGAGCATTAGTAGACTGTATGCTTAATATCTGATAACTCTTTATTGTGATGGTCCTCCAACAGACACTCTACTGACTATAAGTAACTTTGCAACTACGTCTACTTATTCTTACCCTAACCCTACCAGTCTACTAATACTCTACTAACACTCTGATTAAAGTTAGTAGACATGTAGCTCCAACGTTATTGATAGTCAACAGAATGTGTTAAAAGGACCATTAAAATAAAGTGAAACCAATATTTTTGCTTTTCTCATGCATAGAAAGCCAAGTTTTATTAAAACGCCCATCTTGCCAGAAGTGAATCCCCTCCTTTAATTCACTAAATTCACCATCATGCTAATGACTAAAGTAAATTGTCATTATTTACTTACAATACTACAATAAAAAAAAAAATGTCTTTGTTACTTTTGAAGCTGGACAGACATGGTCACCATGAACTGTTTTTTTTTTTTAATGGAAAAACGATGCACAAAAAGTGTTAAATGTTTTTATACCACTTTTTTTATTCATTTAATTTATTTTATTATTTTATTTATTTATTTGCAGGTGTTAAAGACATGGTCGCTATGGTTGTTTTATGGGAAAAAAAAATATTTTTAAAAGAAGACAAAGATTCTTAAAAAATGTTATGTTCCATAGAACAACATTGCAGATGGCATGATGATATACATAACAAGAAGTGAAGCCAGGGTCAGGGTCAGTCAGTCATGATTATTGTGGTGGTATGGGGTCTGAAAGACTGAGACAATAGCCTGTTGAGATAAACTATACGCATGATCACACAGTCGAGTGGACCTGACCCAGTCTGAGTGAGTGCACAGAAAGTTGGGATAGAACGGCTATTAGACAGGAGAGAGGGGTGAAGAGGGAAGACTCCCAAAGGAAAAAGCCATGGGCGTGTGTTTTCATTGGTCATTAATGTTTCAGCAGGCCTGTGACAGGACTTCAGTTAGGTCTATTGTCTTATGGTGTATCCGGTGCTTTAGGAAACACTAAGCAGGTTGTCAGCATGATGAGCCATCTTCTCTCATGCCTTCTCATTAACCATCCCTTATCCATAAACACCCTCAATCCATCTCTTCATTACTCAGAATCCCTGGTCTCAGTTCCTAACCATTCATTCATTCATTCATTCATAATGAACCTTCAATTGCAGAGACAATACCTCCGTGTTCTACACGTCCGTCTACATACTAGAAAATCATGATTATTCTGGTCATGATTGAGATCGCAATTGTTTTAAAATTACTCATTGACCTTGAACCTTAAATATAAAAAAGTAATAAATAATAATATATGCACTTTTCAATTTTGGAAACATCATGCATTTATTGAACATGAAAAGTCTTTTCAACAGCATATTTCCTTGAACCTCAAGAAGAAGAAAAAAATGCTAATAAAATACAAATATTTCATTGCTATATATAATAAATTGCTATATATTTCATAGCATCATTGCTAAACGAAATGCAGCGCAAGAATCATTTTATCTTAATTATTTTTTTGTCATTGTAGAAAGAAAAATGAATAACTTTAAATACATTTTGATCATTCACCCAAGCCCTACCACAAACGGCCTTGCATTTAAGTCAAACAGTTCAGCACAGACAATGGTTGCTCAGAGGAGCAGAGGAAGTGGCCGTGTTGGTGGCATATCACACAGGACAGAATTGTGCAAAGTTGCACACACAGTGTTTGTTGAAAGAACGTTCTTCCTAATTGCTTTCTCTTATTTGTATTCGCTGACCTTTTTATGGGCTGCATGTAAGAGAGGAAGTTTGTTAAGTGAATTATGTGAGTGGATTCCATACTTTTAAATGATTTGGTAACACTTTACAATAAGGTTTCATCTGCTAACATAAGTTAACTACATTAGTTAACATGAACTAACAATAAACAATACTTCTACAGCAATTGTTAATCTGAGTAAATGTTAATTTCAAAATAGTCAAAAGTTATTTTTGTTAACATGAATGCACTTTGAACTAACATGAACAGACAATGAAAAATTGTATTTTATTAACTGATGTTAACAGGTTAATAATATACAGCTCAGTGCTCATAGTTACTAACAAATGCATTCATTAATGTTAACAAATAAGAC
Organism: Abramis brama; assembly: GCF_963993115.1. NCBI lineage: Eukaryota > Metazoa > Chordata > Actinopteri > Cypriniformes > Leuciscidae > Abramis > Abramis brama. The sequence continues at coordinate 16,313,748 of NC_139976.1, read as the reverse complement.
CTTATTGTAAAGTGTTACCGATTATCCAATATATATTAATTTGGTAACACTGACTATACAATAATGTTCATTAGTTAACATTAGTTAACTACATTAATAAGCATGAACTAATAATGAACTGCACTTATACAGCATTTATTAATCTTTGTTAATGTTAATTTCAACATTTACTAATACTTTATTAAAATATTGTTAACATCAGTTAATGCACTGTGAACAAACAATGAACAGCTGTATTTTTGTTAACTAACATTAACAAAGATTAACAAATACAGTAACAAATGTATAACTCATAGTTCGTACTAATAATACATTAACTAATGTTAACTAATGAACCTTACTGTAAAGTGTTACACTTCATTTTCAGTAACATTTTTATGGACCCCTTTAGTCATTCCGTTGCACTTTATTTTACAGTACGTGCACTTTCGTCTACTTACCTAAAAAGTACCTGGTAATATAAGGTAACTACATGGGTTAAAATGTAAGTTCACCCAAAAATGAAGATTCTGTCAGTAATTACTCACCATCATGTTGTTCCAACCCCATAAGACTTTCGTTCGTCTTCGGAACACAAATGAAGATATTTTTGATGAAATGAAAAGTTAGTAAAAACATCGCTAAAATAGTCCAAGTGACTACAGTGGCTCAACCTTAAGTTTAAATGAACTAAAGTCTTACGGGGTTGGAACAACATGAGGGTGAGTAATTACTGACAGAATTTTCATTTTTGGGTGAACTAACCCTTTAAGGTTAGGTTTAGGGGTAGGTTCAGGCCAGGGTTAGTTTCTAGTTATTACCCAGTTATTGCAATTACTATAATAAGTATATATGTTAATAAGGAACAGGACTGTAAAATAAAGTGCTGATGACTGTAAGTATATTGCACTTACATGTCTCATTAGAATATTAGAAGAGTATTATTAGACTGTCTGCTTAAAATCTGCTTACACTTTATTTTAATGGTCCACCAACAGACATTTTACTGACTATAAGTAACTTTTCAACTACGTCACCTTATTCTACTAGACCTAACAATCTACTAATACTCAACTAATACTTTGAAAGTTAGTTGACATTTAGCTGCAATGTTACTTATAGATTGTCTAAAGGGCCCATCAAAATAAAGTGTAACCTAATTTTCTCTCTTCCACTTTCTCCATTTTAGGAGAAAAATCGTCTCGTGACGAGCAGGTAGCTTGTGCCATGTTGGCTACGCAGCTGGATAACTTCCTGGGAGGAGATCCAGTCCAGCACAGACAGGTTCAGGGCTATGAGTCCCCAGAATTCATGAACCTCTTCCCTCGAGGAGTCAGCTACAAGGTGAGATGTGTTTGTGTGTGTTCACATGTACACAAAAAGGGTTTATATATAAATGAACTGATTGTTACAGTAGTACTGGATGCATCTTTATTTCAATTAAAGAGTTCTTATGTTCCTTGCATAGTCACGCTATTCTGTTTGTACAGGAGGGAGGTGTGGAGTCTGGCTTCAGAAGAACACAGTCTGGATCTGGACCCATTCAGAGGTTATACCAAATCAAAGGGAAGCGCAACATCAGAGCCAAGGAAGTGGATTTGAGCTGGCAGAGCTTTAACAAAGGGGACTGCTTCATACTCGACCTGGGCGAGGTTTGTGCCTGTCTGTTTGACTTTTGCTATCCCAGACAGCAACATATAGTGTCGGCCCAGATCCGGCCCACATCCAGTACACGTGGAATCAACACGTACCAGATGTGGGCCGGATCTGGGCCGACACTATGTTGCTGTCTGGGTATGTCTCTCTATACACTTCTGTTAAAAGTTTTTTTTTGTTGTTCGTTCGTTTGTTTGTTTGTTTGTTTGAAAGAAATTATTTTATTCAGCAAGGATGCATTAAAAGTTACAGTAAAGAAATGCAAAAAAAATTCCTATTTCAACTAAAATGCTTTTATTTGATAAAATAAAAACGTAAACTGCTCTGCATTGTACAACACTGCATATCAACAGAACATAATGTAGCAGTTATTTGAAATATATTTTTTATTATTATTATAAAATCTTTTTATTCTCTAGATAATTGTGTCATGGATAGGATCTCAGGCAAACATCTTTGAGAAGCAGAAGGTGCGGGAGATCGCCACTCTGATCAGAGATACAGAGAGACACGGCAAAGCCCAGATCACTAACATCAATGAGGGAGAGGAGACACAGGAAATGCTAAAGGTAACAACAGGCCATTGTATTTTGACAACAAAAAATATATATATATATTTAAAAAAATAAAATAAAAAAAAATATATATATATATATATATATTTTTTTTTTTTTTTACATACAGTATATTTTTCTACTCTGCGTCAACTCTACCCTTTATGATTCTTTAGCTTTACACTTCACTTTAATCCTTTTAGTTAAGTCTGACGTCCCATGCCACAATTACCCAAAAGGAAACAACAAACGGTGCTAATATACACCCACGGTGTGCTGTAGTAAAACCGAAAAATCATGATCCTAACCTTTATCTCCATACCGAAATCTCAGTAGGCTAGACAGTGATTCATCTATTCTGAATTGTTAAAATATTGTTATCTGGAGACAGCAGTGTACACCGCCAGTTTTTAAAAGCTTAGCTTAAAGTTGTGCTGTAAATGAACAGTGCTCATAAACAGCTCTTGAAATGGAGTAGAGGTTTTGGACCGAGAAACAGTATTATCAGAAGGTTGATACGTTTGTGTTTTCTTTTCTTTTTTTAAGAAAAGCACTCAGCTTTTATTTCTTTTCTTTTTTTGCTCTCATATTAAAGGCCAGAATTAAAAAGTCTGAAAGAACAGCATACTTTAACATACTTTAAATAAGTAAACAGTGAATAAGTACATTTCAGAAAATCATTAGTTCTTCTAAAACACAGCGGAACACCATTTTGCCATTATTTCAGCTAAAATCACTGATAATAAATTATAAACAGTTAATAATTTTGTTTATAACAGTTTACATTTATAATAATATAACATATAACATAATATGCATATTCTCAGAGTTGATCACTAAATATTCTTTCTTTATCCAAAGTGAAAAACACCCACATACAAAATAAAAATTTTGACATGTCATGTTTATGAATACTGTTTTTTGCCGATGAGCTCTGACTGTGTTGCTCTAGTCCTCTCTATCTTCTGTTATAATAAACAGGTTCTTGGTCCAGTGCCAGAGCTGAAAGAAAGCACTCCAGAAGAAGACAGTCAAGCAGATGCATCAAATTCCGCCTCCCTCTACAAGGTACCACAACTCTGTTATGTGTTAGGCTTGTGTTAATCTAAACCAGGGGTTCAAAACTGAGCTCCTAGATACTACATACTTGTAGTTTTCAAATAAGCCTTAATAAGGACTTGATAAGCTGGATCAGATGCGTTTAATTAGGGTTGAAGCTAAACTCTGCAACGCTGTGTACCTCCAGGAACTGAGTTTTGCGCTCCTGATCTAAACTGTAGAAAGTCCATAGCTGTGTTCGAAATCGCCCCCTATACCCTCATTCACGTTTCCCTATATTAATCCATTAATATAGTCCATTTGAAGAAGTGAATGAAAAGGATTGAGAAAATTCGGACTGGAAGGGCTGCCACTTTTGCATAGTATGCTTGCTGTTTAATAGCAGCTCCAGTAGTAAGATGAAAAGATTTATTTTGAACTCTGTCATTGAAACTATGTATAAACCTTAATTAAACAATTTAATTTTAATTGTTTAAAAATTTATACCTGTATGATATTACGCTGTACCCACATTGGACCAGCGGTTTGAAAAATGGATGGATGGATGATTCAGCTGCGGGCGACATCTTCTGGCGAGACGTGGGAATTCATTTGGCGTGACCCTCACAGTGCATTATGGGTATTCTCTAGCCGTTGAGTGTACATCGGTTGTACACTCGTTATTGCGGTGCATTATGGGATTGAATGAGTCCACTCGATAACATCCAATATGGTTTCGGACACCACTACAAATGACTGTTCCCTCCAATAGTGCCCTATTTAAAGGAGAACTCCGGTCAATTTTAACATTGAGCTAATTTTTTTGTAAATTTGGAGTGCTGTCAATACAGAGAACAACGACAAAAATCGGTGTTGCCTACACCATGTTATCCTCTTTTTAAAATTTGCACCCTGTTGACTTCAATGGAGCAAGTTTTAAACCTGCTTTTAGCCTCTCAACATCCTTGATGTGTCATTACAAGTGCCCAGCCATGTGGAGTGATTCCTTCAGAGTGAACACGGGTGAATCTGACTGCAGTAGATGTGAAAGATATGAATAAAAATGATGTTATTTCAGCCAGCGCTCATACCTGTATTTACATCCTGTTTTCGGTCGAAGTCCATAGTAGTCGATTGTCGAGTTCACGCGCGTGATCATAGGTAACTAAACCTATGCGCGTGAACTCGACAATCGATTAATATGGACTGCTTCTCCTTTAAGAGGGCGATTTCGGACACAGCCCTTGAGACTACAGTACATGTGGATGTTCGGATGAATCCTTACCATGAGGAATCTAATCCATACCTATATTTGCTCAATGCACATTTATCTGATGTTTAAAAAATTCCTAAAAGGTCTAGCAAACATATCATTCATGTTTCATGTGCATTCAATCTGGAGAAATGGTCATTTCTTTATAGGTTTCAGATGCAACAGGGTCAATGAAGTTGACCAAGGTATCAGAGAAAAGTCCATTTGCCAAGGACTTACTGGTACGTGATGACTGCTTTATCCTGGACAATGGGGCCAATGGAAAGATCTTTGTTTGGAAAGGTAAGAAAAATTGTACATGCATGTCACAATAACATGATAAGTGTCTGGTGAACAAATCACTTATATTCTTTATATAATATACACTACCATTTAAGGAAGATTTGTTCAGCAAGGACGCATTCAACAGTAAAGACAAATATAATGTTGCAAAAGAATTCTATTTCAAATAAATGCTGTTGAACTTTCTATTCATCAAAGAATCCTGAAAAAAAAAAGATTACAGTTTCTACAAAAATATTAAGCAGCACAACCATTTTTAACTAAGGTAATGAGAAGAAATGTTTCTTGAGCAGCAAATCAGTATATTAGATTGATTTCTGAAGGGTCGTGTGACACTGAAGACTGGAGTAATGATGCTATGACCTATGACCCAAACCTATGAATGGTAGTATACATGCATGCATACATAGGTTTCATAATTGAAATGTTTGCTATGATTCTCAGGAAGTGGAGCGAACGCAGAAGAGAAGAGGGCTGCTCTGAAAATGGCAGATGACTTCATCCAGCAAATGAATTACCCCAAGATGAAAACACAGGTCTGCACTTGTAGAATTACTCTTGTGGTTTAAATTTTAATATTAAAAGTTTGAAAAGTTTGTTATTTATGCACCAGTGCCGACCCCTAACAGAACTGGAAATGTATTGACCCAGGAATAATGGTGCGTTCAAGTCATGTCGAAAAAATCGTATTTACGAGTTGAACGCACACGAACGCCATCACAAAGTCGTAAATACGAGTGGGAAGCTCTGGATTTTCTTTAAACCCCGATCTTTACAAGTTGGGGGCGGAATAACACAATATTTATAGGTATTTAGCAGTGACATTGTCAGGCTTTTTTTATTTACTACAAAATAAGCTAATTCCCTGCACAAAATGTAATTGAATAGTAATATAACAATATAATATATAACGATAAAGTTTATAAATGAATAAAAAACATTAAAAAGCAAAACACACCTTATGTACATTCTTTGTTTCTTTTGTCGAGTTTAAAAACCTTGTGTAGTTAATAAAGAAAAGGTACACCGCCATCTTGCAAAAGTGACTTAAACACACCAGACGTCGTAAACACTACTTCTCAACTCGTAAATACGAACTTTTCAGGAGGACTTGCACCATAAAAAGTCTACAAAAGTATTCTATGAAATACTATTCTATATTCATTGTCGAATCCTTTCGAAGCATTACTCAAAAGAACTAAAAAACTGTTGAGTTTATACCCATGTGAATGGATGCCAGATCCTCTAAAAATCTAGTGTTTTTCTGTCTTGCAGGTGGAGATTTTACCACAGGGCAGAGAGACTGTTATCTTTAAACAGTTTTTCCAAAACTGGAATTAAACCTCATTTCACTGCATGATCAAAGAATAAACTGCACTCAACCAGTTGTCAAAAGATACTGTAATTCACTTAAATAAAGTCACAGAGATATTACATTATAAACAAATGTACAGTTTTATTAAATAAGATCATGCGTATGAATGAGAGAGGCTTTGCTATTTGTCTGTTACCATATTTTTATGTCTTTTAAAAGATGTTTATATTGATCAATACAAAATTGAAAGAGTTTTAAATACTTCCTAATAATACTACTACCTTTTTGATTGAGAAAGTCAAATGTTGCAGCCTTGATAGCCACGAACCGCTGAGTAGATGCCACTTCTACTTAAAAACAGAATAATGTTACAAATTTTTCAAGTCAATGCACTATTTCACAAACTCTGTGGAAATTCTTGTGCTTGTTGCTTTTTTTTGTACTCATTTTGTGTATGTAACTGCAGCATGGCAATAAAAATGCATTTGCAACAACAGGAAATGTTTCTGGGATTATTGTCAGACGTGCATGCACTGGAATTCCCCTTTAGACAGATGAGGACACTGATGTTATGTAAGGGCTGGTAAGGGTCATGTTACAGTGGTTTACATAAACTCATAAATACAGTTACTGTATGAGAAATGAAAGCTTACTGACTCCAAATTTATAAAGCTAAATTTAAATACACATGTAGCCTGCAGCTGTGTTAAGAGATATTTTTTATTTGAATGAGAACTATAAAGTTTGATCCATGCATGAACCCATTGGTTTACTTTTATTATTATTGCTTTATAAATCAGAATTTTGGATTAGAGGAGGAATGACATGTTTTTTTGTATGGTTTCAGAAAATGTTCACCTACTTTCACGTGAACTGTTGCCGTGAACTGAATCATGCTGTGTGATTAGTGTGATTAGGGTGTGATATTTAGGTCATGATAAGCAGGGTTGGGAAAAGGTCACAGTTTAAGAATACGTAGATTTTTTCCCCTTACACACCTGACTTAACTGGGTCACCTCCTAATCGACGCCCCTAAACGTCTCCTGATCGACGTTTAATAATATTTATCCTCTAGCGCGTCTCCTAATCGACGTCGGCTGAGTCGGTCAACGTCTTGAACCGTATGAACAGAAATAAAATCTCTAGTGCTCCACTAACTTGCATTATCTAGACAGACTCCAGACAACGCCTTAGAATATGCTTTAATCACGGCTGGAGGACCTCAAACAAATTTCAGAGAGAATCCCACCAGCAAAAAGAATGCAACAGTTTTTTATAGAACAGGAGTATGGCAAAGGTGATATAATTACATCATTTTTCTAAAATATGATTGGATCATATGTATAATTCAGCAAACCCTACTGTTTCTAGGTATAAGCAAACCCTGATTTCTTGATTATCTCACTTTGTTACTCAGAGTCATGAGTTTATATATTTAGACATCTGTCTAGTTTAATTTCCTCTTTTATTTATATTCAGACATGATTCAGAGACACACACACACACACAAACCTTCACATCCCCTTTCAGTTAATGAATTTGAATTGAATTAGGGACACTCCACAAAATGTTGAATAGTAAATGGAATGACAGAAAGAGTAATTTACTGAAATGCAATTCAAATTCAACAGTCACTCAGCTGGTATTTTCACTTGTGCAGATTCAGGACAAGGCATAAATAATGTATTTTAATGTAATTCTAAGTAATTATGTCCATTGTCCCATGATATATAACGTACACTTTTCAACCGATAATACATCTAGACATTTTTTTAGTTCAATGCTGTTACATTAACCATCAAAACTGCAACATTGTTCAGCTAACTTTTATAAAATAAATATTGACAACCAAGAAAATTATTATCCAACTCTTATGAAATTTTAGTGTGTGGAACAGCATGTTACTGAAATAAAGTTAATGCGAACAGCTATCCTTAGCAGTTATAATAATCATAATTTTCCCCACAAAGTTCAAAAGACATGTCATTGCCATTACATTTTTGGTTGTGATGATATAAATACACGCTTTTGAACAAACAACCATAATGAGAAATTATTTAAATAAATTTTCAAGAAATGCATGTCATTCAGGAACTTCCTTTAATGGTTAATAAGGTAAGCAGCAGTTGCTCGGTTTACTGGTATTTACAATCATAGCTACTTTTACAATCCTTCGCTATTGAACTCCCTGACATTTGTACAGCATTACTTTTTTAAGTTACGTAACCTGTTTATAGTCATATAATATAACCATTCACATTTTATATCTACTGTGTGCATGCAGAGGAAGAATGCCCACACAAATGTGAGACCTTTGAAGTATTATGCAAAAGTTTATTGAATGAAATCTGATTAACAACCACACAGGGGAGAGTGTAATGCTTTTTGACTTTCTCAGTTTGTGTAAATCTACTTAGGGATCAGAGTATTTATTTTTCCCACATTAATTTCCCACATGTCTAGTACAATTATGTGGTTTTGTTTTATTAATACAGTGTATGCTATTTTCTTGATATACCCCAAAATAATGGAAGTGAAATGTGAGCATGCCCCATAGTGGGGTACATTGTAACATGTGAGGGGTACATTGTAACATCAAACCAAATGACAGATTAAAATACTATCTGATCTAATAAAAAATATATAGAAGACAAACTAAAATATTTTCTCAATAAAATACAATTATTAAATTTTCATATAAAATAATGGCATTTTTTAATCATAAAAAAAAAAAAAAAAAAAAAAACACACGGGAAAACACAGCTATACAGCATAGTTCAAAACATAAAAATAATGAATCATTTCTGAACATTGACTCATTCACCTTTTTCTCATGTTTTCTCAATAGAATTAATAAAAGTATATGTCAAGACCACTGGGCTCAATGTAGAGTTGACATAGGGGAGACCACACTGAACTTAGTATTTAATTAGAATGCTGGTTTATTAACGAATGATTTACAAAAGTCAGTAAATGGGAAGCCAAAAAGGAGAATGTTCAAGGAGCGCCGACCGAAGCCAGCCTCTCATCGTCAGGCCGGAATAGCAGAAAGAGAGACCGAGCCAACTGGAAAGCAGTGATTTTAAAGACTCTCATCAATCCACCAATTAGCATGGCACGGCCCACCGCAACAGCTCCACCTAAAAGTGACACAAAACAGCAATAGGCAATGCAGGCTTAATTACCCACACATGGCCAAGCCAGGGAGAGACACACCCAGCACACCCTCGCTGTCTTTATTCCTGGCATCATGCCATTTTGACAACTGTCTGAATCATTGCTGGGAAAGACTCTCATATCTCATCACGTAGCTTTCCTTGGCCTCCACCTCATAGAATCATGACCGTAATAATTCAGGTCCAAAGTTCAAACCATGCAGGATGAGCTAAAACTAGGGCTGAGAGAGCGCCAACGTTCAGTTTCACCAGACACCTTCAAGCATTCACCTTCCCAACACTTCATCTAGGGTAAGTCTCTTTTGAGTCTCATGCATAGCTTTTATCGTTATGTCAGTTACAATGTGCCATTACTGAGAAATTAATATTATTGTTAACTGCTTTGACAGAAGTATTATGATTATTATTGCATTTATGCATTTGGCAGACAATTATCCAAAGCAACATATTTTGCATTCAATCTATTTTTATCAGTTTATGCATTCCCTGGAAATAAAACCCATCATCTTCTTTGAGCAGCAGGAATAATAATAATTTTTATTTTTAGTGTAAATTTGTTATTTATTTTTAATAATATAAATATATTAATAGTAGCCTACTTTATGATACTTAAAATTTCTAAACATTGTATAATATACATATTTTTACAATATAGGTTAATACATGTATTATTATAGTTCATTATTATTATCATTAAAGCATAATATATGTATTATTATTATAATTTTATGTTCTTCATCATCAAGGTTTAGTTAATTTGCATTGATAATATTAATAACTTTTAAATATGTCCTTCTAAAAAATATCCCTCTTATAGGTGTTGTGCTGGACTATATAACACAAAGCCATACACGATGAAGAGCATCCTGAAGGACAAAAGTATGGCTCTTACACATGTTCTCTCTCTGTTTTTAATAGAACACAACTGTCTGTACTGCTTGTATTTCTGTTTATTTTACACATTACATTCATTTCAAATTGCTGTGTGAGATGTTGATTTCTACACCAATTCAAATCTAACTAAGTCAAAAACCTTCCCTCTTTCTGTTCCTCTGCAGACGGGCCCCAAAAGCAGAGTAACTCTATTGGGGCCGTGCGCTGGACGCTACCAGAGGAAACTGTTCAGGTCCACAGTTCTGCCCCCACCAGCCCCTTCAAGAGCTGTAGTGGATTTTCTACCCGTTCACAGGTAACAACTCTAACTAACTCGGGGATGTTATGGTCTGTGATCCATGTTGGGTCATGATCACAGTAATTTGTGCTCCACACTCGTGGTAAATATTTCATGTTTGTTTCCAGCAAAGGCAACGTCAGCAGGGCCTGCAGGACCTCCGCAGCTTGGAAGAGTGCATCAGATTCATCAACCACTGGAAGCAACAGGTGGCACAAGTTTGTAAGGTCAGCCACAAATTATTTTACAATTTACAATATAATTTATTTTACTATACTGTATATATACATATATATAATGTTATATTGTGTGTGCGTGTGTATATGTATATGTGTGTGTATATATATATATATAAGGATAAGGATGGAATGTAATTCTTTGATTCGAAAATGAGCTTTTTTTACATTCAAGCATTTTCCTCTAAAGACAGTAGTCTTTACAATGCTTTCAGTTTACTGTATTATTTTATTGTCATATTATTGTTATATTGTTTTATATGTATGAATATAACAATAAAATAGTTCAGTAAACTTAAGGCATTGTAAAGACAACTATCTTAAAATCGTTCGGGAAAATACTAAAGCCAAGTTTCGATTCACAGATTTACGTTCCATGCTTCAAAAGACTGATCTGTTTAACGGCTCACGTAATCATTTCTTGGCAAACTCCTCTTTGCGTGCAAACTCGAACCAATAAATTTTTATAATCAATGCTATCATGTGATAAGCGTTGCCATGCGAGACATGTATAGTGCTAGATTAGTTTATGTGAGCCTAGGGTAACTGATAACACATTTCAATAGCCTATAGCAATTGTGCATCTGTAATTCTGGGCCTTGTCACACCATATCTGTGGTGAGGATGTGGGAGGGTGGTTTGGGTCTGGGGGTTAAGGAGTTATTAGATAAGTTTTTAAAAATGTAATATGAATGAATAAATGAAATTGCTACTACTACTACTACTACTACTACTACTACTACTAATAATACTATTTATTATAGTAATTTATTTAGTTTTTATCTGCCTTGTTATAAAAGAGGCCTTAAGGGGGTTTATGAGCACTTGAAGCATTCAATAAACAATGTGTCTCTGTCATCAAGAACACAAATTGCATTAGGAGATGGCAGAGGAAGAATGATTTTAGGGATTCACTGATATTAAAACTCATGTTATGTCATGTTATGGTTGATTACAGATAAATGAAAACAATACACTGTAAAAAATTTCTAACCCTCCCAAATCAAAAATTTCAAGTGACCGATAACATCTAAATTTTTCAATTGGCCCAAGTGAAATTCTTGTTGCAATAGTCTGTTAACATTGGCTCAATGAGAAATAATACGTCAGACTAATTGAAAAATTTAGATGTTATCGGTCACTTGAAATTTTTGACTTGGGGATGTATTTTTTTTTTTACAGTGTATCTATACTATATGTCTAAATAAAAATATTAACTTAAAATTAAAACACTAAACAAGTAAATTTAGGCATTAAAGCATAATGTACAGTATGAAAAATGGATACTCATTTTGAAATTTGCAAAAGATTACATTTAACCGTGTTTTTAAATTGGTGTTTTAAAAGATGAAGTGCATGTTAGATGACGACAAATATAATATAATAGGGTAAATGAATAAGAATAATTAAATATCCAACATCGACCATTATTGTAATATCATCAGATAACAGATATGGTACATATATATTGTCAATCCATAAATGATTTGTAAATGTGTGCATGTGATTTACAGAATGAGGATGATCCCGGTGAAGGATGCAGCGGAGCGGCAGAGCGGCAGACAGACAGCAGAACTGAACGCAGTATTGAAGAAAGCCGCAAGCTTATTCTTCAGTGGGCCAGTGAACTTCAAAGCGTAGACAAGGTGAATTTGACTGTAATTCAAAAAAGACAAACATCTCAATCATACTGTACTGTTCTGGAATACATACAGATCGACTTCAGTTCAGGGTGACTTGCTCAAACTAAGCTTTCTGTGTGCCTGTGTGTTCCTCAGCTGTCTAAAAATCATTCTTGGATAAAGGAGAGGATTGATCAGGAGGAGGAAGAGGACACAAAGCAGGATAAAGATCAGAGTGAGGTGGTGCAGATGAGGATCACGGAGTGGGCCAAAGAGATTCAGAGTGTGTCAGAGGTGGGACAACACCTAGAGCGATGGTGTCTTATCTGTTGTTACTAACACATTAAGTGGTCCAAAGTCCAGTTGTGGTTTTCTGCTTTCTTAGAATCGGTATCCACTTGTGAAATGACTCTTTAATATGATGCATGGGACATTTTTTAATAGTCATATTTGTTCTTTCTTACTGAATGCAGAGCTGTGGAATGCTGGGAGATGAGCTGGCACAGATGTTGCGTCTCCTGGGACTGAGGAAGAAGAAGCTGGTTTCCCTCATGCCACTGCTGGAGTTCATTACTTGGAGTTTGCTGAAGGAAGACAGCAAGGTGGGATGGCTGTGAATGCACTGCTTTGAGTATTTCTGCTTGGAACATGGTGTAGTGTACAATACAGTCATGCAAAATATAGGGAAAGTTTTGGAAAGTGGTGCCTTTTTATGTGAAGAAATAGCAATTATATAACTGAGAAACCAGAGATGAATATTCTGTCAATACTGAAGCACTTTATCTTATTGAGGAAACCAACAATAACATTCCATACTTACGTCAGAATATGTAATATATATGTTTTATTATCAGGGGTGAAGTGTGAGACTATAAAATGAAATTGCCTAAATTGCTTCAAAGATTGAATAGTTCTGATAAATGTATGGATGGAAAAACAAAACCATTATGGTTGTTTAAAGAGCAAAGTTCAAGAAAGTATCTTTGGTTTACTGTACGTTGACCAGTTATCGCCATCTGTAACATAAGTTCGAGCATTTGCATTTGAGAGACATTTATTATGTACTGTACAACCAGTGACAGAGAAACATCATATGTGATGAAAAATAATTCATTAAATGATGATGAAATGAAATAGCTGTAATATATAAAACATAACTTAGCTGAAGAATGGTTTGATTAATGTGTTATCTGTGTGGGAACAGTTTGGCGACAGGTTCACTTGTTTGATTTGCAACTTAAAGTCTGTAAATACATCATGCATCATGTTATTTTAACCCTTAAGTACAGTATAAGAGATCAAGGGTTGTTCATATGATCCCTTTATTAAAATTGTTTATTAATGCTTGTTTTTGTATTTATTTTAGGGCATGGTTCCTCATCTGTGGCTTTCAGCTAAGCAGCGTACCTGGAAAGCTGGTGAGGGATCCAAAATCTAACTAATATCATTATTAATTTCGTAAATATGAGTAGCCTACACCACTTAAATTAATATTCATAACTCCTTTCTCTGTTCTCTTTTCTCAAACAGGCATGCCACGATACATCCCTAATTCAGGTAACTCTTTTAGAACTTTTCCCAGCACATTTGAGATATTTAACAAAGCACTAGTATGATTAACCAACCCAATTTTATGAGGTGGAGATTTCATATGAATTTGTACATGAATCATTTTTAGACAAAAGTAAGCATTAAGGTCCACCTAAACTTAGTCGTCAATGGCATGTCATATGAAAACGTACGAAAGAGATCATATGAATTCATGCGAATTAGCCACCGATTCACCAAAATGTAAAATAGTTACGAGTTGCCATACGAATGTGTTAGTCTAGCTGTTGCAATGTCTAATATTCTCAATTAAGTAGTAAGATCTGGTATCTAAACTCAATATTGAGATCATTTTCTCTTATTTTTCACAGTCTGGAGCTGGATTGTCAGTGCAGGAGGTACGCTTATATCATATTTAAATAAGACTTTTCCTTCACTCTTGCATTTACAAAGTGTCAAATGCATTAGTTGTAAAACCTTCATGTCTTTCTCTCAAATAGCTGATGTAAGTCTTGATCCCATGACCATCAACCCTTGGCTGCAGCTCTCTGATGACCACAAGAAGGTTCAGGAGGGCCTAGAAGAAGCAGATCTGCCATACAGCCTTCAGCGTTTTGATAGATTGCCCTGTGTCTTAGGCTGGGAGGGCTACATGAGTGGCCGCCATTACTGGGAAGTGGAATTTGCAAACAATGGTTATTGGAAAGTTGGAGTGACAACTGCTTCTTCAAAGAGGCATGGCCGCTTTCCAATGAATCCCTCTAATGGTTATTGGGTCCTGTGGCGCAGCACACGACAGTTCTACGCCTGCACCAATCCTGAAACGGCCCTGCCTCTGCTGCTGGTGCCCCGGAAAATGGGAATATACATTGATTATGAGGAGGGACAGATTTCATTCTACAACGCGGAGAACAAATCACACATCTTCACCTTCACAGGACACTTTCGTGAGAAGCTGTACCCTTTCTTTGCCCTGCTGGATGGCAGGTCTGTTATAACCATATGGTCTCCTAAAGAGCATTGCCGCTTTTAACAACAAGGCAGGTTTTCATCTTTCATTCTGCACTTTCGTTTGAACATTTAGAACTCACTGGAACCAAATCTACTGTCAACTAAAAAGAGACTCCTAATAGCGACTTTCAGACTTTCATTATGGTGGGCTGGACCCGCTTAATGAGAGCTATTATACACAGCAATACACATCCTATTATATTTATACTAACATGATTACTACACCTGGATCTCTTTATCCATTTATAAAATGTATCTTTGCATATTTTATCTGGCTCAATAATTATATATATATATAGGCTATATATATATATATATATATATATATATATGAATCTAAGCTTGTCTACTTTCACGTGTATAAGGAACAGTATGTGTTTTGACACAAATATTTAATAAGACTGCATTATTTAGCCATGCATATCTATGTTCATCCTTTAAACATCTAAATAAGATATTTATTATAGGCCTACCAATGTTTGTGTAGATAATGTCTATTAAAAGGTTAATCAATCTATTTTTTATAGATGAACTGGATGATTAAATGTGTATTAATAAAACATAAAATGCAGGTCACCATGTGTTTTATTATTGTTCTAACTGCACTGCTGTACTAAGAACACATAATTTAAGTCTAATGTAATGCTGTACTTAGTTGACAGTTTCAGCTTGCATTAAAAAGAAACCATTCACAAATTAATATTTATGTGGACCTGTGCTCAGACTGAAAACGGAAGGGGGCCAGAAGAGGACTTTGAGCCAGAGTTAAAGTCCTGTGTAAGAAACCTGTCCATTTAAATATATAATTTTCATCAAATCACGGGGAAAGACTCGTAAGCCTTTAAAAGCAATGCACAATCAGATTGTAAAACAAACGCTTCACGCTTCAAACACTTTTTCTCCAAATTACTGAGGCAATGTTAGTTGAGTTCCAGATTCATTTGTTAAACAAAAATCTAGACTCTCCTCTCTGATTGGGCAAGCAGACTGTCACTCAGTGGTATAACCAACCAATCACAGTATCTCTTTTAGCCAGGGGCGGTGTTAAACATTTCCAGAGCCATTAGATGAACTTTTCTAACCTGTTACTGCTTGCCGCTGCTCACTAAAACGTGTTTTGATCTTTATTGTTTCTGGAAACAACTTTTTTTTATCAGCCTTTGTGTATGTTAATTGCATAATTGTTCATTATCATATCTTCCAAACGATTTTGTTTCTCGTAGACGCTAATAAAACTGATTGTGTCCAGAATCATGCGCACGGACTGGAAAGAAACACCGATGCTCCTGAAAAGGTTTGTTGTGGCATTACGTTCATTTTTGTTTGTTACGCTGAATGGTGCTAATGGTACATACAAATACATAATACCAAATCACAACATTTATTATCACTACTCTAAATCCAGTAGCGGTTTTAATCATAGCACTTATTGACATGTGCCAGTGGATAGTGGCATGTGCCACTGACATTCGTCGCGGAACATGTCGCCGTATGTCTGAACATGTCGCCGTATGTCTTAACATACTTTAGTAACATTTTTAAATAAAAGTCAATTAAACGTATTAATAACAGTATCATGATACACATAGTCTCACTTTTAGCTATGTCTTTTAACTATTATAGTCTTTTGAAGAACAAAAACCTGAACTTTAACTACTGGCTTACATCATCAAGTCGGCTGTCACTTTATTGTGGTGCAAGGCTCTGTGCGGTCACACGCTTGGCACAGCCCTTGAACGGCTCTGGGCACAGTATCTGTGTGGCATGTGCCACTGACAGGGATGGGCAGTATTTCAGACGCATGTATTTAATACTATTTTGTATTGTAAAGCCTTTGGAAAAAATCTAATGTAATTTGTATTTAAATACATTTAAGATGAGTATTTTTGTATTTCAAAATACATAAAATACTTTTTGCCAGTCAACCTCTTTATCAGGGTATTGATTTTGTGCATCAACTAGTTCAGACATCCACTAGCTCAGCATTAGATCAGCAATTTTTTTGGAATAAGGTGAGAATGTCATGATCAATTCTACTTGTTGATTAAAGTTAAAATAGTGCATTATTCACTTAAGTTAACATGAAAGAATAAAAGAGCACAGACAAGTGTGAAAATAGCGTTAGCCAATCAGTCTTGACCGGCTGTTGATTTTTATCAACTAGCTTGTCAAATGTGTTTAAAGCATTACTGCACGTTAGGGCTGGGTGATATGACACTATACATATCATAGCGATGATATAAAGTGTGAATTGATGGAACTTTTTCTAAATCGTTTACATAGATGGGCCTATTTGTGGGGTAAGTAAATATCCGTGCAGCTTTTAGTGGGCAGGAATTATTGGAACGTTGGAGTGGAAAAACAAACACTGATGAATGATACACCACAAAAATCTTCAGCTTTTAGTTTTATTGTACATAAAATATAATAATAAAAAAGGGGTTTAAAAATTAATTATAATTTTAAATTTTAGATACACTTTCTAATTTTAATAAACTTATAGAAACAAATAAACTTTACATAAAATAAACATAAAATTGCTTAAAAAGCATTGGACTACCTGCAACAACAACAAAACAAAAAAAAACTCAAAAGAGTTTGAAAATCAGTTTATGGCATGCTGTGGAATCAAAACTGATATTGAGAATTGTGAAACCATGATATTGTAACTGTGAAGTAATATTGAGATTTTGGTCATATTGCCCATCCATATTCTTTGCTAGATAGCAGAAAAGGTTCCCACAGTTTTACATACAGTATGATTTTTTTAATAGTGTTCACCACAAGTAATAGACTACATTGTAACCAGAAATAAGTATATAAATGGCTGCCATTTTGCATAAGTTTATTTGTAATTGCCAGAAAGAAAGAAAGAAAGAAAGAAAGAAAGAACGAAAGAAAGACAGAGAGGGCAGAGATGAGGTTAGGAATGAAAAACGTTTACATAGATGGGCCAATTTGTGGGGTAAGTAAATATCCGTGCAGCTTTTGTCTGCTACTCTGCAATTACAGCTTTCCTGTAGCTCAAACAGTAGAGCGTTGGCACTTTCAACGCCAAGGTCATGGGTTCGATTCCCAGAGAAAGCAAGAACTGATAAAAATGTAAATGTGTACTGGAAAATGCAATGTAAGTCGCTTTGGATAAAAGCGTCTGCCAAATGCATAAATGTAAATGAAAAGTCAGTAGGCCTATGTAGTTTCTTCATTCACTGTGACCTATACCTGCACTGGATGGCCAATTTCACGTGTATTTTCAAAATACAAAATACTGTATTTGTATTTAAATACATTTTTCCACACAGTATTTGGTTTTGTATTTTAAATACATTTCCATGTATTTATGCCTATCTCTGGCCACTGAATGTTATGTAGTAATGCCAATGTTGTTGATCACGCAAAATGCCAATTCTAGACTATAAATCTATCATAAGTCACTTTGAATACCCAGGGTCACATTAATGCATGGGCTTAACTGGGCTTAAGCCCAGGGCCCCAGTGATGCCGGAAAAAAAATATAACTATAACCGCATATTATAATGAGTTGACTGTCCCTTTTATATAATGCTTTATCGCTTTGCTTTGAATGCATGTACGGGCATTTCAAGTCCTGCCTGTCACGATTGTACGCATTAGTGTACTTCTCCGTCGTGAGCATTTTTACTTCTGCGTTCTGTCTGCGTTACTGTGCAATTACACAGCCAAAATGCTAGTTTCCGGTGGGGTTTCTATGTTCCACTGTGTTTAGTTTCTTTGCAGCTGTTTTGAGTTTAGGCTACTACAAACAATGGCGTCGGAAACTGAGTGAAATATGTTGGCAGCGTAGACGGAAAGTACACTCCATTGTTCTGATGGATTCCTTCGACAGACACCAGATCTCCGAGGAGAGCTGATTTGGTTCTATACTTCTTGAACACAAACTGAATCTGCCCCCACCAGCAAATCTTCCTGGAACAGGAGTCCAAATCCCACATGTGATAGTTGGTTATGCTGTATTCCCCCTACACAACAACCTCACGAGCTCCTTTCCAGGTAGGCCTATGTCACAGACAAAATTAATTTCATGTAATAGTACTTTGTATATTGTATATATGTGTATATATGAAGAGTTTGGTTCCAAAACGCGATAAATCCATTTTGATTAATTTGAGTAAAAATGTGTTTTCTTTACCAAGAAAGTGGCAAGATGAAAACCACTATTTTCTGTTTCAAACTTTCACATAGCATCTGTAGGTTATAATAACATTAAAAATTCAAATCCAGATTTTGATTTTCAAAGATTTATTATAAAAACGGGTAATCTTTCCCCCAAAATGCAATAAATTCATGACACTTTTTTTCTCCAAAATGCAATTAATCCATTGAATCAACATGAAAGTTATTTTTCATATTGAAACTGTTGAAAATACACAACAAAGTATGTTGATCCACATATGACAGCCTCTGAACTCGGTCAATATCTTATAATACAGGCACTAAAAATACATTCAATCAGCCATGGGTAGGAAATACCTCCTGAACTTTTTTGACGGCGATCAGCTGTAAAATGTCCTGCTCGGATTTCGTTGACTTTGAGTAAAACAATTGAAAGTTTTTTAAAAGATCCCCTGGGGTCAACGTGTCAGCGTGACAGAAGTTTGATGCTGTCGTGTGAGAACAAGCAACAGTCGGCATTTCTCTTCCTCCCGCGTGCCTCATCTTCTTAATCTCCTCACGTAAATGATTAGATTTCGATGGCTTACGTTTCTTCCCTACCGCAGAAACCACCACAGGTTCATCAATGCCGTCAAAATTATTAATTTTTTTGTTTGTTTGTTGATCAAAAAGTACAAAGTAGATCAGGAAAACTAGGATGCCGGGTGTATTCAAAGCGCCACCGTTACTATTTACAGTGCGTGGAATGGTGCGCTGTGATTGGTTGAGAGCGGATCTATCGCATTCTGCAGAGAAAGGAGACTGGCGTTTGTCGCGGTTTGGAAAGAAAGGGAGAAAACATGACACAATAGGCTATTTGCACAAGCGCCGCGACGAACTTCCGCTATTGTCAGTTGTCGGCATATCAGTTTCCGGTTTACGGCCGCTTCATCGGCATCCGCTGTAAACAAACAAGATGAGTGCTGCTGTTGTACGAAATAAAGAGATACTATGTGCGTGACACATCTAAGTTTCTAAGAACTGTAGGTGGATCTTACGGCCGTTTCCCACATACTCCGTGTGCAGTGTGTGTGTGTGTGTGTGTGTGTGTGAGTGCGGTGCAGGAGCAGCACGCGCTATAGTGCTTCACATATGCGTTCGCAGTGAATAACTGATTCACGGCTGTACCACAAACACTTACTATTTTTATTTAAAATCCAGAAGTTACGCTGCAACTTTTATTTAATAAAATGTTTTTTCAGCATTGCGATTCTCTTTGTAGCCTACACATATAACCTACACTCTTTAATGGACGCATGCACGTTTAAACACAATTTAAACAACGTAGGGCTATTATTCCATGCATTACTTATATTAAGTTGCTCAAGCAAGTGGTCAAATATTTAACTGTAAATTGACAAAAACAGCCGACTCACATGCCTTTTCTTTTCCATTTAAATTTTAATAAAATAAATCTTGCATGTCACAAAGAACTTGTTTTTCCACCTCCACGAATGAGACTACAATTTATTTAATTAAACGCATTTATGGTGAAATTACTACATTTTCATGTCAATCTTTGTTAATTTTGACCACGAAACATGCGCTGTCACTTCAATTCAGCGTTTGCAGCACAGCAGAAATAGACTCGGTACGGAAACGATCTAGATAAATTTTAATTTGTCAATAAATTGTAGTAATCTCACCATAAATGCATTTAATTCTATAGGCCTACTACTATTTTTCACAGTCATCTTTTTACTTTTAGAAGACCGGGGTAAAGCAAGGTAAACTACAATTTACTTAAACAAGGCGACATAATGATCAACACTCTCATTCGTGGAGGTGGAAAAACAAGTTCTTTGTGACATGCAAGATTTATTTTATTAAAATTTAAATGGAAAAGAAAAGGCATGAGAGTCGGCTGTTTTTGTCAATTTACAGTTAAATATTTGACCACTTGCTTGAGCAACTTAATATAAGTAATGCATGGAATAATAGCCCTACGTTGTTTAAATTGTGTTTAAACGTGTGTCCATTAAAGAGTGTAGGTTATATGTGTAGGCTACAAAGAGAATCGCAATGCTGAAAAAACATTTTATTAAATAAAAGTTGCAGCGTAACTTCTGGATTTTAAATAAAAATAGTAAGTGTTTGTGGTACAGCCGTGAATCAGTTATTCACTGCGAACGCATATGTGAAGCACTATAGCGCGTGCTGCTCCTGCACCGCACTCACACACACACACACACACACACACACACACTGCACACGGAGTATGTGGGAAACGGCCGTAAGATCCACCTACAGTTCTTAGAAACTTAGATGTGTCACGCACATAGTATCTCTTTATTTCGTACAACAGCAGCACTCATCTTGTTTGTTTACAGCGGATGCCGATGAACGCGATAAACGCCATAAACGCGATAAACCGGAAACTGATATGCCGACAACTGACAATAGCGGAAGTTCGTCGCGGCGCTTGTGCACATAGCCTATAACACGGCGGATATCGCATTTTACGTAAAATTTTAAATGGACTTTTCAATACCGACCCTATACAATACAGATTTTTGCAGGAACTCAATTTTTTTAAAAATGGCGTTTATCGCGTTTTGGAACCAAACTCTTCATATATTCCTGATCACAGCTGCATTGGTACACAATGATTGCCTATCAATTGATACTGTTGTTTTGCTACCTAGGGATGAACCCATGGATAAGCAGACCTATAATTAACTTCACTCCAAAGCCAGACGGGTGATTGAGAATGCATTTGGCATTTTGGTGCAAGGTAGCAAATCCTTGGGCAAGAATGTCTGCCAGACAAAAGCACTTAACATTGTGAAAGCTTATTCTGCTTTACACAACTGTGTTGGCAGGGGACACAAATATTTTGGAAGCACTAGATCCACGTCACCTTTCAAGGGCCCAGCCCACCAGAGCTGCAGTTGGTGTGCGGAATGACCTGATGGCCTTCTTTCAGTCACCCCACGGAATTGTGCCATGGCAGAACATAGTGTGTTGTGGTCAACTTGGTCAGAAAATTGTACTGTTGTAAAATAAATGCACCTATAAATGACATGCAACCATATAAATAAAGACCTGTTATAAAGTCACATTATTGTTATTTATTTGCAGTAATAAATACAAGGTGCAAACAGCAGGAACAGACAGAATATTTAAAAAAGATGCAAAAGTGTGAACTATATACACAAATGGGCAAACTATGTATAAGATGCAACGTATTAAGGTGCAATGGTCTAGTATTGTTTATATTACAAATAGATGTAAAAGAGCAAACTATACACAAAAGATACCAACTACAGTGAGGAAAATAAGTATTTGAACACCCTGCTATTTTGCAAGTTCTCCCACTTAGAAATCATGGAGGGGTCTGAAATTGTCATCGTAGGTGCATGTCCACTGTGAGAGACATAATCTAAAAAAAAAAATCCAGAAATCACAATGTATGATTTTTTAACTATTTATTTGTATGACACAGCTGCAAATAAGTATTTGAACACCTGAGAAAATCAATGTTAATATTTGGTACAGTAGCCTTTGTTTGCAATTACAGAGGTCAAACGTTTCCTGTAGTTTTTCACCAGGTTTGCGCACACTGCAGGAGGGATTTTGGCCCACTCCTCCACACAGATCTTCTCTAGATCAGTCAGGTTTCTGGGCTGTCGCTGAGAAACGCAGAGTTTGAGCTCCCTCCAAAGATTCTCTATTGGGTCTGGAGACTGGCTAGGCCACGCCAGAACCTTGATATGCTTCTTACAGAGCCACTCCTTGGTTATCCTGGCTGTGTGCTTCGGGTCATTGTCATGTTGGAAGACCCAGCCTCGACCCATCTTCAATACTCTAACTGAGGGAAGGAGGTTGTTCCCCAAAATCTCGCAATACATGGCCCGGTCATCCTCTCCTTAATACAGTGCAGTCGCCCTGTCCCATTTGCAGAAAAACATCCCCAAAGCATGATGCTACCACCCCCATGCTTCACAGTAGGGATGGTGTTCTTGGGATGGTACTCATCATTCTTCTTCCTCCAAACACGTTTAGTGGAATTATGACCAAAAAGTTCTATTTTGGTCTCATCTGACCACATGACTTTCTCCCATGACTCCTCTGGATCATCCAAATGGTCATTGGCAAACTTAAGACGGGCCTTGACATGTGCTGGTTTAAGCAGGGGAAACTTCCGTGCCATGCATGATTTCAAACCATGACGTCTTAGTGTATTACCAACAGTAACCTTGGAAACGGTGGTCCCAGCTCTTTTCAGGTCATTGACCAGCTCCTCCCGTGTAGTTCTGGGCTGATTTCTCACCTTTCTTAGGATCATTGAGACCCCACGAGGTGAGATCTTGCATGGAGCCCCAGTCCGAGGGAGATTGACAGTCATGTTTAGCTTCTTCCATTTTCTAATGATTGCTCCAACAGTGGACCTTTTTTCACCAAGCTGCTTGGCAATTTCCCCGTAGCCCTTTCCAGCCTTGTGGAGGTGTACAATTTTGTCTCTAGTGTCTTTGGACAGCTCTTTGGTCTTGGCCATGTTAGTAGTTGGATTCTTACTGATTGTATGGGGTGGACAGGTGTCTTTATGCAGCTAACGACCTCAAACAGGTGCATCTAATTTAGGATAATAAATGGAGTGGAGGTGGACATTTTAAAGGCAGACTAACAGGTCTTTGAGGGTCAGAATTCTAGCTGATAGATAGGTGTTCAAATACTTATTTGCAGCTGTATCATACAAATAAATAGTTAAAAAATCATATATTGTGATTTCTGGATTATTATTTTTTTTTATTATGTCTCTCACAGTGGACATGCACCTACGATGACAATTTCAGACTCCTCCATGATTTCCAAGTGGGAGAACGTACTCGGTTACTAACGTAACCTCGGTTCTCTCTAGAAGAGGGAACGAATACTGCGTTTTTGTAAAAACGCTACGGGAAAAACTCTTTTTTCACGAAATACTAGGGGTGTGACGAGATCTCGTGTTACGAGATCTCGCGAGATTAAAACGCGACGAGATTTCTCGTCGAGGTGAAACTTTGTCTCGTGAGTTGTTGTGATGTCAGCGTGATGGAGCGTGAGGGTGAAATTAGTATTGAAGATGCCCCTGCCACTTTTAAATCATTTGTGTGCCGGGCCAATCACACACACACTCCGCGCACACACACGCACTCACTGTCCCTCGCTTGCACACACACACACGCTCACTCGCGCGCGCACACACGCACACTCACTGTTGCTCGCACTCTCACTCACTCGCGCACACTCACTCTCGCTCACACTCAACCCGTGTGGAGGACCGTTAAAATTAAACATGCTAGTCTTTCTGTCGTGATGTCCTGAAGCATCGCAGACGCGTAGGTTGTCGCCCACTATGACACACTATACGAAATGAAACGATCGAATCTTGCTTCCCGACGCCCGTTGTCCTTTACGAATCTCCACGAAACGGATCGCGCTAAAATAGTGTAATCTGAACCAGGCAGGTAATAAACATTTGACCTATCGCGCAAAGAACCTATTAAAGCACTAAGACATGGGAACAGTATAGCTAACATTCACATATCACAAGTCATATCGACATCGCAATATTAAACAATGTTATCGCACATCGCAGCTTTTCCTCATATCGTGCAGCCCTAGTTACTGCCCAAAGGTCTCAACTGCTGCCAGAAATCGTCGACATGCTTATATTCTTGAAAAAGAACATGACCATAATCTTAGTCTGTTCTGTGTAGTTAATTTATCTCTTTTTCATGCTTGAAGAAAAAAATTGTTTCTGTTTGAACTTGTAGTTTTGAGAGAGCAGTAGGCTACTTTGATTATGGATACACACTGTTTGCATTTAAAGTGTTATTTCAGTTATTTTATTTATACTGTTTTATTTTTTTTTATGTTCGATTTGTGGAAAGGAGTTAGATTTCTCATGTGAAATCGTACAGGGGAGAAGCCAGACGGTAGAGTTTATAGCAAAACATTTTGCAGTGTTTGCATGTCCTTTACTGCATAGAATTCATTAAAATAGAAGTAAAATAACATTTATTACAAGTTGATTTCAAAATGGACCTAAATTGTTTTGCATTTTGTGATTTTCAGTTGAATAAAAGACTATTTTCCATTCATATATTTCATCATTGAGGATTTCTTAAAAATTGTGTAAAAATCTCGTCTTGTCTCGTTCTCGTGAACCCAATCTCGTGTCTCGTCTCGTCTCGTGGAGTAAGCGTCTCGTCACACCCCTACGAAATACTGAAGCAAAAAATTATCCTTAATTTTCCATATATGTAAAGCGCGTTGCAGCAGTACACAGCTATGGCGAGACAGCTTGCTCGCTCATTGGCTGTTCTGCGGCAACTGCATAAGCCTATCGAGCGAGGCCTGAAGTGACGTCAGCTTCGCGCCCTCCTTGCCACTTCCCGCCGAGACGGGTGTGGCTAACCTCTATAAAAGGAGCTCGAAAAGGCTGATTCACTTGATTTTCATCGCCGAAGCGAACCAGAGTGAACCGTACGCACGGCAGAGAACGCAGTACTCGTTCCCTCTTCTAGAGAGAACCGAGGTTACGTTAGTAACCGAGTACGTTCTCTTACGAGAGTCCTCTCGTACTGCGTTTTTGTAAAAACGCTACGGGAACCCCTTGTAAAACGCCGTGCGTGCTGGGATAAAACACCGATCACTGGAAGCTAACCCAGGTATACAGTGCATAATCACCAGATAGACTCACAGAGAGTCTGGGAATAAAGGGGGGGGGGGACCTTAATTCCCTATATTGTAGCGTCCGCAGACGCAAAACATGACCTCACAGAGAGAGTCTAGAGACAAAAGGGGAATCCCTCCGTCCTTATATGGCCGCGTCCGCAGACGCGAATATGACATCACATAGACAGGGTGGGGAACCTGAACTAATGTGGGAAATGTGGGTCTTACACAATTCTGCCCATAAAACAGTCGGTAGCGCGCTGCGCATGCGATTTCAGTGTTCTAGTTAGACAGCTGATTCGACTACACCGATAGTAGCTTAGCCTGCAAGGCGGGAACCTCTAGGTTGTAAAACCTAATAAATGTAGACGGCGAGGCCCAGCCTGCCGCCATACATATGTCCTGTAAGGAAATCCCGCTAGACCAAGCCCACGAAGAGGCGACGCCTCTCGTGGAGTGCGCTCTAACGCCCAACGGTCACTGGAGGCCCTTGACAGTGTAAGCCAGCGCTATGGCGTCAACTATCCATCTGGATAGGCTCTGTTTCGAAACAGCCATTCCCTTGGAACGTCCACTGAACGAGACAAAGAGCTGCTCAGTCTGTCTGAAGACAGCAGAGCGGGACACGTAAGCTCTTAAAGCCTTAATGGGGCAAAGAAAAACTTGAGTTCCCTTCCTCACTTGATCCCGGCAGGGCAGACAGGGAGATAACCTGAGCCCGAAACGGCATGTTGAGGGATTTTGGCACATAACCATGCCTAGGTTTGAGTATGACTTTAGAGTCATTAGGTCCAAACTCTAAGCACGCTGGGCTCACGGAGAGCGCGTGCAGGTCGCCTATGCGCTTCACCGAAGCGAGAGCCATCAAAAACACTGTTTTAAAAGACAAACGTTTGAGGCTAATAGATTGGATAGGCTCGAAAGGGGCACCTTTCATGGCCGCCAAAACCGTAGAAAGGTCCCACATAGGGACTGAAGGAGGTCTGGGAGGATTCAGCCTCCTAGCTCCCCTGAGGAAGCGGATGACTAAATCGTTCCTTCCTAGTGACTGACCTAGCATTGTTCCAGAGAACGCTGCAATAGCCGCCACATAAACTTTGAGCGTGGAAGGGGATCTGCCCTTATCCAACAGCTCCTGTAGGAAGGAGAGAACCTCCGTCACCTCACAATCGAGGGGTGATAGGCCCCGAGCTGTACACCAGCCGGAGAAAACCGACCACTTCGAGGCATAAAGCCGCCTAGTCGACGGTGCTCTAGCCTGAGTGATGGTATTCATCACTCCCTCTGCGAGATCAACGGATATCCGTTGAGCGCCCACACATGAAGGGACCACAACTCCGGGTGTGGGTGCCAAATCGAGCCCCCGGCCTGCGAGAGGAGATCTTTCCTCAATGGCACTGGCCATGGAGCGATGTCTGCTAACTGCATCAGGACTGGAAACCATGCTTGGTTCTTCCAGAACGGTGCTACAAGCAGTACTGAGCATTTTGTTTCCCTGACCCGCTCTAACACCTGAGGCAGGAGGGAGACGGGGGGAAAAGCGTATAGCGGGCAGCGCGGCCACATCCGGGACAGCGCGCTGTCGTTCTTGGAAAAGAACACGGGGCAATGAGCGTTTTCGCGGGACGCGAATAGGTCCACCTCCGCTCTGCCGAATCTCTCCCACAACAGCCGGACTGTTTGTGGGTGTAGAGACCATTCGCCCAGGGGAATGTTGTTCCTGGACAGTCTGTCTGGGCCCAAATTCTGGAGCCCGGGCACATGCACTGCTCTCAGCGAGCGCAAATTGTGCTGAGCCCATGTTAGGAGGCGTTTCGCCAGCCTGTACAGGGATCTGGATCTGAGACCGCCCTGGTGATTTATGTAGGACACCACGGCCGTGTTGTCCGAACGGACTACGACGTGTTGGTCCTTGATTTGGGGACAAAAACGCGTCAGCGCGTTGTGCACTGCCAGCATTTCCAGGCAGTTGATATGTTGGAGCTTTTCTCGTTCTGACCACAGGCCGAAGAACGGTCTGCCCTCGAGCAGCGCTCCCCATCCCGAGGTGGATGCGTCTGTCGACACCA
This sequence comes from Abramis brama, assembly GCF_963993115.1. Classification (NCBI taxonomy): domain Eukaryota; kingdom Metazoa; phylum Chordata; class Actinopteri; order Cypriniformes; family Leuciscidae; genus Abramis; species Abramis brama. The sequence goes on along the minus strand of NC_139976.1, from coordinate 16,285,964 downwards.
TCTTCACTCTCGAGGAAGTCCCCAGGCTTACACCTGATCGGTACCAGTCGTCCGCCATCCAAGGTATCAGGGCTGCCACACAGCTCTGATTGACCTTGAGACGTAACCGGCCGGACACCCACGCTCCGCGCGGTACTCGCGCTCTCAACCAGAACTGCAGAGGGCGCATGCGGAGCAAGCCCAGCTGAAGAACTGGCGATGCTGAGGCCATGAGACCCAGCATCCTTTGAAACTTCCTGAGCGGGGTAGTCGCGCCGCAGCGGAAGGATCTCGCCGCGCGCTGAATGTGCAGCACGCGCTGTGGCGACAGCCGCGCTGTCATAGACTGTGAGTCCAGAATGGTACCCAGAAACGAAATCGCTTGAATGGGGTTCAGCGAACTCTTTGTCCAATTGACCATGATACCAAGATTCTCGAGGTGATCGAGTAAAATGGTTCTGTGCTCCACGAGCTGTGATCGTGATTGAGCTAGGATCAGCCAGTCGTCCAAATAGTTCAGCACTCGCATGCCTCTGAGTCTGAGAGGGGCGAGCGCTGCGTCCATGCACTTCGTAAATGTACGAGGTGCCAGGGACAAGCCGAACGGCAGGACTGTATACTGGTATGTCTGACCCTCGAAGGCGAATCTCAAGTATCGCCTGTGATGTGACGCTATCTGTATTTGAAAATACGCGTCCTTCAGATCTATCGACATAAACCAGTCTCCTCGGCGAATATGCGTGAGGATTTTCCTGGTCGTGAGCATTTTGAAACTGCGTTTCACTAATGCTCTGTTCAGCCGTCTTAGATCCAGTATGGGTCTGATACCACCGTCCTTTTTGGGGACCAGAAAGTATCTGCTGTATAGCCCCCCTTCGCTTTGAGCTTGGGATACATGCTCTATCGCCCCTTTGCTCATCAGTTTTGATATTTCGGCGCGAAGTAGGTGTGCTACTTCTAAAGTCACCGTAGTTTCGACGCGCTGTGAAGCGGGGAGGGCGTCGACAAAACTGTAGCGAGAAGCCTCTGTTTATAATGTCTAGCACCCAGTCCGAAACCCCTGGAAGCGCTGCCCATGCCTCTGCATGGCTGGCTAAGGGTTGGATGCGAAGCGCGCTCTGTTCGCCGTGCAACAGAGGTGCTTCGGGGCGCAATAACATAGGCGTTACGCCTGTGACATTCGAGGCAGGGAGCGCGCTTATTACAGCGGGCAGAACGCTCGTCCTCGACCCTACTACAGTGCTTAACTGAGTGAGGGAGGGCTGAGAAAGTCTCGTGGGACTCATGCTGTCTGCGAGTAAATGTGGGCGGGAAACGGGCACATTCACTGCTTTGGACGCGCTGCCTGCCTGAGCAGAGCGAGCGCGCACAGGTCCCGTTTTTACAGAGAGCCTGTGATCTGTGAGACATAGTGTTCGTGGGCACTGGGAAGTGGGCACTTTTACTATGTTGGAAGCGCAATCGACCTGAGTCGATTTTATGTGCGCGAGCCCTGAGTGTAGGGCTGTGCTTGTGTGTAGGGATGGGCACTGGGCAGTGGGCATCAACGCTACATTTATAGCACCATCGGCCGTGGCCGGGACAACAGAAAACCTGTGATCTGTGTGACATAGTGTTCGTGGGCACTGGGAAGTGGGCACTTTTACTATGTTGGAAGCGCAATCGACCTGAGTCGATTTTATGTGCGCGAGCCCTGAGTGTAGGGCTGTGCTTGTGTGTAGGGATGGGCACTGGGCAGTGGGCATCTGCTCTACACCTGAAGCACCATCGGCCGCGGCCGGGATTTTTATTTATTTAAATTCTTTTATGAAGCGCGTTCTACCGAGGGGGAAGTGCGCTGATCACAGCGGACAGAATGCCTGCGCTCGACCCCGCTGCAGTGTTTAACCGAGCAAAGGAGGGCTGGGCGAGTCCCGTAGGACATATAATGGCCGTGAGTAAGTGTGGGCGCGGGAGAGCGGGCACAGTTACTGCAATGAGTGCACTGTCTGCCTGAGCAGAGTGAATGCACACAGGTTTCGTCTTTACAGAAACGACAAGGCATGCAGAACATAGTGTTTGTGGGCATTAGGCAGTGGGCACGTTCACTATGTTGTGTGCGTGATCGACCCGAGTCGAATATATGAGCGCGGGCCCTGTGTGAAGGGCTGTGCTAGTGTGTAGGGATGGACACTAGGCAGTGGGCATCTTCTCTACACATATAGCATCATCGGCCGTGGCCGGGACTTCGGTAGAAGTCCGGCCATGTACCACGTGCTCGTGGGCTGCAAAAAACACGTCTGCAGTTGCCTCTCGGGGAACAAACAGAGTGATTTGCATTCGGCGGCATAAATATTTTCTGCCGGCAGACCCGGGATTCGAACTCGGATCCCCCGCGCGAAAGCCTAAGAATCTACCACTGGACCACAGTGAAGATACATAGACATAAAGTCAGCGCGAGTATTATCCACACTGGCGTTTGCTTGCAGGCATGCGAGTAAGCACAACATGCAATACTAACATTTTCAGACGCCTGAAAAATGCCAGAATGTGAGAAGAGTGGATATCGCCCAGTTTCAGCGGGGCTGAAAACACTCCATTCTCCTTTCGCCAGTGACGCACGGGAACCGTAGAAACGGTGTTCGGTTGCAGGCAAGCGGGTACTACGCGCTCGCTGGCTGCAAAATGCATCTCTGCAGTCGCCTTCAGGGGACTGACAGAGCGAAGCATTGGCGGCATAAATATATATGCCGCTAGACCGGGAATCGAACTCCGGTCTCCCATGCGGAAAAACCTATAATTCCACCACTGAGCCACAGGGGGATACAGGCTTTTGAAAGCGGCGTCAACATGTATTCTTCGGCGTTTGCTGGCAGGCAAGCGTGTTATAACAGACTCACTTGCTGCAATAATATTTCCAGTCGCCGAACAGGGAACTGAGAAATGTGAGAGAAAAGAGGTCAGACCGACCAACGGCGGGACTAAGAACACTCTTTTCTCCTTCGCCGGTGAATGACGCGTGCAGAGGCAGGGTAGCTTTTCTTGTAACGTAAAGAAAAACTAATCCCGCCATCCGCTTCCAGGAAGGGCGGCCTCGGAAAGGATGCCCGGCGAGTCCTCAGAGTCACCGTAGGCAATTGGCTCGGAGTGAAGGCGTTTCGCCGTCAGCGAGCGCGAGCGCTGCATGAGAAGGCATCTTGAAAAAGACGCAGCTCTTTTAGGGGTGAGTGTTGCAAAGCGAACACACACACACACACAAGAACAATAGAATGGAAAGGATATGGCGTCGGAAAGCGCAGCAGGTACGGCGGTAGAAGGCGGCGTTGGCCAGCGGCTTCGAGGGCTCGTCCCGCTGAAGTGCTTGCATCAGACGACGCGTGCTTCCTCGTGATCCAGCGATGCGTGAGCTTCGCTGAAGAGATGAAAATCAAGTGAATCAGCCTTTTCGAGCTCCTTTTATAGAGGTTAGCCACACCCGTCTCGGCGGGAAGTGGCAAGGAGGGCGCGAAGCGCCCTCATTGGCCTGACGTCACTTCAGGCCTCGCTCGATAGGCTTATGCAGTTGCCGCAGAGCAGCCAATGAGCGAGCAAGCTGTCTCGCCATAGCTGTGTACTGCTGCAACGCGCTTTACATATATGGAAAATTAAGGATAATTTTTTGCTTCAGTATTTCGTGAAAAAAGAGTTTTTCCCGTAGCGTTTTTACAAAAACGCAGTACGAGAGGACTCTCGTAAGAGAACTTGCAAAATAGCAGGGTGTTCAAATACTTATTTTCCTCACTGTATGTACAAAGATGTGCAAACTATATACAGATATATCCTGCATTATACAAGGTGCAAACAGACAAAATATTAAAAGATGCAAAAGTGCAAACTATATAGACAAATGAGCATACAATGTACAGATAGTGCAACTTATTAAGGTGCAATGGTCTAGAATTGTTTATATTAAAAATAGATGATGTAGTGGCTTTCCTATAAGCCCAGGAAAGGTGGTAAGGTGTTCTTCATGCATAGTTAAAACAATGTCCACACAGCAGTATCTGTTTGAACAGTTTGTTGTCCATTTAATGAAATGTGTGTTTACAGAGTTTAAAAGGCATTGGTTCTATGGTAAGAACCATATATTCCCGCCACCTGTCCCTTCCTGATTCAACACAGTTTAGAAGTTTAAATATTATGTGATTGAACAAGTGTGGCTTTCACCTGCACCACTGGTGCACACCGCCATCTAATGGTTGAACAAATTACATTTGGCTCTTACACACCGGCCCCATAATTGTAATAATGTAAATTCACAATTAAACAACATATACATAAGGAGCCATAAATGTCTTTGTATGTGAATTCCGATTCAGCTTCAGTGCTCAGCCTCTAGTAGTAAACAGATTTTGAACACGGGCCTATCCAGCTGCTCTGTTTTTGTCTTCAGCTGGACTGATCGAACAAATCCATTTTTATCAGGATAGGTTTTAATTATTCTTCCCATCAACCAGGAGCCGTGAGGAGCTACAGGATCCATGATAGCAACAATATCTCCCAGGGTAAAGCTTCTTCGTGGTTTTATCCATTTCTGTCTCTCTTAGTAGTAATGGTAAATGTTCCCTTACCCATCTTTTACAGAAGAGATCTGATAAGTATTGTACCTGTCTCCATTGTTTCTTGATGTACAAATCTCCTTCATCGAAAACTAAAGGAATCATTAGTGGTTTAGGAGGAGAATATGATTAGGCGTAAGTGCCTCAAAATTGTTCACATCGTCAGAGGCTTTCGTAATAGGACGGGCATTAAGGATTGCTTCTCTCGCACAGAAGAGTTTGAAAGCTTTCATCATCCATAGATTGTTGTCTAATGGTTGAATGCAACACCTTTTTCACAAGCCGAATAAGCCTCTCCCAAATTCCACCGATATGAGACCCGGCAGGAGGGTTGAATATCCACTTAAGTCCCCTTGATGACAATGCATGCTGGATCTTGTCTAACCCAGCTACTGCTTCCCTCAGCTCCCGCTCAGCTCCGACAAAATTTGTACCATAATCTGATCTCAACTGGGCAACTTGACCATGACGACACATAAACCGGCGAATGACATTCTGACATACAGAGTCTGTATTTAAAGTATAGGCCATCTCAAGATGTACAGCCCTGCTTGCCATGTAGGTGAAAATTACCCCGTAGCGTTTAACTGTTCCTTGACCTCTCTTGATTTCAATGGGCCCAAAGTAATCAACACCAATGTTTGTAAATGGTGGTAAATCAGGTAAAACTCTCTCTGCTGGCAAGTCAGACATTTTTTGCTCTCCGACCTTTCCTTGAAGACGACATATGACACAGTCAGAGATTATTTTCCGACAAGAAGAATTAGCGTTAATTATCCAGTAATGCTTATGGAGAAATGACAACATATAATTTCTTCCTGCATGGCCCAGTTGCTGATGCACATGCTTCAAGATAAGTTGAGAAATAGCCTGGTCTTTTGAGAATATAACTGGACGTCTTTCTTCCTCAGGCATGGCAGCCCTAGCAAGTCTCCCTCCTACTCTCAAAAGACCATTTTCCAGCACTGGATCAAGCTGAAAGATGTCACTCTTTTTATTGACAGTAGCTCCTGCCTTCAATGCAATAATCTCATCAGAAAATCTCTCTTGTTGACAATACTGAATGATAACAGTTTCTGCTCTCATGAGATCATCAGCAGTCAACGATTTGCCATCCATTTTGGCCTTAATCTTTCTTGTTGCATGAGATCTATTTGCTTCAGTGTTTGGAACGTCCTTTGTACAAGTAGATGCCTGTAAAGCCTTCCTCTGTTTCACAAGCTGCATAAGCATTTCCTTGACCTTGAGCATCCATGCTACAGAGGTTTTAAGTCTTGCAAAATCAGAAAAATAGCTGAAGAACTGACTGGTAGGAGACTTTGAAACCTGACAGGCAAAGGCATGTGCAGTGCATTCCACCTCAACTTCCTGGTCATCTGTTGGTATTGACAACTGATTCATGCTGGACTTGGGCCATTCTTCTTCTTCCTTTAAAAGAAAATCAGGTCCTTTAAGCCATCTCTTACATGCTAAAAACTCTTCAGCACCAAGACCCCTAGATGCCTCATCCGCCGGATTCAAACTTAACTTTATGTGCCTCCATTGCACAACATCTGTTGAGTCTCTTATGACAGCCACTCTATTTGCTACAAAGGTGTGGAACCGCTTAGTTTCATTTTGGATATATCTCAGTACAGTCATACTGTCTGTCCAGAATACAGATGAATCCAAATGAATCTGCAACTCCCTTTTTAGCATTCTATCAACTCGTACAGCGAGAACAGCAGCCGTAAGTTCCAATCTTGAGATTGTCATCTGTTTTAATGGAGCAACTCTTGACTTTCCTAAAATAAATGCAACTACAGTCCTTTTTTCACTATTCATCAACCTCAAGTATGACACCGTCCCATAGCCATTCTCGCTGGCATCAGAGAAGTGGTGAAGCTGAGCGTGTTCGGATGGTCCAAAGTCCTTGGGCTTTACACACGGGTCTACTTTCAGTGCTGCTATACAGTGCAAGTTAGCCAGCCATCTTATCAATTGCTGAGAGAAGACTTGTGAAATCTTATCATCCCAGCCAACATTGCACTTGCACATCTCTTGGAGCACCTGTTTTACAGGCATAAATGGAACTAACCACAGACAACATGCCACGTCTTGTGTGAGGATGCTCCTTTATGGATAACCTAAAGGTAAATTTATCCTTTTCAGTGCACCAGTGCAGACCAAGTACTCTTTGCATTGGAAGATCATCTTTATCCAAGTCAAGCTCTTTGATTGCCTTTGATCTCTGTTCCTCTGGAATGCTGGACATGACAACACGACTATTACCCAACCATTTTGACAGCTGAAGTCCTCCATTTGACAAGCAGCAATGAGATTCTGAGCCAAATGGAGTGCTTCAGCTTCTGTAGGCAAAGATGTTAAGCAGTCATTCATATAAAAGTTCTGAAGAATTGTGTTCGGAACACAAGGATCAAAGTGTGCTTGATGGTCATGTACAATACTCCTCAATGCATAATTAGTACAGCTGGGCGAGGACACTGCCCCAAAAAGATGAACTTTCATCCTATATTCCATAGCGTTCTGTGTAACATCACCACTAGGATACCACAAAAAAAAAAACGCAGAAAGTCCACGTTTCTGAGAAACCTTTACCTGATGAAACATGGCTTGTATATCAGCTATCAAAGCGACAGGCTCCCGTCTGAATCTTGTGAGAACTCCCAGCAGAGAGTTGGTGAGATAGGGACCCTGCAGCAGCTGACCATTTAGAGAGATTCCTTTAAACACTGCACCACAATCGAACACTACTCTTAGAGTTTTCTTTTTCGGATGATACACACTGTGGTGTGGTATGTACCAAACCTTACCATCTTCTCATTTCAACTGGTGAGGTGGTACAACCTCTGCATATCCTTTGTCAAAACGTCAGACAGAAAAGATGTATGCTCTTGCTGATATTCTTGATTTCTTATAAACTTTATTTGTAGACCCAGAACACACTGTTTTGCAACACTACAGTTGTTTGGCTTGATGACATCAGGAGACTTAAAAGGTAAGTCAATACAATTATTACCCTCTTCAAACTTGATTGTAGTTTCAATTATTTCCATGAACTGTTGGTCATTTCTGGACATGGTAACATCATCGTCTGACAGTTTCTCGTTAAAATCATGATTGTATTAAGCAATCAACAGATCCTCTAGCCTGGTAACTGAGATCCTATTAGCAGTGACTACAGAACAGCCAGTCTTTCCTTTGTCACTATTACCACCTCTTAATGGCCCATTCACGACCAACCCCAATAGGGTCTTGACAGCATAGGGTCCCCCGCTTTGGCTGTTAATGATTTCCCACGGTTCCATAAGATTTGATGCATTGAGACCAATCAACAGCTCAACCTCTGCATTAAAGGTGAACTAAGTAACTTTTTTTACCTTAACTGAACAGCTTCGGAGTCATTGGAATGGTTATATTACTTATTTCGGGTTGAATGGTGGTCGTTTCGCACCCCCCTGGTGCCCGTGAGCGGAAAATACGCACTTGCAACTTTGAGCCGGCGGGCCGCCGGCCGCCGCGTCAGGAAGTCTCGCGTGATATCAGGTCTCGCGATGTAAACAATTGCTTTACGGCCAAAAGAAATCTGCTAAAATGCTGTCATTATTGCGCTCCCTCACGCTGTCCGAACCCGAATGAAGAAGACGTTTTAAAGAATGTCCCATCTGCTTTGATGTCGTTGATCTATAGCCTCTGGTGTCTGAGAATCACCAACGAGTTTTTACAACAGTGTTGTCAAATATCTATTCCGAAGCTGTGGGGGGAGCTCTAGAGAGAAACCTGCGAGCAAAAAGCGAGAATACAGCGAAGAAATCCCGAAGCTACTGAGTGCTGCTTTAATACTGGGAATTCTGATACTCTCCAGAGTAATCAGATCTCTAATATTTCAAGTCATCCAGAGTGAGAATGTTATTCTTGCTCACAGGCATTGATGTTTGACTATACAGCTCTGGTAAATCTACAAAGGTCTGTCCATCCAGGTATGAAATTTGAAGACCACGGAGCATGAGCGTGTCTACCGACTTTTCCTGGCCTAAAGTGCGGAGCAGTATGGAGCTTCTTGTTCCTGTAAGATTAAATTTTCTCATAAGATGTTCTGTACAGAAACTGGCTGAACTTCCAGGATCCAAAAATGCATAGGTGTTGACAATCTTGCTACCAGACTTTGCTTTGACTTGTACTGGAATGATAGACAGAACACACTCCTTGTTCCTGGCCCCATTTTGACCACACGCCTGCAAATCAGCAAGAGAATTTGTTACTGATAATGGTGGTGGTTCGCCTTTGGTTTCTATGTGAAGCAAGGTGGGATGCTTTTGATTGCAGACATCACAAATGAATGGATTTCTGCAATCTTTACTTACATGTCCAATCTTCAAGCACCCAAAACAGGATCTATTTTCTTTTAAAATGCTCGGTTTTTCTCTGTGTGTCATGTTCTTTAGACGAGAACACCTATCCAGCAATGAATGGCAGCCTTTACAGACAATACACAATTTATTGTTGTCTTTTTGTTGAGCAGAACTAGTACAGGTAGTTTGTACTTCAGATAGACAAAGCTCTGAAACAGTATGTACAGCTGCAACAGTTGCAAGACCTTTACTGGTAGATTTAGGCTGAGCTTTAGCATGAAATGAAAAAGATGCCTGTCCACTCTGTAGATCTCCAAATAATGGATCAGAAAGAATCTTTACCTGATGCTCAATCAAGTCAAAAAACATGGCCCTGTTGCCTCAATGCTCCTGTAACTCACAGGCAGCAGCCCTCCACTTTTCTCAAAACTTGTAAGGCAGCTTCATCACAATGAGTCGAAGGCTAGATGGAAAATTAATTTTGTCCATATGCTGTAAATCTTCCATTACATTAGCTTCCATTACATCAGGTTTCAACAGCTTCTCAGAAAAATTTAAAAAGACTCCAAAGCATCAACATCTTCACCCTTTATTATAGGCCAAAGCATGACCTTCTCCATATATGCTGCTGTTACTTTAATTTCACTACCAAAATGTTCTTTGAGCAGATTCTTTGCTCGATCATATCCTTGATCAGCTCTCATATTGTGACAACTACTGACTAACTCTCTTGGCCATCCTCTTGTATATTACTCTAGATAGTAAAGGCATTCTTGCTTGCCCCCAATTTTCTTTTCAATGGCTTGTTCAAAAGCTTTAACAAAAGAGCCATACTGCAATGGATCTCCATCAAACTCCAATATCCTTTGAGATATGTTATCTTGAATGTTATCTTCAGGCCTGTAGGAACTTAAATTTTGCTGCTTTGCAGATGAAGGTTTACAGTTCATTGAAGCTGGTGCTTGAGTTTGCATGTTTGATCTCTCCTATGGACATACAATCAAATTGTCATGTTGAGTACTTCCATTTATATGTTGTAAAGGCGCCTTTGGGTTAGACTCAAGCATGCAAGGATCATGGAAATGCAGTCGGTTACCATTGTCAGCGGAATCTGGCACTGAACAGTAGGAAAGAGTCTTAATGCTGGAGAATGCAGACATTACCTTGATTACAACAGAACAGGTGAGAGGGTGGACACAAAAAGATCTGGTATTATCCAGGGTGAGAGAAATGGTGCAACGAGGATTCCTGTATGAATTAATTGGAGCAGAATTTGACCCATTCGCATCAAGAAAATATTAAATAAGTGTACAGGATGGTTGTGTGCTTTGGAGGGCAGAGTAATCATTCCCAGTGTGGGTAGATCAGAAGTCCTGAAGCGACTGCATCAGTGCCACCCAGGAGTGTCTAGGATGAATGCTTTGGCCCGAAGATATGTGTGGTGGCCTAAGTTAGATCAGGATGTTGAAAGGTTGGTTAAAACCTGTCATATGTTCCAAGAACGGAATGTTCCAGCTGTAGCCCCATTGGATCCTTGGAATTGGCCTGAAAAAAAACATGAACAAAAACAATTTCATGTGGATTATGCAGGACCATTCATGGGAAAAACGTTCTTTGTCTTGATTGATGCACATTCAAAATGGATGGATGTGTATCCTCCTGTGAGCCACATCTGCTGCTACCATTGGATTTCTTATGAACCTTCCATAGGAGAGAATGGACTGTAAATATCCAGATTTTTACTTTTCTGACAACTCTGCTCCTTTATTTGCTAAAGATACTGAGGACACATTGGCTGAGGACATTCCAAGTAAAACCAATCCCTTTGAAGAAGCTGGGGATTCCTCTCAAACTTCTGAGATGATCACAGAAATGAACAAATCTGTTAGCCCTGTTGTGATTATGAGAAGGTCACAGAGAACCAGGAAATTGCCTGTTCATTTGAAAGATTATGAACTGAAGTAAAAATAAATAATAAATAATTGAATGTGAACTGTTATTGGAAAATTGTAAAAAGAAAAGAAAAATCTGTCAACTGTGACAATTTGTGTGTGTGTAACTGTAGTGTGGTTACATGATAGTTGAATGAAGTTCATAACATTGTGATGATTATGGAAGAAATATTGTAAACTTGGGGGAAAGGGGATGTTGTAGAGTGAGCTTTTGTATATCGACCTGTAGGGGGCAATCTAATGCCTTTCGACTTGGCTTAAAAGTAAGAAAGAAGAACCTGTTATGTGTGCATATGGAATCCACCTGTGATGTTATAAAGGGTGCTTCTCAATTCTTAATCCTTTGTGTGATCCTCTGTGAATCCTTGTTTCCTTTCCTCGCGTCTTAGCTCCACCCCTTCAGGATGCGAGGGAAGGATGCAAGGAAAAGACGTGAGGATGGAGGAATCGAAGGAGAGCTTATTTGTATATTGAAATATATTTTTGATCCCTCGAGCGTCACTTCACTGCGTCATCAGCTGCGCTCAAAGGATCTGCCCTTATGTTGTTAAAATTTGGTTATTTAAGAAATTAATAAATAATTAAGATAAAGCAAGATGCCCTGTTGATAAATGTGATATATGATTTATTTAAACTGCATAGGTAAAGCATAAATGAAAATTATTGTGACTGATGTGAAGAGGGAGGAGAATTTATAAGTGCATCAGGTTTCTCGACAAGAAAGACTTCCGCATAGGATAAACCCAGTGGTTCTCAACTCCAGTCCTCGGGACCCACTGCTCTGCACATTTTGTATGTCTCCCTTATTTAACACACCTGAACCAGATCATCAGCTCATTAGGAGAGACTCCATGAACTGAACTGAGTGTGTCAGATAAGAGAGACATACAAAATGTGCAGAGCAGTGGGTCCCGAGGACTGGAGTTGAGAACCACTGGGATAAACCTGTGCATCCTCGCTCATAGCTCCTCTGGAAGCTTCCTCACTCGTTCCTCACCTCCTCACGGTGCAATTAGAGAATTGAGATGTCCTTCAAGATGGCTGAATTCGATCCGTTTCCAAGTCATAGGATGGAGGACGGAGGAGCGAGGAAACGAGGAGGGATATTGAGAAGCACCCCAAGTGTAGCCTACTGCTTGCTGCTGATTTCCTGAGTAAAATGAACAGATCGCAAGTTATTACAGGCAAAATATTCATCCAAACAAAGACCTCTATATGCACTGAATTAATAATCAATTATAAATGTGTTCAGCATTCTGCATCAAATATTTTTTGGAATTTCTAAACTATTTTAAGTCGTAAAGTGAGCAGGATATGTTCAAATGTAGCGCATGGATTCGGCAGGCATGTTCCTTCACGATACTAAGCTGGGCTTTTCACGTTACCTTGCGTAAACCTTGCTTCAGAACAAGAGACGCTATTAGTCTGCTTCAGCGTCTATGTCTCTGCATCAGTTCAGTATCTTGTTGGCATGTCTGTTCTTCCTATGTGGAGTAGTGTATCAAATGAATGAAAGTATAAACCATTTAGTTTAAAATAGCTCATGTGAATACCTTTTATATACAGTATTTCTGTTTTATGTTTGTTCTGAGAATAGACATTACTTTGTTTTCCTCACTGGAATTACTAACTTGCAATATTCTAAAACAACATTCATATGCAACACATAATACATTAAGGCAATTATAAGATGGCTTTCTATGCGTTTGTCGTGTACTAAAGAATTCTGAACATTAGAGTTCTGCCAAAAGTGTGACTGATGTGTTCAGCTGTCAGGTTTAGAGAAGACTCAAACAGGTGAGTAAATATAAACAATGTTTACTGAGAACAGAAGCACAGAACCAGCAGATGTAATGGTGAGTAGGTCATGCAAACTTGAGCTGAAGATAGAACTTAGCTGAATAGTAATATGTCTTTGCAGGTGGAGTGGAAACCAGAGTGGTGAACAGATGATGAAGATGATCAACGGAGATGGCAGATCGGAATGAAGACTGAAGATGAGTATCTCAGGTTGGTAGATCAGGTAAGTAACAGGTAGTGAGTCTTGTGCGTAAAGACGAGACCAGACACTGAACAGAAGGTGAAGGGTTGTATATAAAGGGAGTGAATGATGAGGTGATGATGAGGTGCAGGTGTGGTGAATCAGTATTCCGGGGAGAGTGAACGAGTCGGCGGAGTGTGCAGATCTGGTGGATCCCTGACATCAGCGATTAGAATATAAAGCTTACAAAATGTTTATCATAAACTAGCGCTGAGACCCAGAATTTGCACCAACCTGAATTTATGGACCAGGAGCCGCTACTCTGGTAAGCAATGGAGTATGCCTACATCCAAACTGGAACACAGCCCAGCTCAGAGATCCACTCGTTGACGATCACAAGTTGACATGATTGGTTACAATGTAGTTTGTGACGTCAGTAACACCAGCGATTTCAAACTGCGTGTTTGAGACTGTCTTTCGTTCACTACAGTTTTAAGGAGAAAATCCTCAACAATGGTGTTGACTAATGAATTTACGCATGGTTTGACTTAAAGCATATTAAAAACACAATAGACATACAAACAATATTGAAACCTTGATTTTCAACACAGGAGAACTTTAATGGAAAACTGAGTGGCGCTCTGTGGCTAGGCATGTTTTTGAACAGCCTCCTGCAATCAGAACTGGGCGATGCCGGTGTGTGTATATTCATAAAAATGTGTTGTGTTAGAATTTTAAAGACACGGCTTTGCACTTCTCGTCCTATGTGCAACCCTTCACTCACTGAACCCTGCAATCGTCAGCTGAAATCCAATCAAAATTTCAATCATGCTTACGGTTTCTGAAAATGCTCAATGATTGGGCTGTATCAAACTCACTTGACGTAGGCCATTGAATTCATAATAATGGGCGAGTTGATGTCACAGTAATGTCTCGAGAATATGAAAGCAGATCTCAAATGAGAGAAAAATAAAGTGAAACGTCAGTCAAATTGATTTGAATGCATGGCCTAGATAAAGATGGAGATGATGGCGAAGGACAAAGGCATTTACCACCAGTTATTGGTAGGTGTAGGCCATATGCTAGCAGAATACAATAGGCTATAATTAGTCAAATAATTTACTCCTTTTTCAACTTAATAGCATAGTTGAGCTCCCATAGTTCGTCACCTTGTCTAAAAAAGCAGCTTTTTAAACTTTACCAGTCACAAATGCATATAATTTGTTTCAAAGTTGTCATGAAAAAAAAAAAAAAAAAAAACACAACTGCTCGGCAATAGCACAAGAAAGATAATCGCATGTCAAAGGAAAGTGATGTAGCCTACTGAGGGAGTTTCCAGCATCATAAGGGATTTTTCATCCTGAAAAAGCTTAAGAAAACCTTGTTAGGTATAGTCCCAATGATCTGATTACTTTTTCAGCATTAAAAATGTTCAGAAAGTAAAATTTTTGTATATTTTTATACGTAGTCTATTTATAAGGGAAACAGTGAAATTTAGTATATAAAAGTTTTATTGCATTTATTTCTGCAAAACAAAAGGATGATTTGATAAGACAAAGCCGATGTAGGCAGTAGTTATAAGTGTAAGTAGCCTATATGCAAATAGTTCGGACTATGTGCCAAATAATATGAACTTTATGCAGCTTTGATAATGGCATTTATTCATGTGAAACAAAAGGCTGATAACTTGCACTTTGTGATTGAGAGAATGTAGATAATAGTTCTGTTGGATGAAGGGCCCCAAAGCCCATGGGGCCCCTTATAGTCTTAATGCGGCCCTGCCAATACCGCATCAATAGTTACTGTAAACCTTTATTTTTGCATGATGCTGCATGCACGCCACTAGGTGTCAGTATAAGTAAGTGTACACTGAAAATCAAAATTCTGTCATTTATTTATTCACCCTCAAGTTGTTTCAAACCTGTATGAATTTATTTGTTCTGTTGAACACAATAGAAGATATTTTGAAGAATATGGGTAACCAAACAATACTATGAAAAAAAAATACTATGGAAGTCAATGGTGCCTCAGAACTGCTTGGTTACAAACATTCTTCAAAAGATCTTCCTTTGTGTTCATCAGAACAAACAAATTTATACATGTCTGGGACAACTTGAGGGTGAGTAAATGATGACAGAATGTTTCTATTATTAAGGATTAAACTATCCCTTTAACGCAGTTGAGGTTGAGGAACATCTACTGGTCATTTGTTTGTGAGTTAATCAGAGTCTGATATTGATATAAATAATTAGTAATTATAGTGTATATATATATATATATATATATATATATATATATATATATTGTTCCTCAAATGTCTTTATTTACAGATTTATTTCTTGTGTTTCTTAGAATGGCCAGTTTGCATGATCAACAACATTGGCATTACATATATCATTCAGTGGCACATGCCACTGGAATACTGATGTGCCACAAAATGACTTTAATGTTTAATTGACATTTATTTAAAAATTTCAGTATTTTTTGTCACAATTATGTCAGTATAGCTGCTCAGTACATCTGTCAGTCACTATACCGGAGGTGTCACAACCCAACATATGGCGACATGTTCCACGACTGTCAGTGTCAGAGTGTCAGTGTTCTGGGATAATGTCAGTGGCACATGCCACAAGTTTTAAGTGACACATGCAACTATCCACTGACACATGCCTATGAAGACCGGATGTGCCAATAAGCATGCATCAGATGCTACGTTACTTATTGTTAATACCGCCTCTCTCTAAAACCATAGTAGATTAATATAAAATCTCTTTCATATAGTGTTAAGAAGCCTTCACAATCTTTTCAGAATTATTTTCTTTTCTAATGCTTTACATTCGTGACTAATACTATTTTTTCATAGTTCTGTTGTAGTAACATTTAACTTATTTATTAACTTATATGGCATTCTGGTGGAAAATAGGCTATGGTTAACAAACATGATACATTTTTATAATATGGCATAAGAAACCATGTTTTATTTAATCTGCTTGCAATTTGATATTACATTATTAAAATAATTAAATGTGTATTATTATAAGAATACTCTCAACCAGAATTCCACATTAATACAGTGGGCGAAAAACAGATTGATGCTCATTCATACTGATTCATCTCTTTAAAGAGAATTTAGAGAGAATGTTTTTGGGACATTTTGATGCCATTGCTGTATAAGGCAGATAACAACTTTGAGTTTATTCCTCTGCTTGGTTTAGATTTGGGTCAAAACTGAGAAAGCAACTTCACACTAGTAAGTATCCACAGGATAAAAACCCAACTGTGTCAGTGTCTTCTATCATCTATCAGCATGTTTCATCTTTATCTCATAAGCAGAAAGGCTTGGCACCCCTCTCAATCCTAATCACATTAACTAAAGTGTCTCCTTCCTTTGTGATTGTTTTAGTGATTTGTTTTGTTTATTCATTTGATATGTTCCTCAATCAACTTGACTTCATTTATTTTGGTGAACACATCAGCACGATTCCCTTCAGATGCATCTCATCAATCATATTCAGCTTCTGAGCCCTATCTCATTCAGCATTATCACGCTTGCCCTGTCTATACACACATACAATTGCTATTCTAAGTGATTGTCTGTCTCTTGTCTATCAACTGTCCTTATCACATGAAGAAGAAAAAAAGCCACTCTTTGTTTATTCAACCTGCTCTTTACATTTTATCCACTACTTGGCCAGCAATATGGCAGATTGAATTATTGAATGATAGAGCTGCTTTGATTGCATTGGTTGCTGCCCTTTCAAATAGGCTATATTTTTTTCACCAACACTATGCAGGTGTCAGAATTTGTTCCCTGTGTAACGTTATTGGAATCAGATCTTGACCAAACTTGTCTTTTCTTTGGAAAATTACCAGTCTTACCATCATAGTGTAGGTGGGATGTTTGGTTAAATATGGGATGGGGAATGTTAAATGCCATACGTTTTTATGGAGCAGTCTGTCTGTCTGTCTGTCTGTCTTTTTACTAAATGCATTAAAAACTAATATTGTATTAAATACGTTAAAAATAAAAATATGAATGAATAAACGAATACACTAATCTAAAAACTTCTAATTTAAAAACAAAACAAAAAAACTTCTAATTAATTGTAAGGGGCTTTTATTTTGAAGTGTTAGTAATTCCCTTCTCACTGTTGTTTTCTGTTTCTCTCAATGCTCACGGTCACGTGTGACAACGTTCTTCAGAATGATTCAAGTTTACGCTGAATCAACACCACCAATGGACTTTAGACTGCGCGTTAAACGGCGGTGAATGACTCTGAACACTATCTGCTTCTAACAGCTAAAATGGGAACATTATGCAGAGGTCTGCATGCGTTTTGGAGATATGTGTTGTGCAGCTTCAGACATTTGTCAGTCAAGTTAACTTGATTTTAAAGTGCATGTCATTGTAAAGAACTTCAATGAACTCTCGTCGTCGTTTAATTTTCGCAAGCTGCTCTATCGCTAATAATGTCACTTGTGGGGTCTGATGAAAACACTCCGCTTCTCAGAGGCGATATTACAAGGTAAGTTGTGATAATTGCATTTGTAATGACGCAGTCTGGCAGGACTGATCTATTTTCTTTTATTTAAATTCTGCCATTATGTCTAAACTGAAACTATTTGGCTCGACCAGTTAAACTTGACAATGTTGCCTGTGTTATCATGTCACAAGGGAATTTCTGTCACTAATGCACAGCATGATGATAAGTTCAAATTATATTAAGTCACGTCAGTTTGGAAGTTTAGTAGTGCA
Organism: Abramis brama; assembly: GCF_963993115.1. Lineage (NCBI taxonomy): Eukaryota > Metazoa > Chordata > Actinopteri > Cypriniformes > Leuciscidae > Abramis > Abramis brama. The sequence continues at coordinate 16,268,367 of NC_139976.1, read as the reverse complement.
GTGAAGATATGCATAATATCTCGCATGAGCTTTCGTCCTAATGCATGAAGTTATTGTAACTAAATAGGCTAAACAAAGAAGAAAGAGCTATAATTGCTATTTGTTTGTCCAACTTCTCTTTTCCTCTTAAAGTGATGGGGATGCAGACAGAAGCCGATGGAGGTCCATCAGGGTCATGTACTTTACCATGTTCCTCAGCAGTGTTGGTAAGAAAAAAACTCTTACTCTTTCACACTAATTTTCCTGCTTTGTCTATCCCGCTGATTTGCGGTTATGAATATGAATTCTGCTGTCTGTTTCAATGAACATTAGGTACCGATTCAATTAGAGCTAAAACCTGCTGTAACTCGCAAGATGTCTGTAATGTCAGGACATGTTGCGTTTGATTGTACACTATGCCTTAAAAAAAAGGTGTAACTAGAAGGGATCTATCTGTACGGATTTTGCAATTGCAATTATAATGTCCTATTTAGTAGATAAATTAATGTTATTCGCATTTTTTGTGTAGTACATAGTACTACTAAAGTGACAAATATATAAGTGATTGCAATGTTTTTTTTTAGGTTTTACGATTGTCATAACTTCCATATGGCCCTATCTGAAGAAAGTAAGTATACTTGCATTTACACATTCAATATTACATTATATTCAAGCTATACATTTTATAAGTTCATGCATTACTTGGGAATCAAACCCATGGCTTTGGTGTTTCTAGAAACGTCTGTTTGATTTACAAGAACAAAGTATATTCTATGCAGTTGCGATTTGAGTGAATATTATTGACATGTTATTGAAGACAAATATCCAAAAATCTCTAAATTGACCAGTAAAAAAACAAACAATGTTTTTGCCTGCCGTGTCTCGCCTTAATATTCGACAGGAACGGCGGCCATCTTGAATTTTTGAGGGACAAGCATCTTTTTCTATTAACATGTCCTTTAGAGAGTATATTTGTATCAAATTTTATGCTTGGATTACTGTTTGAATAATTGATATAATAAGCACTGAATAGCAATGGTGGCCATTTTGAAAAATGGCCGCCATATTGAATTTTTGAGTGGCCAACGCCTTTTTCCAAAATAGTGGCCCTTAGAGAGTATCTGTGCCAAATTTCATGCTTCTATACCAAAGTGAACGATTTTTTTACTAATCTGCTGCACTAGAAGTGAACATTCATTAGCATGGGAATTCTCTGTTATCTCTGTGCACCATGTGATTCCTTGGGCTATGCTTGATTTAAAAACTAGAAGTGAAAAAGGGAAGTAGTTATACGTGTATTTCTAAGAAAAGCCAAATAATCAACTAAAACCTGCTTGAATTTTTAAATTTAGCGATTCCCCTAAGAACGTTAAATATCTTCTAAAACAATATGTTGAGGTTTGAATTCTGTGATTGAGTATAGGACCTGTGTTCCTCTTTTCAAATGTGTCCTTGCTCCTTTGTGCAGACTTTGCAGAAGTGTGAACACTTAGAGCTAGGGTTATTCAGGGCACATTGCTTACTTTTTTTTTTATTTAAAGCACAATTAAGTTCGCAGATTTTCAACCTGCTTTTTATTGTTACAATATCAGTAGTATATGTAAATTCAAAATATTTGCTGTTTCTTTGTGTTACCTGGACCAAGAAATGCTGGTTTATTTGTCAGCAAAAGATGCAAATGTGTCTTTAGCCACTCCCTACAATGCTCTGGATCTTTCACTGAGAACTGAAAATGACTCTTTCCTGCCAAACGTTTACTTTTTGAATTGTCGCACCTGGTAACAATACAAATACAAAGTCGAGAAGTATTTCCGTCTCAATCGAGATGTTATTTGACTCTAGTTAAAGGAGACATATCATGCTTTTAAATTGTTCCTTTTTACATATAAATCATACATTTGTAGTCTATATAAAGCGGAACTGCAATGCTTGGGTCTGAATTCCTCATTATTATAGCTCCACAGGCCCCTTTTCTACCCCTTTTCTGATGTGCGTCTGAGAGCAACTCGTTTTGGTGCGGTCTCTTTAAATACAATTGAGACACTTCATACCCCGCCCCCTCTCCAGGTTGCAGCGGTTCAACTCCACCCCGTTCGGCCATTTTTGTAGTTTGATAGCATAGATACGATTATCTAGCGGCACAGAAACTTTTTATTCACACGTTATTAACAAAATGTCAACAACGGAAGACTTGTCCAGCCAGCCTTACATGTTCGAGCCAGAGTCGGAGCCGGAGCGAGATGAAAATGAAGACGACGAACCTGTAGAACAACGTCTTCATATGGATGTATTGCAATGGTGTGTACTGTATTTACACATGAAACTTTGGTCTTCCGACCTTTTACCACCGTGTCGATTTATTTTGATTAATATGTGCGAGGGAGAGAGAGCAAGACAGCGTCTAGTTTGGAGACGGTGATGTCTTGTTTACACTTTCGCCTGGCTCTGAAGAGAGGGAGTGAGCGCGCGCGCGACCGGGTCTCTCTCTCTGCTCGTTCTTTCAGTTAAACATGCGTCCTGTAACAAGCGCGGCAGTTCATCTACATTAAACAGTGTAATGAAGCGTGTGGGTTACTACATCCAACAACCGAACATTTTAACTTACCCTCTCGTAACTTCTGCATCCTTTAGCTTGGACTACAAAATTGCAGCGAGAAATAAAAATGGCGGATTGCTCGAAGTGTTGGGCCAGAAGTCAATGTCCTTATTTGGCAGTTCCGCTGCAAATACTGTGACGTAATAGTTCAAAAAACGTCATAGATAACAGAAAAGTCGGAACAGGTTGAAAAATATTACCAAAACAGAATATAAAGATATCAACGAAGCACCTGAAGAGAATAATTTCATATTTTCTGTACTTCTAAACACTCCAAATATACAACAAAATGCATTTAAGGGCTAAAAAAGTGCATTTGGCATGATATGTCCCCTTTAAGCCTATCCAAAAGGAGCAGCCTTGGATGGCAACATGCCCAGTGCATTATGCGTGTTAAAGTTTTCCTACCTATTTGGCAAAATGAAAGACAATAGCCTTTTTCCTCCATTTTCTCTAGTAAGGTAACACCGATTCCCCCACCCCCCCAACCACCTTTCTACAGCATAGGCAGCCAAGTTCTATTGAAAGCCCAATTTGCCAGTGGTGAAGTACTCGTTTAACGCAAAAAAAATTATAATAATATGTAAATAAAAATGTAAGCACACAAGGTGAAACAATTTAACATCAGTTACGCACAACGTTTTTTTGTGCTTGCTTGGTTGCCAGAAGGCAACAGCCAACCGCAGTGTGAAATGTTACTGTTGTGCTGTGTAAATGCAATTTGGGAGTTGTAGTTTTATTCAGTTACACACAGTAAGCCTTGTTAGTCTGTGACTGTCTTGTAATCCATCAATCATGATGTGTGTGTTTTAAATTTTTTTTTTTAGATTGATGACAGTGCAGATGCCAGTTTCTTGGGATGGCTGGTTGCTGCCTATAGTTTGGGTCAGATGGTGGCCTCACCCCTCTTTGGATTATGGTCCAATCACAGGCCTCGGCGAGAGCCTCTAGTCTGCTCTATATTGATCAACGTCTCCGCTAACATTTACTACGCCTATGTCTACCTACTTCCCTCACACAACAACATTCACATGCTTTTGTCCCGCACATTTGTGGGCATTGGAGCAGGTAAATAAAAAATAAAAAAAACACACACACACATATAGTACCTGTCAAAAGTTTCGAAACATTCAAATTTTTGAAAGAAGTCTCTTCTTTATTTAACCAAAAATACAGTAAAAACAATACTTTTGTGAAATATTATTCCAAATTAAAATAACTGTTTTTTTATTTAAATATATTTTAAAATGTATTTTATTCCTGTGATGGCAAAGCTGAATTTTCAGCATCATTACTCCAGTCTTTAGTGTCACATGATCCTTCAGAAATCATTCTAAAATGCTGATTTGGTGCTCAAGAAACATTTCTTATTATTACTATACAATGTTGAAAACAGTTGTGCTGCTTACATTTCTGTGGAAATAGTGATGCTGTTTCAGGATTCTTTGATGAATGAATGGCATTTATTACATTTATTTAAAAAAAAAATTATATATAAAACTTTTGTAAGATTATAAATGTCTTCACTGTCACTTTATCAAATATATTGCATCCTTGATGAATAAAAGTATTAATTTCTCTCTTAAAAAAAATATCTTACCACAAATGTTTTAAAATTTAAAATAGAAAACAGATATTTACAATTTTAATAATAATTCACAAAAATACTGTTTTTACTGTATTTTTGATTAAATCAACCAATAAGATCAATTAGATCAACCAAAGGAGGGAGAGCATTTTCACATTTGGCTCCGAAACTCTGGAATAGTCTTCCTGATACTGTTCGTTGCTCGGACTCACTCTCCCAGTTTAAAACTAGATTAAAGACGCATCTTTTCGGCCAGGCATTCATATAATATTGTTAATCTTACAGTTCAAACTACAATCCGGCCTCTAGTTCATAAATGCCAGAGGAGAACTGGCCCCCGACTGAGCCTGGGTTTTCCCAAGGTTTTTTTTTCTCCATTAGGTCACCTGATGGAGTTTTAGGACACCATTAGGTCACTTGATGGAGTTTTTTCGGTTCCTTGCCACTGTTGCCTTTGGCTTGCTCAGTTGGGGATATTTTGGGGATATTTAATTTTATTCTATCAATCAATAAATTCCACTAGAAACAAACCTTGTTGTATTATTTTATTTTAATTTAATACTGTGAAGCTGCTTTGATACAATCTGTATTGTGAAAAGCGCTATACAAATATACTTGATTTGATTTGATTAAATAAATGCAGCATTGGTGAGCATAAGAGACTTCTTTAAAAAAACAAATTGCAATTTAATATAATGTTAATATAGCAAATACAGATTCAGTGAACAATTATTATCAAGCATAAGGTAAAGTACTTTATCTGCAGTGCTAAGGTCTGTCGTTCTGTCCTGTAGGTAATGTAGCAGTTGTGAGGTCTTATGTGGCTGGTGCCACTTCCCTGACAGAGAGGACCAGTGCAATGGCTAACATGAGCGCCTGTCAAGCTCTCGGCTTTATACTTGGCCCAGGTTTGTGTGAAGTCAAAAGCATTTTACTTACAGATGGCATTTAGTGTGAAATTGGCCTATAAGAATAGTAATTTTACACCTTAGCTTGATAGTGTCTTTATTTTATACTTTCTTAGGGCTAGTTACCATTTAAAAAGTAATTAAAAGATGTTGACTGCCTTTATTTTTCAGCTCTGCAGGCTGTTTTGTCATTCATCGGAGAGACTGGCGTCATTGTGAAATTTATCCAGCTTCAGGTTAATATGTACACCGCTCCAGCACTGTTGGCGGCCTGCTTCGGGGTCATTAACATTCTACTGGTTATAGTAGTCTTGAGGTAATGATTTAACTGAGTCTTAAATACATGTACATTGTATTTGAGGTCTGTGTTTTCTCTTCAGTGCTTCTATATTTAACCCAAGCACCGTGTTTACAACAGACGCGTCACATTGTGCTGCAACAGCTAGAAGCTGTATATCCATTTGTCCTTCCTATGAGAAGTATCGAGAGTGCTTGGAGTACGTCATAAATAGAACGAGGCATCAGTTTACTGTCGGGATTTGTCGTGTCGTGTCGTGCCGCATCCAGTGTAGACAACATCACTGATTATAATGGGTTCTATTGTCCTTTGTCGTGTCGCGCCACTCGCGTCCGTTGTGGACACGGTCTCAGGCTTACATCCTATTTGACTGTACTTGAATAAAGCAATGGATAGAATTTAAAGTGTTTTAAATTATTTAGGGAGCACTGTGTGGATGACCATGGAAATCGTATCCCTGCAATTAACTACACCCCAGAAGGTAAGATATTTATTTTCTGGTGTAAATGTATTTATAAATATACTTTTCCTGTACAGTCTGTTTTATAATAATTCATGTAATTATAACATTTTATATTGTACTTTGTCTTTCTGCCCTCAGAGCGAGTAGAAGTGACTCCTGAGATAGGTGATATTGACCAGTTTGCAGTATTAACATCTAACGTCCTTTTCTTCGTTATTCTCTTCATTTTCGCTGTGTTCGAAACGTAAGTGTAGATCCTCAGATCTTGACTCGTATTTAAAGTCTAATCAGCTCATATTCATGTGAATTTGTTTGCCTGCAGTATATCTACTCCTCTTTCAATGGACATGTTTGCATGGACGAGAAAAGAAGCCGTTTTGTATAACGGCATCATATTGGCTGCCATCGGCTTCGAGTCCATCCTCGTCTTCCTGGTGGTAAAGGTGGTTTCAAAACGGTAAAAAAACTTTTTGAATAGCTTTATGCTAATTTGATGTCAGTTATTAGACTTTTCCATTTGTCATAGCTGTTTTGAAGAACCTTGAACAATCAGACATGCTTTTTTACGTCAGTTTGACACAACATCTACAGAGGTTTCAGGTTACTTCTCTTCTATTGGGAAAAGGGAAATGTTCCAAAGGCCCAGGGTATTTTGCATAATTACAGTGTAGGTTAACTACTCATAATGGGACTGTACATTACTTACAGTCTCGTTGTGACTGCAGCCATAAAACCTCTGGTTGTTTTAAGTCTTGAAACAGGTCAGGTCAGGTCAGGAAAACTTTGTCAGTTGCATTTTTTTTCTTTTCTGCTGTACCCAACAAACATGTATTGGATGTTAACAGTTTTGAACACATGACTTCCTCTTGTTGAACTTGCAAGCTGACTAATCAGATTTCAGATAAGTAAAAATCCGTTCTTTTTTTGGCTGTGTTTTTCAGGGTAGGAGATCGGCCACTGCTGCTTGGAGGCTTGGTGCTCATATTTACAGGGTTCTTTATCTTGTTGCCATGGGGAAATCAATATCCTAAAATACAGTGGATAGGTGAGATATCTGATTAAAGGCCCGTTCACACTAAGAACGATAACTATAAGCATAACTATACAGATAACTATATTAGCATCCACACCAGCGGAAGATATTGTTCTGTTTATTCCAAGTGCGTGCTTGTCTGCCGCTCCAAACGCTTGAGCTGATTGTCAATGTTTTTATTATTCATCCGCTGGAAAAAGTCATTCTGAAAGTGATTCCAACAATATCGTTTCTCTGTGCCGTTATCATATAGCTGTGGTGTGAACTCTGCTTTTTCTCTTTAATATTGAGAATGATTTTTAGAGCTATATCTTTATTGTTATGGTCCTTGGCGTGAACGAGTCTTAACTCTGTAAAGCTTGTTTCCAAATGCAAATAATTATCTTTATTATTATTATTAAAATAGCAATATACTATTTAAAAGCTTGGATATTTTTTTTTAATGCAAGGATGCATTAAATAGATCAAATATTTGTGTATCAAATGTATCACGGTTTCCACTAAAACATTAAGCTGCACAACTGTTTTCAACATTGATCATTTTAATAATAAATGTATATTAGAATGATTTCTGATTGATCATGTGACACTGAAGACTGGAGTAATAATGCTGAAAATTCAGCTTTGGAATATATATTAAAATAGAAAACATTTAGGGGTTAGGTTAATTGGGTTATTCAATTGTAATGTCACTGTTTTCACTGTATTTTTGATCAAATCAAAGCCTTAACAAGCAGAAAAAAACTTTTCAAAAACATTAAAACAATCTTCAAAACCTTTGAACGATAGTGTATATTACAGCTGCAATTTGTGTATATTAAACAAATATTATCCCATAAACAGGCATTCAGAATAACACTATGCCAGCAATAAGGCTGGCACCCACCCAAGCCTCGAACGCTTCTCTGGAGCCCACCGGATGTCCGTCCGAACAGACCTGGTGCTTTTTTACCCCTGTAATTCATCTCGCACAGTACATCACCTCTGACATCCTAATCGGGGTGGGCTATCCGACCTGCAACGTAATGTCCTACACTTTATACTCAAAGATACTGGGCCCCAGACCGCAGGTACAATACATCCTTTATCTTTTAAAACATTGAATCTCAAACTAAAGTAACATGATTAATTAAAGTTCATGCTATTTATTCTCTTCCCCAATTGTGTGTGAACTCAGGGGGTTTACATGGGCTGGCTGACAGCATCAGGAAGTGGTGCGCGGACCCTCGGGCCTGTGTTCGTCTCTCACGTCTACACCCTCCTGGGACCCCGATGGGCCTTCAGTGTCATATGTGGCATAGTGCTAGCTGCGGTCGTTCTCCTCAGTGCCATGTACAAACGACTCATCGCCTTCTCTATACGCCATAGAAGGATAGAAGAACGACATTGTGACTGACAGGTGTCTCCACCAACTACTAAAGGACAGTTCAGTAAATTTGGAAAACAGCCACTTATACACCTGTGAATGTTTTTTTAGACAAATGTGGAGCTTTCATAATCATAAATCCTTTAAGTAGATCGTCTTCCATGTAAATGTAAATATTTTTACTTTATATCCGCTATATATTGAACCTTAACTGTGAATTTAACTACTATTGGAGCAGGATAACATGGATCTTGTTACCATTTAAAACAGTGACCGTATCTAAACAGGCCCATGTGAACCGCAGTATTAAAAATGTTTGGAAGCTCCACCGGTTATGAAGCATTGCAGATTATAATGCCTATGTGGTTGTTTAAATCTTTATAATCTAAATCTTTATGGATTATGATTTTTTTGGTTTTAATAATTCTTTTAAATAACTTGAATTCTTGGCGTTGTAAAACGTTACCAAATGTGACAGCTGATTTATTTAAATTTATTGGAGAGGCTTGAAGTTTCTTTCTAAAACACTAAGCTTAAAACATACACTAGATGATGAGCATTACTTAACTTTGGGTGCATCCTGAAGATTAACACAATCTCTGGTAATTTATAACAAGACTACTTTATTTGAAATTTACACCAAATGCTTTGTTTTGATGTGTTAAAGCACAATATGGATATTTCTTGAAAATGGGAAATAATTGTTCAAGTATGATATGCTTTTCTGGGATTTGTTTCTTTAAATGCAATAAAATGATATTTAACAAGAAATCAGTTTTTCCTTTTGAAAAGTACAGAAATGACACAATTCCAGTAATGCAGTAAATGTATTCAAACGTTTTACCCACCGATCGTCACTGTTTGAGCTGCATAAGCTGGAACAAAGATTCTTTGAACCGTTACTCCAGACCGTTGATAAGGTTTGTTCATTGAACTGGGAACATTCTAGTGTAGGATAAGATGCATAAATAAAACGGCAAAAAGACAACCGTGGCTGTACATACACAATAACCTTCCTGAATACATGTAGATTCAACACCAGTTCATCGTTTCACACTTTGTGATCTTGCAGTTTGTTCTTGATGCAATTCTCAGCAGCCACAAAACCATTGTTGCCATAATACACTGCGTGTGAGATCATTTAACAGTTTTTTTCCTTTTGTTCTTAGCTGTGTATTTGCTGGTAATGCGTTTAGACAGGCCTTGAGCTCCACGGCCACCAGGCAAAGGCATTCTGTTGGCAGAATGTGATAAAATTACATTAAAAGACTTGAAAAACCAGTTTGTATTAGTGCTGAAATAATCATATTAAAGAGTCTTGTTTCTACAGAGTATCATCAGTGCAGCACTGCGACTGATGATCTGAATATCTGGAGAACATTAATAATGTTTAAGCCATTGTCAGTATTAGTAAAGATACGTTTGTACAAGCTACCTTGTCACTAATCAAACTAAATCTCAGCTGGTGTGAGTGAGTGGAGGCGGGGCTAATTAGCTAATTCTGTGTATACTAAATGAGGCAAGGGTGTAGTTACATGCAAGCTATTTTAAGGCATGAAGAATTTTCTTTCACAGGAAAAAACTTTAAATATGTAATTTTGGTGAACAAAGATGAGTTTTAAGGGATACAATTATTGACTATAGGGGGACTTTAAGAGGTGTTTTTCTATTTTCTAATTTGTTTTCTTTCTTTTTTTTGTTTTAAAAAAATATATCTGTATAGTTTTTATTAATTTTTATTTCAGATGTAGTTATTTTAGTACAAGCTAAACTTAATGAAAATGAGAAATGTTAAAATAAGTTTGTTTTTTAAATATTTTATTTCAAATCACAAAAACGTCATTTAATGGTTTTAGTTAACTATAATAATCTTGGTTTATACTCACCGTTTATTGTGTTTCTTAGGGCAGGCTCTAAGTTTGTGTTTTTGGCTGCCACAATTGAAACAGCCAGTTTGGCTCTGACCACAAGGGTGATCAGGGAGAGCACAGTGACCACATGAAGAACAATGGTGCCATGCTGGAGAGAGAAAGAAAGAAAGCAGAAAAACGTGGTAAGAGCAAGAAATGAACATTAGGAGACATCAGTTCAAGTGAATTCAAATTTGCTTACAAGGCTTCACACACCGCCCACATTCATCGCAGTGCCTCCATTCTCGGCCATCCTGAGAGAGAAATAGGGAAATGTCAATAATCTACTCCTGTTCCTTATACTGAATTAGACATCAGCATTTACCTTTGATGGGCACGTGTCACACTTAGGGCAGTGTTTGTTTCCTGCTGACACAAACCTCTCACAAACACTGCAAAATCTGTAAAGGATTGGAAAAATATTAATGGTCAAATTTAAACCACCTAAATCAATACAGTTAATACAGCAAGTTACATATTTTTAAAAAATCAAATGAACGATTAAGTTCATGTTTGACCCATATAATGCATTCAAAATCTGCATACGAGATCAGTTTGGACACTGTGGAACGTAAGCTTATACAACAGTAATAACATAATATTTTTTAAATTAAAACAACATTATACCTGATCATAAACTTCTCAAAGTTTTGAATGTAACATTTACCTCGTTTTTATTAATTACAATTTTACATGAACTATGGAAAAACACTTTTTTTCCCAATAGTCCTGAGAAACTTTATTTGAATATATCATTATATAATAGACAAGAACATGTAATCTTAGAATTACAATTCAACATCAATATTACACTGGAGTATTTTTTCCCCATTAATAAACTTTCAGAAGAAAAATAATTAGTTTCATGCTGCAATGGTTTATCAATAGATGTGCATGCATATTCATGCTTGTCAACAAAATTCAGTCACACAAGTGTGTACGATATGGGTAATGGGTGCATTTTTTTTCAAAACTATGTATCTCTTTCGGGACAAAACAAACCCTGAATGCATTATGAAGAAGAGATGTGTTTTATGTGCACCTGTAACCTTCATCCTCTGGTAGAATTATATCTTTAGGGCTCAGATTGGTGAAAAGTCGAACGGGTGACTGCTTACGGCCCTTCTTTCCGTGTTTATACAGAGGGTGATTATCATAATCGACCTGAGATTGAAGAACACAGAATTGAGATTACTACACCCTGCAAATGAGTCATTATATGAATTAATGTTTGTATAACATGATATTCCTATAATACCTGGTAATCCAGCATAGAGAAGGAGGGAAAACACTCAAGGATACGGGGCTCAAAGAAATATGGGAAGATCCAGATCATTGGCATCTCAGCTGCATCGCTCACTAACAACAACAGGTAAGAAAGATTACAGATTATGATGTCTCTGAGTCAACTTCTCTTGGACATTTAATCACCCTCATGCCATTCCAAACCTGTATGAATTAATTTTTTCTTTGAAATATATAAGAAATTACAACAAATTGTGCTGGTTGACTTTTTTCTCCATGTTACTACAATTTACATTTATGCATTTGACAGAAACAACAGATAAGAATGGAAACTGATTGTTTCTGAGACTTTTTATTGACATATTGACATTTTATTTACAAATATGTATGATGACTTAACTTAAGTACTCCCATGGATCATAAAATGAGAACTGGTGATTATTTTATTGTGCTGGTTGCTTCTTTCACATGCAATTACAAACTTCAAAAAAGATTCAAACTTCAAAAAGCATACAAAAGTACCATAAAAGCAATCATAAAGTGGTCCATACCTTCTGAAGCCATATGATTGCATGTGAGGAAAAAGACAGACCAGCATAATTCTACTTTTATCTTCCACTAAAAGCGATAGTTCACCCAAAAATGAATATTGGTAACCAGACTGTTGAAGGCACCCATTGACTTCCATAATAGGAAAAGAAATACTATGGAAGTCAATGGGTGCCTTCAACAGTCTGGTTCCCAACATTCTTTAAAATATCTTCTTTTATGTTCAACAGAAGAAAGAAACTCATACAGTTTTGGAATTTTTTTCTTTTGTAAAAGTTAGTAAAGCATACATATAGTAATGCATTATGTTTGAAAGTAAAACATGCACAAGTTGTTGCAAAAAAAAAAAAAGAGAGTTTAGTTGCTTATACCTTTATTTTGCTTTTTCCAGGTCATCGACATCTGAGAGAAGCTGTTGGCTAGTGGCTTCACTAGGCCTCCAAAAGGGGGGTCTGTTACCATGACTACCTTGGCTCCTCCCTCCTCACGCAGAAAGCCTTGAAAAAACGTGACCGCTTCCTGCAGAGTAGCATATCATGATTTTTCAAATGTACAAGAGGGACCACATTTGACGTCAAAGGAGGTTTGATTTTTACCTCATCATCAAAGAAGTGATGGTTGAACATATTATAGTGGCAGAACTCATCCTGACCAAAAAACTGGCAGTACCTAAGAGGTCCAAAAAAAAAAAGAGATTGATAACTGCAAAATGCCTGCAATGCGCTAAATAAATACAAGTGTCAACATGCATTTAAAAACAGCTAAATAAAACCCAGTCTGCAGTTACAGTATTTCCTAACCCTGCAGGTCAACAAGTCTGGAACTGAGAAGACATAATTCTGTCGGTTATAAAACAAAGTGAAAGTGTGTGCGCAAACACATATGCATACGCAGCAGGCTTTGACATGTTAAAAGGGGCTGCACACCTTCTTCAACACATTCCACAGATGAACACAGAAGTGCTTGCAAAGGAGAACAACCACCAAACACATTCACTAATTCTCTTATCACTTTCTTAGGTAAGATGTTTTATTGCATTTTTTTATTGTGTATTATTATTTCAGTGACATGCAGCACAACTAATTTACATCTTCATAAAGATTAAACTTTTTATAGCACTGTAAGAACGTTTAACTTGATAGTGGGCCAATATTAATACATATAGCATATGCTGAAAAGTTAAGTATGCTTAGTATTTCTTTGCTTTAAGGTATGCAAATATAAATGCACTTTTGGCATCCGGTTATTTTCTAGTAAAGGCTAGTTGCGATTTTATTGTGCATTAACAAGAAAGAAGAAGGAAGTAGCTGCATGTCTTCTGAGAAAATCAGCTAATATAGAACTTTTTGTATTTGCGTTTCATGCATTAGATACTCCAAACGTACATACTGACAAAATTGTGATAATTAAAAACTACTAATGTGAATGTGATGTTTATGTTTCCTAAATGAGCTGCATATCAACTCCCATTATGCTCAGAGAACTTAAAGAGATGGCAGAGGAAGACTTCAGGCCTCTATCAGAGGAAACTAGTTCCTTCTGTCTGGCTACCGAGGCTCGTTCAGGGCCACAAGTCATCCAGCCCTTCCCACGCTCTCCAAAACTGATCAGGAGAACTGGAGCCATCTCCCCAAAACCCTCAGAGGTAATGATAGATTTCCTAAACTCCCATACTAAATTAATAAGCTGATTATGAAGTCGGGTAACCTACTGTACTAGAGACAATCTACAAGGACAACATAAGAATGTAGTTATGCTAGAAATAAAGGAGCTTAGTTTAAGGTTGAACAGTCTTGATCAGTATACAACTTTTTCTATTTTGAATATATTTTAAAATGCAATTTATTCCTGTGATGGTCACATGATCTTTCATAAATAATTATAATATGCTGATTTGGTGCTCAAGAAACATTTCTAATTGTTATCAGTGTTGATAAAATGTCCACTGCTTAATATTTTTGTGGAAACAGTGATGCATCTCTTTTCAGCATTCTTTGATGAATATAATGTTTAAAAGAACAGCATTTTTTTTAGATAGAAATCTTTTGCAACATTATAAAGGTTTTACTGTCACGATTTAATGCTTACTTGCGGAATAAACATTAATTGCAGGATAAAAAAAAATCATACTTTTGAACGATAGTAAGTGTACAGTAATAAAAAAAAAAAAACATTTAAAAAAACGTAACAAAATATGTGGTCATACTTTGATTAGGGTCCATTTCTCACTATTAAGTACAACTTTTACCTTAATAAACGTATTAATAGTTAATAAGATAGGTATCGTGTAGTATTAGGGATGTAGAATATGATCATGCAGAATAAGGCAATATTATGTGCTTTATAAGTACTAATAAACAGCCAATATCCTAGAAATATGCATGCTAATAAGCAACTTGTTAATAGTCAGAATTGGATCCTAAACTAAAGTGTTACCAAAACTGTGTAAACAGCTACCAGTCTTGTTGGAGGACTTAAAGAAGGAGAAGAAAAGAACAGAGTCTCATCTGGAATCTATTAAAAAGAGGCAAGCCAACCTTAATGTAAGTGAAATTCTATTTTTAGAATTTGATTTGATCTTGAAAAATAGATGACTGGTGGTTGAAGGAAATGGTTTGGTGACACCAGCCACATAAAGTTGTTTCAGATTCTGAAGATAATATTTTTATCTCTCCAAAGAATTATTTAAAATGATATCAGAAAAGTAGATAGGGCTGAATGTCTGCCTTAATGTGATAAAGCCTCGGTGACTATAAATGTTAAATAACTGATGAATCCTACATTTCTGCTGAAGACGAGTTCAGAGGCGATGAAGCAGCAGGTACAGGAGTGTTATGAAGAGCTACATATGGCTCTGCAGGAGGATGAACAGACAGTTCTGGACATGATAGAGCAAGACCGGCGGGAGACCAGCAGTAAACTGAACCGAATTATTCAAGACTGGAATCAACACCTTGGTCTCCTGCAGAAACACATCAGCGCTACGCAGTCAGCTCAACAGAGCTCTGCAGAGTCCATGAAGCAGGTAACAGTCAAAGACGAAACACGCAATTCATGTTGTTGTAATAATCTTGTTGAAAAAAAGCAGGGATCACTTATATTGTCTTCTGCATGTTCTCTGCTTTCAGTCGTTTCCTGAGGATTTTACGTAAGGCCAACTTTTTCCATTATATGAATGGCAGATTTTGTGACAGGTCCTTAATAGAAATATATATTGACAACCTAATTGTATGTCAAAACAATATGCCTTCCATGTTCTTTTCAATAGCAAACATGCTGTGCATTACAATATATGTAATGCAACATCTACTATGAATGCAATTAACTATGTAATTCAAACGCATCTTCCGGCTAGATTGACTAGCTGTCGTAAGAAAATGGACCCAGCTGAAGAGGAGATCAAAATGAATGAGGAGAGGATCCAGAAGCTCAAGAAAGTGCTTAGGAACATCTCAAAAGATCTGAAAGCCCAGCTACAACGAAAGAGCCTGATGCTGGGTACAAAACACTCTCAGTCCATTAAACCCATCGTTTTGTTGTACTTCATGCAAAATATATTTTGGATATATACTGTATTTAAACTATATTATACATAATATATATAAATAAAAGTTTATGCAGAAATACATATACCGTATTTTCCGGACTATAAGTCGCTCCGGAGTATAAGTCGCATCAGTCAAAAAATGCGTCATGAAGAGGAAAAAAACATATATAAGTCGCACTGGAATATAAGTCGCATTTATTTAGAAATTTATTTCACAAAATCCAAGACCAAGAACAGACATTTAATCTGGAAAGGCAAGTTATTCAACTACACAGTAGCACACAGAACAACAGGCTGAGTAGGTGTCCGGTATGTTAACACAACACATTAACAGTTATTCAGCTACACAATAGCATAAAGAACATATACCTGGGAGGCTGAATAGGCTAAATTAACATAAACCAGGGAGTCCAACAAGCAAGTTACCAGTAAACAAATTCACCAAGCACCCGCGATCTCATTCCACATCACTGAATCCATTGAATTTTCTTCATATGGTGTCGCTTCTGAATAACTCCGCCAACTAGAGCGCCCTCTCGCGGCTGTAGACGGTAATGTTTTCTCTTGGTTCATCTCAGTCTGAATTAATTTTGATATATAAGTCGCACCTGAATATAAGTCGCAGGACCAGCCAAACTATGAAAAAAAGTGCGACTTATAGTCCGGAAAATACGGTAAACATTTAATATTTTTATATATATACACTACCATAGCATTAAGGTTGGTTTGAAGTTTAAAAAAGTTAATACTTTTATTAAGAATGGGTGCATCAACTTAAACAAAAGTGACATTAAATTTTTTTTATATAATGTTATGCAATCTATTCTTAAAAATAATCTTATTCATCAACGAAATCCTGAAAAATAAATGTTACGACTTCCACAAAAATATTATACAGCACAATTGAGTTTTGCCATCACAATAATACATTTTAAAATATATTCAAATAGAAAAGTTATTTTAAATTGTTATAATATTCTATTTAAATAATAAATATTTTTATTTAAATTTGATCAAATAAATGCAGCCTTGGTGAACGTAGAGAAAAAAATCGTTGAACAGTACAATTTTAAAATTATAAAAATATTTATAATTTATCTGTTTGCTTATACTTTTTATAAATACTATGTAATATATGATACAGTATTATTGTAAGGATTAGCTAATATGTAACCAGAAATGCTCAGAATACATAAGTGAACCATGCTGTGGGTAAATCAGCTGTTTATGAATATTCTTGCATTTCATCTCGACAGACTCCTCTAATGTGGCGATTGACAAACTGACCTGTCACAAACAGATCAAGGTGACCTCAGAAGGACGAGGCCTGTCCCTTTCCACAGAGGAAGGCTGCGTTCCCAATGACCCTCTAAGGTTTGATCAGTTATTCTGTGCCATGGGCTCTGTAGGTTTTAATTCTGGGCAGCACTACTGGGAGGTGGACGTGCACTGCTGCCCATCATGGGCTGTGGGAGTGGCTTACGGGAGCCTGCAGAGGAGAGGACGAGACAAAGCAGCCAAACTTGGACGGAACAGGTGCTCGTGGAGTCTTGAGTATCAGGATGGGCATCTCATGGCCTGGCACAACGATCGACACGTGGCGCTACCCATCACAGCAGCGCGGGCAGCACCGAACAGGGTGGGGGTGTTTGTAAAATATCACAAGGGCCGTGTGGTGTTCTATGATGCTGAGACTATGAGAACGCTGCAGGAGTTTTCAGCAGTGCAAACAGCTGTGTTTGACAGAGCATATCATCAGTTTACTGAGCCTCTCTACCCAGCTTTCCGCTTCTTCTCACCCAGAGACAAACACACAGGCCATCATCATATGGAGATAAGCGACCTCAGTCTTTAATATTGTTTGAATACACTAACGTTTGGGGTCGTTTTTTTTTGTAATGTTTTTGGAAGTGATCTCTTATACTCAAGCTCTTAACGCTGCATTTATTTGATCAATAAATACTGTAAAAACTGTAATACTGTGTAATTTTGTTACAATTTAAAATAACTGTTTTCTATTTCAATATATTATAAAATCAAATGTAATTTATTTCTGTGATGGCAAAGCTGAATTTTTAACAGCCATTACTCCAGTCTTCAGAAATCATTCTATTATGCTGATTTGATGCTCAAGAAACATTTATTATAATCAATGTTGTAAAAATATGTGATGCTTAATATTTTTGTGTAAAAAGTGATGCATTATTTCCAGGATTCTCGGATGAATAGAAAGTTTAAAAAAAAACAGCAACTTTTGTACCATAAATGTATACTGACACTTTTGATCAATGTTATATCTGTGCTGTCTAAAAGTTTTAATTTCTTAAAAATAAATAAATAAAATATTAAAGACCCTGAAATTTTGAATGGTTGTGTATATTATACTTCTTAGATACAGAACCACCTTTCTGAGCTTCAGTTATTAATAGTGCAAGCATATGATATGGCATGAACCAAAAAAGCAAGGTCATCTTAATAGAACAGTCTACTACTTTAAACCTTATGCTAAACATGGTAAATGTTAAAATGGCAAAATATAATAAAAACAGAGTAAAGATAAATATTTAACCTTGTATTTGCAGAGAATTATGTTGTATTATGTTTACCTGTAATCGATATCCAGCAATAAACTCTTGACGGTAGGACTCTTGCCCTCCATATTCCGAAACTTTATCACCTCGTGTAATCTGTGAATTTATAAGAGAATTATTAATTCAATTGCAAAGCTAAAATGTGGAGATATGCTTTCGACTGTACATTGCATTTGAAATTTTGTTTTACTGGACATCTGGACACTATATACTATTTACATTAAGTGCAAATATCCCACTTTTTATTAAGTGTCTTTACTATGTGCTAACATTAAAATCAAACATTTGATACACTGCAATTATTGTGTACTTGCACGTTTTTACATTGTACTTATATTTAGAAAATACCTGCATGTAATTACATCTGGTAAATCATATCTGTAATAACATCTATAACTACACTGTTGACCCTTCTCTTACACCTTAACCATACCACCAAACCTGTCCCTAACCTTACCCGTATCCCACCAATAAATACATTTTACTTAACTTTTTTAATGTAAGTACATAGTAGTTAAAGACACGTAATATGAAGTGTGACCAGTGCAAATAGTGATACATGCTTAAGTGTTAGCAGAAGTGTAATGGTATTTCTACAAATGGCCCTTGTCTAAGCTATTGTGGGTGACGTTAGTGCAAATAGCCTTTCCCAACAAGTTTGGCTATTTGCATTACCCGAAACTAGTTTTCCATCCACAGGACCTACCGTGGCGTCCCTACGCAGAGAATTTTCTGGAAGCCTAACCCCAAGAGCAGATCCAGGAGGAAATGACAGCTCCGGTCTGCAAATAGATATTGTGCGTTACTCTTCTTGTTGTCCAGAGGACACAGAAGTAGACTGGGCCTTTTCAACCGCTGCACTGTGACGTCCTCAGAAAGTGATTTGTGTTTCGCGTGAGTCGCCCATTCCCCAGGGAAGATCAACATCTGACAGTCCACACAGAACCTTCTCTGCTCCAGTGGCAGAGAAACAAACTCTCTAAATCTGTGAAAGAAACAAACACGTGCACGTGTGAAAGATTTTGGCAGGTCATCGTATCTAAGGTACTTTTGATATTTTACTGTCAGTTCAGTAAAGATGGATATAGGCAGGTCTTTGTTGCAGCATACCAGTGTTTAATCTTTAATTTCCACTTGATGAGTGTAACATAGAGTAAATGTTAAGAGTTATTTACCTAGTGAAGTATTCCTGATGAGTGAAAAGAGGCATCTTGGAGCGGTTCTGCTCCTCTCTGGCAAGCATTCTTGCCTCTGATATCTGAAGCATGAATGAAATTCATCAAGTGAATGAAATGCAAATATTCACATCTGTAGTTTTTATATATTCTTTTAATAAAGTTTTAATTTTAGTTTGTAAATGCAGATGTGTTTACCCTTTTAAAGTCTACTGTATTTTATTTGATACATGGATTTCTAAGGCCTCTATTATCAGCATGATCAAAACCTTACTAAAAAGAACTGTTGTACAATCTACATGGCATGCCTTCTGTCGCCTGATTTATATTTTATACTTTTAAGCCAGTAAAAAGCCTTTTAGTATAATTATAAAAAATGTTCAGAGGTCCACCTTCAGTGTCTTTCTGCTGTGGAATATGTAATGACTTTAATAAAGTAAACGTAGGAATAACTTGTATAATAAACTAACCTTCTCGTCTGCCCACTGAAAAAAGTTGCAGTCTTTTCTGTCTCGACAAGCAGAACACGCGTAAAATCTCCTTCCTTTTTCCTCTCCATGGCCAGTTTTCTCGAACAACAGCGCAGGTCCTGAGGAAATCACGTGTCAGTTATTATAAATTAATAATATTTTAGAATTAGAAAACTGACACGGCAGCATTATTACGCTTTTTCTCGTACCATGTTGACACCGTGGTATTGTTTTGTCGCTTTCGTTTTGAATAATCACTTCTATTCCGCCGCTATCCACGACTTCATCCAGTATTTTACCCATGGTTGCCAGAAACTTTATGTATGAGCATCAAAACAACACTCACATGCGTGACAGCAGGCTGCCATAGTGGACAACCCAATCTGTCGCACACATATGACGTCGCGTATCGTCAACTAACTCGGAATGTGGATTTTTAACACCTCGTTTTTGGAAATAACGTCGGACATTCGACATGTGAACTTCAGCTGATTTATAAGCGATTTTATGTTGTTTTTATTCTGTTTTGCCATATTTGACACAAAAACACGATGCTCTCGCTGTGTCGTGGCGACATCATGTGGCCAACATGTGAACGGCACGTCCAATTTCCTATTTTAGGAAATTTTCCAATTTTCCAATTTTCAAATTTCCTAACCCAACTTCCTATTCCTATTCCCAATTTTAATTTGGGATAGTCCATCAAAACGGATTGAATAATATTTTTATAGAGTTTATTTTGTAAAACGTCGTGGCACGATATTAATTAGAATGAAAAAAACATTTCACTTATATAAATTACTAAATTACTTATCTGGTCAACCCCATGGTCAACCCCTATGGGTCAACCTGAATAATTTTAAATCTATATTTATTTTCTTGTTTCTTTTATCCACTTTGTTGTGAGTTGTCTGTAAGAGTCATAATTATGAGATTTAAAAAAAAAAATGTCGAAATGATGACTTTCTGTAATAATTATGACCCATTTGATCTAGAATATTTACTTTAAGAAACATCTGAGATTATAATTTAATATTTCAATGTTTTAACAACACATTTGCATGTTCGCATCTATTTGATGTTGGTTAATGGCCTATGGAAAAATAAGTATTTGATTGTAGAAAATCGCGAACAGCAGTTCGGGAAAATCTGATCTAGGCGCATCCAGTCCAGTAGGTGGCGGAAGAGTACCGTATAAATTTGTTTGCCAATCATTATTAAAACAGAAGAAAGTAATTGCATGGTGAGCACCTGCTCCCAGGTTTGTATTATTCATAAAAAGATCTGAAGATCAGTTCTTGTATTATTATAATTAGCATGGCTCCACGAAGAACTAGAAAAGTCAGTCAGGATTCTGAAGGTCAGCCTGATTATGACCAGAAGATTAGACTCACCAAGAGAAAGGAGCTGTTCATACAACAGTTTGAGAAGGAAGGTCAGTCATATATTAAAGCCAAATTAGCCAATACATAATCTTTCCTGCATATGTAATAATTAACCAGTTATTTTGCTTGCACCGAAACAGCCCAGGAGCGGATTAATGAAATGGAGGCCAATCTGAACAAATTACTGGCAACTGTGGACCGAGTTTTCAAAATAGAGCTGATGAAAATGCCGCACTCGCTCCACACCACGCTGATAAAAGACCTAATGAATGGTACGACAGTTACACAGCATGTTTGTCCTGTTTGGACATTATTATTAATGTTATTTGTCTTTATAATCTGTGTTTTGTTTTTTTAAAGATGATGACACGTCTGTGGGCGATGTCACAATGGCACTAAAGGTAAAATGATTTTGCTCCCCTCTGCTGTTTGCTTAAATTGGTGGTTGTATCCTTTCTTTTTTTCTTTTTCTTTTTTTAGAGTGCGTCTCCAGAAATTCGGAAACCCCTATCTCGAAAGCCAAGCAAAAAAGGTTCAAGGCAACTTCTAGTCATGTTTTTAAATTCAGCTTTTATTGATTTTAGGTTAACATGCATTCCTTTTAGGTTTAAATGCCTCAGCAGGGCAACAAAGGTCATCAGCTCAAATCAAGACCACTCTAGGGGATGGTGTAAAGGTACTGACCTTCCATTTGTTTTGTCCTCTTTGTGGGTGCCTAATTGAAAATTTATGTATGAGCTTTCTCATAACAGAAACCTGCGAAGAAGACCCTGCACAACAGTAACAGCACTGGAAGTCTGAGGTAAAGCTTTAATTTCATTGAAACTCTCTGGTGGTTAAATAATTGCTTTTGTCCACAATGAAATATTCCTAATGGTCAAATACAGTGGAGAGCTCACATTTGGATTTCTCTTTACACTCACTGACAGGTCTCTCTCAACTATCAGTGCAAAAAGAACCCAAGGACGTGTTGTCAAACTCAGTGACCAAGCGTTTGGTTTAGGTAAATTTAGGTAAAGTTTCCTTTCTTACATGGTTGTACCAGTGTATTTCTTTTCTGATGTGCATTTTCACTAAAAATGCTGCTTTTCTTTTGACGAACAGACAAGCAAGTCGCTCTGTTGGTGATGAAATGATGGCTACAGCCACTATAGTAACTTCCCATGGAGAAGTGAGTGTATGTACGAACCGTTGCAAAGTTTTTGCTCATTATAGCATTCAACAATGGTCCATTTCTGTATTTTTAAGACGCTGCTACTTTCTGAGGACAATAAAGATGACATCAGTGTTGATTTGCTCGATGATGCGGCTGTAGATCAGATGCGAAAGATCAAGGTAAACCATTTAAAAATGCATAATTTTAAGTGGTTGCTTAAAGAAACACTGGAAATTTAGCATAACCAGAAGTTTGACCTCTTTATTGCAGGACCTAATGGACTATCTTTGTAAAAAAGTGGGGCTCAATAACACATGCTGATGCGTTTTAATCCGATCAGTTGGAGCCAGTGTTTTAATGTTTAATGTAAATCAATAAATAAACTATTGTAAAGAGATGCAATAAAGTGGTTTGCTTATGATTTTGTCCGGTATGCAGTGTGATTTGTATGCAAATATGTAAAGACTGATAGAGGATGCCATAAATGTTTAACACTAGATGGTGTTAGTTTGTCATGTTGTGCAGTTTCTCAGTACTGGGGTGATTTTTATAGTAAACTAAATTAATTAAAATATATATAAATTAATTAATTGCCATCACTTATTTTCATTTAACTTTATGTACTAAAATAACAAACTGAAATTACAATTTATATAGAATTAAAATGAGAAACTAATTCAAATTAACCTTTTAATAGTATCTCAAATATATAACACTGCTCAGTATACAGCCATTTAAATGTAATTATGCATGTACAGTAATTATTTTATGCATTTAATTAACTTGATCGATTTACTTATTTTTCATATATAAATATCTGGAGCTTATTAACGTAGCTTTGAATGCATCGCATCACTGTTATATGTGCACAGCTCACCCCACACTGCCTGCGTTATGACAAATGGTGGATATTACTTTATCCCTCGGTTTCACTGACATGACTTAAACCTAGTCCTAGGCTAAAATGCATGTTTGAGCTGTTTTAACTGAAAGCAACTTGTGCTGACATATCTTAAATGTCAGTGCCATTGTTTTGTCTCAAGATGCCCACCAGTAATGTTTTTTTCTAAGGCATGTTTATAAAAGCTACTTAAATGTCCTAATTGAACTAAAGCCTAAACCTGGCTTAATCTAAGACCTGTCTGTGAAACCAGGCCTAAGTGTCTGGCAGAAGCCCAGTGTGAGACCCCTGGGGTCCGCCAACTATATTTCAGCACATGAGCACTTTGAGTCTTGGGACCAATACAGAGGGACATCCAATCTCTGGTGACGAGATATGCTTTAAAATGATGCCATTTAATATTAATGATATTTTGCTGTAGTTAATCTTGAGTTTATTCTGATCATCTGAATCCGCGTACATAAACTCCATTTCCCATACGCCCTCCCGTCTTTAAACGTATCTGGCACAGTGCGTCTCGTGCGGGAATGGTGCTGAGGCAAATAGCCTACGCACGAGCGCATCACAGCCATACGGCAACACCCTGCTCGTGCATGCGCCCGCAACGCTGCGCACTACGTTTATTACCGATTCGACAGAATATATAGCAACGACTTTTCTTCAGTCGCAGGTGCGAGGCGCTTATTTTGGTATCTTTTTATTACTTTCCACGTTGGCTCGAGCACTTGTGCACCGGGCGACTGGAAAATGTACGGAGCGCGCTGACTGCTCAGCCTTAATGAGGATTTAGAGATATAGCCTACATGACATTGGACTCTGAAAAGGTCTGCGGATAACAATGAGCACCGGTGAGTGTGTTGGGAGTGCATCACATACACTAATCTCATTACTTAAAAGCCCGGAGATTTGCCTGTGTCTGTACGCGGTGTAGTCTGATGGTTCCACCCACCCATCCACCAGCGCTCATTATGTTGCAGTGCAGCCCTGTTGTACGAAATGCGGAATGTGCTGCTGTCCAAGGTGTATTTACTTAGGTTGTCTCTTTGCGTTTAACTGTAGTCCCAGATGTTTAATTAGGCCGAAGCACCGTCTTTGTGTTTTGCAGCCAGTGACAATGAACCCCTTAAGTTTGTAAGAACCAAAATACAATTATTACTAAGGGATTTGTTGCATTTGGCGTTTTTACTTATTTTGAGAAATATGGCTTTCTTTATCCTTAAAATATATATATTTTTTGTAAAGTCTAAAACATGCTGCTTTAATATTTTAGTAACCAAACAATTGGATTTTGTCCATGGATTTTTAACTGCAGTTTTAGGTCATTTTGGAAGCTCCCATAGAAAGTTCATTAACTTGACATAGCACGATACTTTGAAAGTAATGTAATAATAGAGTACTTTATATACTGTAGGCCTACTGTCACTCACTATAGTTTAAGTTAAAAGTGAGGGTGTTGAGCAGAACATCTGGTAATTGGGATAATCCGCAAGATCTCGGGTATTCGCTGATTTTGCTGTCAAGGTGGTCAATACCTCTGACTTTAATCAATACGATATTTAACTGTAGCAGCAAGTGCAAATTTTATGTGGAGAATGATGTTCTGCAACCTCATACCCTGTTCATACCTGTGCATGAAGTGGTTGCTTAATTAGGGGTTCAAGCACGAAGTGCTGAACACCTATTGTAATTGTACTGATTTTTATTATTAGGGGTTCAAGCACGAAGTGCTGAAACCCTATTGTAATTGCTCAGATTTTTAGGGGTTCAAGCACGAAGTGCTGAAACCCTATTGTAATTGTACTGATTTTTATTATTATTATTATTATTATTATTATTTTCCCCTAAAACGCATCGTGCAGACCAAACCGTAAGAGCTGGAACCTTGAAACTTGACCAAATGGTAGTCCTCAATTTGGGGAGAACCTATCAAAGTATGACCCCGATTGGCCCATAGGTGGCGCTATAGCAACCAAAAGCGCGAAACTGCTCATAACTACTAGACCGTATGACGTAGACTCAAGTGTCTTATATCATTGGAAAGCTGGACGCCTGACGAACAAAACGTATATCTCCGATTTCATTTCCGCCATGATAGATTTTCCGCCATTTTGAATTTTGTCAAAAACATACTTTTGCGAACTAGTCCTAGGTTTTTCGCCCGATCGGAACCAAACCAGTGCAGAAATGTTCTCTAGAGTCTGATTATCAAAAACTATCGAAAAAAAGTTGAAATTTCGACTCACGGACGGTAAGGGGCGCCAAAACGTACGTTGTGGGAGGGGCCTATTTTACTAAAATGGCTATAACTCCAGAAGTAAATGAGGTATCTTCACCAAACTTGGTACACATGTGTAAGAGGTCAATCTGAGGTCACAGTAAAAAAACCGCGGCAATTGGCCACATGGTGGCGCTATAACATGAAAAAAACATAAAACAGGCTATAACCACCTGACCATTAGTCCGATTGACTTGAAAATTGGCATGCAGTGTCTTGGTCCAAGGTGCCATGTATGTGTATGAGGACATTGGCGTATCTCGAAAAACATGGCCGCCATCGGCCAATGAATTTTGAGCACCTATTAGACAAGGTTAACGGAGGCCGATCGGAACGAAACTCGATGGGCATGTTCGACTCAAGGCCATAGAGGTCTGTAACAATTTTGAAAGAAATCGGCCACTAGTTGGCGCTAACGAGTTTTACAGCTCTGTAATCACGTGGTGTTACAAATATCCACACAATATGCATATCATTTGATAGATCTCCTCATCCTGAACAACTTTGCCTCAAGGACCATTGCTGTCAATCAAACCGTTCATTAAATATTCGCAAACATGTTAAAAACCTACTTTTGCGAACTAGTCCTAGGTTTTTCGCACGATTGGAACCAGACCAGTCTAGGACAATTCTCTGGACTCTCTAGATCAAAAACTATCAAAAAAAAGTTGAACTTTTGCATTTGGATGGCTGTAATAGGGTCATTTATAAAATGGGCGTAGCAAAATACACTAAAAAGCCTATAAATCCTAAATGAAAACTCAGAACCTCACAAAAATTGGTGAGCATATGTGACATAACATCATTAACAAGCATGCCAAATTTTATGGAGATCGGACTATAGGTGGCGCTATAACTGTTAAAAAGCTTTAAAACCATATATTTCCTATGGTACATTGCCTGTATTGGCTGTAAATGGTCTTTTCCATCTATTATGTCAGTGGTTACATGCTTGCTAAATAAAACCTGATAACTTTTGATGCTTTTGTGCTTAAAAACCCTTAAAGGCCTTAATAGCTTGAACCCCGATAAATGCTGCTTGCAGCTTTAATTAAATTAAATTTTGTTCACAAAAGCTTTATTATTTCTCTTTAGAAATGTTCTTCTGGAAAAGTACTTTTGAAACACATTATGCATAATTTGGTTAATTATACAATCTGTATAGCCTTATTTTCAGGTCAGCATGATGTGCCTGAAATTCAACTCATGTGAAACTGACTGATGTAATAGAAGAGCACTAAATCTAAATCGCTAAATCATAACGGGAGTGACTTTGGAGTGAAGCTATACATCAGAGCAGCAATTCTCAACTGGGTTTGGTTCAAAACAGAAATTATTTTCATATGGGACATAGAAGTGCTGTTTCAACACTGTGCCAGATTAATTTTTTTTTGTACAAAAGTGAACATGTAAAAAAATTCACAGCACAAAAGACTGGTGGCACATATATTTGTTTCCCTTATTGCAACAAGTCAGGGTTCCTACAAAGTATGGAAAAGTTGGAATTTGAGTGATTTCCAGGTAAAGAAAGATATTTGTGCTTCAAGACTATTGCCCCTGTTTAGTTTTCTAAAATATAAAATTTAGACTTTCTATAATAAATACATGTATCACACAAGCAGTGTTTCATGGCAAAATTTGAGTGATCATTTAATTGAGCACGACTGAATTAATTCAAGGCACACATTTTCATTACATGAAACTGTTTGTCTTTACCACAAACAAGTCTATTTTGAACTTCACTAAACAAATGTGTGTGTGCCACTCAAACCGGCAACATAAGTCTAAATCAGACTGTACTTTGCTGTTTAGTGATCATGCAACATCAGACCACTTTTACAGTATCAAACTGATGCATCCGAGGTGAATATATGCAGGTTATAAAGTGTTTTAGGTTTCTACTCATTATGCAAGTGCATGTTTTGAGAAAACCAAAGAAAACAAATATACAAATGACTGTACAATTTACCAAATATAATAATGTTGTATGAACCGTTTGTTAAATATGGTCTGAAAAATCTTTTGGAAGGAGATTTGGAAATTTAATTTTTATTGGATTTGTTAATTTTTTTAGTCAAATACATTTTGAAATGGAAAATGTGTAGGAACCCTGGCAAGTTAACTATTTGGCTAATATCTTATTTTATAGTTTTGGTTAGTATCTACCAAGTAACGGATGAATTTGTGTCAAAATACTGAGTTTGATGCATGGACATCTGATTGTCTCCTGCTTTTAAAAAGCTGGTAATCATTTATTTTGCTGTTCTAACGTTGCGTGATTGTACGGTTAGTTGCACCTCTGTATTAGGGTATGCAGGTTAAGATGTTTGTTTTTAAATCCTTTCCTTTTTTGAAGGTATTTGGTTGCAATTAGACAGATTGTGGATTTTGGCTCTTTGAGGAGCGGAGCAGACTGGATGTTGGATTTTTACAGCTGTTGGAAGCAAACAGAGAAATAGCTGATGATATCACCGCTGTACAGAAAGTCCCTGAGAAAGAGACACTAGTAATTAGCCCTGAAATCTAGAGTGGGCCTGTGACATTTTCCTTGTCCTGGTTTTATTGGGACTGACTGTGAGAGGAATGGCCTCCAGCTTATTCATCAAACACTAGCTAGGGTCTAAATAAGAAGGCTCATTTTTCACGTGAAGTGGAAGCTGTTTTCAGCTATTTAAGGTGCCGCTCTGACCTGCAGAAATCAGAAAGGAGACACAAATTGGATATCGTATGTATTAAAAAGTGTTTGAAATATACACCCTTGCCTTCTGCATGAACCCTGCTGGTTTGTTAATTGACTCTTGGCATGCTGGGAGAATGCCGTTTCATCACCAGCAAGTGTTTGGGGCATTTCAAGAACAGGATCTGTTGTGTTAATACACTCTGTCCACCATCATATTGTCTGCTATATTTGTCATTTGATGTGCAGTAATGTTTTTAGACCGTATTATACCACAAAGTACTTATTATTTTGCACATCCCTTCCTGCAAATGCCATGTTCACATTATAATGCATAATACACATTTTTAAATGTACTATTCTTGCTACTAAACGTATTTTTCCTTTGTCTAAATTGACTTTTGTATAATAACTAAATAAAAATAATACATACCAGTAAGTGAATGTGCATGTATCTATATGGGAATTATTGGAAGATGGTTTAAGCTGTTTTTTTAAAACAAACCCTTTCCACAGTCAGACCATGAAGCATTTGATATGTGTTAATGACTTGATATTTGCTTTGAGCTTACTTTTTACACAAAGGTGAGAGCTGTATTTGTTAATAAGACCAGTTATTTGTGCTTTCATGCAAAATAGGCTTCTGTTTACCCATCATACCCTAAAGGCAAGCTTTCCATAGATGACCTGCCACCATACAGGTGACTGTGTGTGTGTTCATATTCTATTTAATTTTCTTCAAACAAATAACAGACATGGGTTGTTTTGTCATCACATGATTGTACCAGCCACTGCACATGCACAACAGTAATAAAACTCATATGATAACTTTTGCTTTATTTACATTATTTTATAGGAATGAAGCTCTGCTGAATAAAGTACTGCTGAGTCAGTGTTCACGAACAGTTTGCATGACACCCCAGATGGAGCTTCGTCTGGTTTCATCAAAATTTGTTCATGAGATACTGAAACAATGTCAAACCACAGGCAGTTTGCATGCATGTACTCTTTCCATCATTTTGCACACTTTGAATATCTCTAAATATATCTTCGTCTGATCAGGCATGCCTCTCATCCCAAAAGTCAAGCCTGAAACATCAGATCTTAAAAATAATGGTAGTTTGCAGCTCATTTGGTTCAGCAATAAAGACATATTGTTATTCAGAACCGTTTTGTGCTATACAGGGGTTTTTAATTGGCCTTGTGGTTCTTTTTTGCAGATTTTAAAACGATGTTCCAGTTTGTATGTGTGTCAGGGCTTAACTTTTCCAATATTCACTTTAATCACGACAGTTGTATAGATTTTGTGTAATTGTGCAGGGTAGTCCCCCCCCTATTATCTTGATTTTGCAGGGATTTTTGTTCATTTTGGTGGCATTTTATTTTTCCCCAAGCCCCTGTTGATTTCTGATCCTGGTGTGTGTATATTATTGTGATGTGTATTTGACTCTAAAGGGAATGTAACAGCAGAGTGTGATGATTCTCTAACCGTCAGCCCTCTCATCCTGCCATGGAAACCAAAAGTGCTGAGGTTATGGGGGACACATCCAGAATGTAGCATCCCTGTGCTAAACTGGATTTATCAGGTCTGGATTTACTGCCAGTCATTGTTCTCAGCTCAGAAGCTGTAAATCAGCAAAAAGAACAGAAAGGACTGGCTTTTCTAGGATTTTTTTATCCGTTTTGGTTAACTTTTTTTGTTTTTGGTTAATCCTAGGAAAGCTGCAGTGATAAATTCGTACAGTATAGTATTTTTGTACTAATACAATAGTTTTTGAATAACGTTATCAATTTTTTGCTAAAATACAGGTTGTTTTCACTCCCCTGTCTGCCATTAGTTTTGCAAACAGATAGTCCAGCGCATAGTCTGCTTTGCTACAATAATATGATGCATTGATGGAGAATAGTCATGACTGTTTCCTAAAACATCTGTTGTTCGAACATTTTGTTAAACAATAGAGAACTAGAAATAACTTCTGCTAATTAACCAGCTTGAGCTCAAATTGGCTGTAAAAAATGAACATGGCATCTTAGGGCTACTACGATATGTATTTAATATTTCTGTTATGACAACTCTCTAAGTGTTTGGCATGGTAATGGATATGACAATGTTCATAGATCTGCTACGTTGCTGCAGAGCAAGTATGGGACTTGCTCACAGCGGCAGTAGCAAGACATGCTGCTGCGTATACATGAATTATCCGTACCAGGTGGAGCTGGGGAAGGTGTAGGGTTTCAAAGCGCACTGCACTGCTAAGGCAAATGCTCAGCAAGTATTTGAAGGTTGAGCACGTAGCTCATTGGCTACTGATACAACAGGAACCAATCAGCTGCGCCCTATAGAGAATGATGTGATTGCAAGCATGTTGAGGACCTATTAGCCTGCGCCATCTAGAGTTTTATGACAACTTTGTATACATGTTCTCCACTGTTTTGCTTTATATTCAGATATTTGATTCAATCGAGGATTCACTCCATCACAAATTCCCCGGTGTACTGATGCACATGCGCATATATATATATATATATATATATATATATATATATATATATATATATATATATATATATATATATATATATATATATATACACTCACCTAAAGGATTATTAGGAACACCTGTTCAATTTCTCATTAATGCAATTATCTAATCAACCAATCACATGGCAGTTGCTTCAATGCATTTAGGGGTGTGGTCCTGGTCAAGACAATCTCCTGAACTCCAAACTGAATGTCAGAATGGGAAAGAAAGGTGATTTAAGCAATTTTGAGCGTGGCATGGTTGTTGGTGCCAGACGGGCCGGTCTGAGTATTTCACAATCTGCTCAGTTACTGGGATTTTCACGCACAACCATTTCTAGGGTTTACAAAGAATGGTGTGAAAAGGGAAAAACATCCAGTATGCGGCAGTCCTGTGGGCGAAAATGCCTTGTTGATGCTAGAGGTCAGAGAAGAATGGACCGACTGGTTCAAGCTGATAGAAGAGCAACTTTGACTGAAATAACCACTCGTTACAACCGAGGTATGCAGCAAAGCATTTGTGAAGCCACAACACGCACAACCTTGAGGCGGATGGGCTACAACAGCAGAAGACCCCACCGGGTACCACTCATCTCCACTACAAATAGGAAAAAGAGGCTACAATTTGCACGAGCTCACCAAAATTGGACAGTTGAAGTCTGGAAAAATGTTGCCTGGTCTGATGAGTCTCGATTTCTGTTGAGACATTCAGATGGTAGAGTCAGAATTTGGCGTAAACAGAATGAGAACATGGATCCATCATGCCTTGTTACCACTGTGCAGGCTGGTGGTGGTGGTGTAATGGTGTGGGGGATGTTTTCTTGGCACACTTTAGGCCCCTTAGTGCCAATTGGGCATCGTTTAAATGCCACGGCCTACCTGAGCATTGTTTCTGACCATGTCCATCCCTTTATGACCACCATGTACCCATCCTCTGATGGCTACTTCCAGCAGGATAATGCACCATGTCGCAAAGCTCGAATCATTTCAAATTGGTTTCTTGAACATGGCAATGAGTTCACTGTACTAAAATGGCCCCCACAGTCACCAGATCTCAACCCAATAGAGCATCTTTGGGATGTGGTGGAACGGGAGCTTAGTGCCCTGGATGTGCATCCCACAAATCTCCATCAACTGCAAGATGCTATCCTATCAATATGGGCCAACATTTCTAAAGAATGCTTTCAGCACCTTGTTGAATCAATGCCACGTAGAATTAAGGCAGTTCTGAAGGCGAAAGGGGGTCAAACACAGTATTAGTGTGGTGTTCCTAATAATCCTTTAGGTGAGTGTATGTATATATATATATATATATATATATATATACATACACAGTTTTCACTCAGAAATTTCTGGTAAGTTTCACAAATAATTACAAAGAAACGGCAAAGAAACATTTGAATTAAACAGGAAATTCCAAAGTAGAAATACTCAAATTTTCTTGTAAAAGGTACTGCAATGATCTTGTTTTTATTCACAACTGACCATTTTTTGTACAGTTTTATTGAATGGCTTAGTTACAGTTGTATTCATAGATTTCCATAACCTAATGTATGTTCTCACCAATAGCTGCATGTGTTGCTGAGATTTGACACCTGAGCACCGCTGCTGTGCTTTAGAGGAGTCTCGGGTTACTTGAATAGAGTAAAGGACTGCAGTAAATTATTCATAACTTGAATCTTAAGGGTGTCTGAGTTGGAGCAAGCAGAGGACATCCCCACCACTGTTTCTCTTTCTCTCTCTCTGTTATCTCTCTCCTTCTGTGGCCCCTATTACTCTCCATTAACTCAGGCAAGAAGGATAGGCTATAGAATGGAGTTAAAGTAAAAGTGCTGAAGGACTGTTAAATTAAGATCAAAGTGTAGAGAGGGAGAATTTGATCTTTTTTTACACTGGCAATGTTCGTGCGGGTGTGTGTGTTATTTTCTTGCAGCGCAGGCTGTGCTTTGTCAGCTCTCTGTACAATGTCACCTACAGACAATGAATATGTTTATGTGCACCAGTAATGTGATTATTTCCAATAATCAGAGTACGAACTTAATCGCAGTAAGATGTTTACATGACACGAGCAAACCTCATGATTCTCCTTTGCATGCAATTTTCATTGTTCTGATTGTTCTCTAAGATTTGTGGTTATTTTTACCCCAATGCACAGCATAAATGATGAACTCGCATTCATGGTTGTTAATGGCCACTGTTTTAATCTACTTGCATCAACACATGGATGTATTGGATTTTTTCGGTAATGCCTAAAAATGCATTTTTGTTTTCGACCATCACTTTACTGCATTATATATTCATGTTGTGTAACAATGCCAACATAAACTTCCTTCAGCACCCAAAAAGGGATCCTTCTTTACCGCTATGTGTGAGTGGAAAAGATGTGATTAAAGTGTTTACATGCCTGTTTAGTGCGATTAAAATCAGCATACGCCACATATTTTGGTTAATTGCATCAATTTGATTGAAGTATTGTGTAAAGTTTAATTGCAATATTGCCTAAATCTCATTATAATCGCATTACAAGGTTGCATGTAAACATAGTCAATGCAAGTTTTATCTAAAAAATAGTGTTCAAACACTGCTTATAATTCATAATATTTACTGTTTTATGCTCTCTCACACAGTCACTTAATTGGTACAGGATGGTTGGTGGGTAATGTATTTTCGGGGTTGAGGCAAAACATATTTTCTAAAAAAATCATGCAGAAATCGTAATGTATATGATTGACTGAATATGTTAGATAATGGAAACAAAGCACGTTTACAGTACATACTATATCTTTATTTTTGGACCAGGCGATTAGGCTATAACCCCAAAGCTGATTTTATTTTTTATATTTTATATTTAAAAAAAAAAACTTTGTCAAGTTTAAAAATGAGGTATAAAATGAGGTATACATTACAATTTTAAATGATTTGTTTAATTCTTGGAATTAATTGTATTATTTTTTAGTTTTTCTTTATTTTAAATAGTTGAATTCCTCTATAGAAATTAGGTCTACTGTACATTTACATGTTTTATTTTATTCTAGTGTGTTGTGTTTTTGTTTTCTGGCCCATGTATAGATCTGAATTAGTCAGCATAATAATACAGTGTTGGAAGCAACTTGAGAAAAATTTCTAAAGATACTTTTAAAAAACAATGTTTAAGTAAATATATCCAGAAGAGCTCTGTAGATTTGGTTGGGCATCCTAAACAATTGAAGAGGTTTTGGTGGTTGGCAACGCTTCCACCTCTGAGTATCCTGCTGTCTCTATTGATTCAGTTGATGAATAGCCTGAAAATATCCAATAATGTTTGCAAGCATAATTGTGAAAGAATGTCACTACATGAAGAAAATGCCCACGGCGTGTCAAAACTTTAAAAATAAATCATTTCAATGGACAAAAAAAAGTGTAGATTTGTAAATAATTATGTAATGTGTTTTCTTTGAAGGAGCTTGGCTGGCTGGCTCTCTCTCCCTCCTTTTTTTCTCTTTTCCCATCTTTCACCTTCGAACAATGCCTCTTTTATTATTTTTTTCCATGGATTGCCAGCCCAGATTTTCAGCAGTGTCTAAACAAGCATTTTTAATAGTGATTACAGAAACTGAAGCCAAATGCTTATGGCATTGCAAATGCAAATTGGCACAGTAAAAAAACTAAACAAAAAAACACATAATTAATTACTTGTTTGGTCTTCGATTTAGTGTGATTCTTCAACTTTGTAATGTCTATGGAAAAGAGAAAAACATTTTGCACTCAATTCTAGTGAAGTATGCACTGATGTGAGAAAGCTCTGGAAATTGAAATGGCCCCTGCCTTTTTTTGCAAACCCCCCCTGACAGGTGCTAGCAGGCTATTCACAAGCCTGATCATTATTCAAGACTTATAGAGGACATGTGAGAGAGTGAGATAGCAGTATGACATTGACTCATGCTTCGTGATTAGACATCAAAGAGTGAACTGTGTATAGAGACAGATCTGGAGTGTGAGTGAGGGCTCTTCTGAACTGGAAAAGATTTGCGCCCCTCTGACCTCATAAATTCGTTAATTAAACGGACCGGGTGTGTGAAAAGTTCTGCGGTTCATAAATGCCTGTCATGACTCTGTTCATATTTCAGAACTTTCATTAGAGCAATACATTCAAGTGCGGTCTTGCTAATGGCACACTGATGATCTCAGATATCATAACTGTTGTTACAGGCATCTAATCCATCACAATCCAGTACTTTTTCAATGAAAAGCGGATTCAACACGACTATAGGCTATAATAATAAGGTATGATCTTGTTTGAAAAGATATGTAGTAATAAAAGTCACACAATAAGGATTCTCACTGAGTCAGGGCAGAATGTGGCATTATGGGATAGCAAAGGCTGTAAACATCTAAATGCCAGTGGATGCAGATGGTCATTTTGATAGGCTATTGTTTGCCACTTTTATGTGTAGTTGGGACATTGTAAAAGAAAAAGAAAAAATTCGTCATTATTATTATTATCATATCTTTTTTTTTTTTACAATATAGCCTATCTCTATGTCCATGTAACTTGTCACAATAACTTGTCTTTTATATTCATATTTATTTGAAGATAGTTTTCATAGTTTAAACATATTCCATATTCTTTACACTTCGTTTTCTTTATTGGTATTTGGTAGAAAAGTGCATTAAACGCTTCACTGGAGGTTGTTACTTGTCACCACACAAGTTCAGTCGCTGACTAAATGATGCATATTGTTGGAAAGTTAACTAAAAGTTATTAATAAATATGTAAACTTATATATAACACACACACACACGCTCCCTTTGGTCCATTCTCATGGTTTTGAAAATGCTTTATAAATAAAAGTTGAGTTGAGTAGCCTATCTCATGTTGTTATCAGGTTGTTTCATACTGTTTTCCCAACTGGGCTGAATGATAGCGAACGCCCTCAGATATTTGGGAAGGGGTGTCATGTTTTTGACCGAGAAGCTTCTATTTATAATGGATTGCTTCAATAGCTCGAGTGTGTGCGCTGTCCTGTCAGGCGCTGAGGCGGGAATCATATGACCTGCGTTCATTCCTGTAGTGTCGTGCGCTGTGTGTGAAGCGCATTTCTCCGGTGCTCGCGACGTGAGAAGAGCTCAGCATTAACATGAACCACACCGCTGTGCTGCACTGAAATACTGTCGGATATTTATTCAGACAGCAGCAGTATCATTCTCTTATATACAGAATAGACGTGATTACGCGAGACGATGCCTGAAGAAAAAGGTAGGCTATGTTGCCCTTTGACGCTCTGGTCATATATGACATATGTTATTTCAGATGGGGGTTGTGCCTCTTTGTCAATGGGAACCTGTGTCATTGATGCTATATGTCGACTTCATTGTAGTAATATCGAAGCATAATAGTATATTCTAATATTATGATATTCAGTCTGTTCATCATCATTAGCCTATATGACATTGAATTTTAATTTACATTTTCAGGAAATGTTTCATTCGGTGAAACATCTGAGATTTCATAATGCATGTGTGTGTATATATATATATATATATATATATATATATATATATATATATATATATATATATATATATGCGCAAAAACGTTTATTTAGAGGGTTATCTATTAAAACAACAACAATAACAACAGCCCACCTAGAGAATATGCATGTCTTTGGCAGAAGGACATGCTGTTGCACTCCAAGAGCTCAGATGCAATCTGGCCTCCTTGGACAGCAGTCTAGAGATGTTTTTGCTGGTGTGTGTGTGAGAGAGAGAGAGAGGGAGAGAGGGAGGGAGAAGGATAGTGAGAATAGGGGAGGGGGAAAGACATACTGACATGCTGACACATAGTTCTTTTCTCAGAGGCAATTAAAGAGCACTTGATTGTTATTAGAGGTTTGCATGTCTAGAAAAAGCCAGGTTTTATTTTTATTGTCATGTTTAGACACTACAATGATGTCTGAATAAGAAAGCAGGCAGTTCATTGATTTTGAATGAGTTCATTACAATTGTCTGTGTGCAAAAATGATTGATGAATTTTATTTGGATAGGAGTTGAGACAGTTAATGATGTAGATATCTGTAGAAAGTTGTTGGCTGATAGCTGACTGATTTCCAATGAATACAGTATGTGATATAGGCTAATACAAATGATGTAATTCTATATATTTTTAAACATTTGCTATTTGAATATTCACAAAACGTTGAAATCAGGAATTGTGCATTATCCATTGACAAGGCTGACTTTGTAACTGAGAAGCAGGTACACTTATCCGTTTAAGCCGATAATCTAAAACGGCCAAATAATGTTTAATTCAATGCCAAGTCAGTATATCAGTCTATAACTAGTTGCAACATGTGAAAGGATTTCTGTGTGTGGCCATCACAGGGACAAAAATGCAGTATGGCACTGGACACTTTGAGATTACAAAGCAACTCTTAACTGCTGGGTAGGTCTGTCACTTTCACAAGGGCGAACACATCCAAGTCATGATATAACTGTTGGAAGAGTCTCAGCAGCTGCAGAAATACACGTAGTGCTGACTGTGGTGACCGTAAACAAACTCTCTTCCTCTGCTCCGCCTCTTCTCTAAACAGATCTGGAAGAAAGATGGAGAAATGAAATATGACAGGTAGTTGTTTTCTTTGCAGATTTCAATTGGATTTCTAAAGTTTGATTCTTGCTACATTTAATGGTGCCTCAGAGGTACTTTTGTTTCATGTGTCCTTGCGAAATCGGGAGATCAATAAACATAAGTGCACAAATATAATCTGTGGAACTGAGTCTTGGATGTTTATCTTGATTTTTCAATAGTAAGACTTAGATTAAGTGCTTAACATCCATTACTGTGGTTTCTGTTGTCCTCCCAGGCAGAAAGCTGCTGAAATGGAGTTACCTCTGGTTGCCTCAAAATGGGCACTCCATACTTACAAGCGTGTCATTTGCTTTAAAATCCTTTAATCATCCTGCCATGTCGGAGGATCATCGTCTCTCTCTCTCTCTCTCTCACACACACACACACACACACACACACACACACACACACACACACACACACACACACACACACACACAGCTGCAAGCCTTGTGGATGAATTAGTGATTTAAGTTTCTTGACCTGTAGATTTAAGTATCTTTCGAAATTTCTGCTGGGACTTCTTCAAATTCTTTTAATTTCATTGAAGTTTTCCTCACCAGTGCACAGCGAGCTACTTGTTTTTACTCAATTGTCTGAAAATTGTTAAAGAACTTAAATAAAGTGAGTTATAGAGACGTATAGCTGCATAGTGATGCACTTGTCTGTGGAATTTCAAGTTATGCTTTTATGACATTTGTTGTTTTGTACAATATTTTTATTAGGTATGCACTATATATCAGTGTTGTATCAGCCGATATTAGGTATTTATTTTGTGCTTGCTCATTTTTCCTACTTTTACATTTAGGTGACCTTTGCTGTCATCTTTAACTATCTATTCCTCTTTATTTCTTGTCTAATTTTTCTCTCTGTATATATATCTTTCTTGCTGTCTGGATATGTGCACAGCCTATAACCTTTTGACATTTTAGACTAAAGAATTTAGATTTAAGAATCACCAAAATCTATCTTTGACCATTAGGTCATATTGAGGTCAAGATGTGATGTAATTTGATTTCATGAACCTGATCACTTCAGTGGGAGTGAATGAGGTGAATGTGATGCAGAAAATGTGAACCTCCTCTCAAGACTTATAGGAAACGGCTTCGACATGCACAGTTTGATCTTTGAAGAATGGAGGTCTTATATAACTATAGACGCATTCTGGAATATTGAATTATGCTGCAGTGCATGAGAGTAATATGATGACTGTTCTAGCATTCAAAAGCTTTCTATTGTACAATCTAACCCCAAAAGCCACAATTGCATTTTCAAAATAAGGCAAACTATGAGTGATTTTTGGCTAGGTGAGTGGCAGAGGGATTCTGCGGTGGAAATCCGAGCCCTTCAAACACACAGACATGCCAGCCATGCATATGGACCTCGAGCAGAATGTAGAAGGTCATGATGGAGTCCCCACGGGTTGAGTAGATGCTCTATTTATGGAGAACCTGCTTAAAGATGGATGACTCTCTGTGTAAACGAGCAAGTCTGTGAAAGTATGGTGTGTGTGTGTTTAGGGACACGTAACAAGCTCCTCCCTTACGCTGACCTTTAGCATGTTCTTCCAGAGGTTTTGATGATATATGATGTGCGGGGTGTGACTGATAGGGATCTTACTACTGCAGTACGGCTTCTTGCCTGTATTCCTTTAACCACAGATCTTTGGCTCAGGTTGAAAGGAATCATGAGACTCAGAAAACTCTGGTTGTTTTTGTACTGTACTTCATGAGACATGGATAGTGATCCACCCTGACTTATTGAATTCTTATCAGAGAAGATGTGGTTAGGCCTATAAGATTCAATCACTGTTTTCTCTCTTTTATTGTGATGTGGTTTGCTAGTTTATTGAAGTCTTGTGCTGGCTGGCACCACAATCCTCTTTATACGCATACAGTATATGGGCTTTTCACGCTTGACAGATGTCGTCACTTGAAAGCTATAGTAATAGTGTACCCTTTCTTTATTCTGCAGAACAAAGAAGAGAGTATTTCGAAAAATGTCTGAGTGTTTTTTTTTTCTTTTTTTTCTTTTTTACATACAATGAAGGTCGATTGTTTGGACCAAAACAAAAACATTCTTCAAGATAATTGACTGGTTGACAATCTCTTCATCATTTGTGTTTTCAGTCACTGTTCAAAATGTCTAACTTATTTCCCTCAGATGCTGAAATTAAGCACACCATGTTCTGGGAGGTAGAAAGCTCTTGAATGTTTAATGAGGTAACCTTTGAGACCATATTAATATGATTTCATGAACCTGTACACTTCAGTGGGAGTGAATGAGGTGAAGGTGATGCAGAAAATGTAAACCTCCTCTCATGGCTTATAGGAAACAGCTTCGACATGCACAGTTTGATCTTTGAAGAATGAAGGTCTTTTATAACTATAGTCATGTTCCGCTGCAGTGCAAGAGAGAAATATATAATACGCTGATGTTTTTGATTGGCTGTTTGTTGCCATACCATTTAACTCCCTTTCAAAAAGTGTGAAATTGTTGCTTTACCTAGCGTTATTTTAGTATTATTTACCAGTATTATGAATATTATGAATTAGCTTTGTTTTTATATTTTCAGTTTTCATTTTAATGTTAGTTGATGTTTTTTTGTTGTTGTAATTTTGTTGTGCTTTTGTCATTTGTATTAGTTTTTTTTATTAAAAAAAAAAAAAACCTTTAATAATTTTTATTTCAGTTGAGTAATTTTAGTACTTCAGCTTAAACTTATTTCACTTAATTGTCCAAGCAACATTTCTAATTTTTATTTTCCATACTAAGTTTTTCATCTAATATTTATATTTTATTTCATTTTATTTAAGTTTTACTTCAATTAAAGAAAACCATTTTTAATTTTACTCAGGTCTAGAATCAAGTTTGTCATTCCTGTCTTCATTGGTCTTTGTTTGTCCTGTAGTAGGTGGAATGAACCTGGCATTCATTAAATGCATTGACATTGGCCTTCATGCTTGCTTTTCTGAATTGAAAACATACCTTCTGCTAAACACCTGTAGAACTGTTTATGAAAACACTGTCAGTTTTCATTTGACTGTAACCTCAAATGATTAATTCATGTATAAATCATTATACCATCAGCTTGCTAAAAGTGAGTTTCCATAGTTGTTGTTGTGTTTTTAAGGTTGGATTATCGTAAATTCCCACTGTTGTTTAACAACTCTACCTGATCTGTGAAAGCAGGAAATAGCTTTAGCTTTAAAGGGGTCTTTAAACATTTCCAGAATGCTGTTTCTGAGGTTCAGCTGCACAAGAGTCTCTCCTAGGATATAAAAATGTTGATGTAGTGGAGGTTCAGAGCGTATTTGCGTCAAGTATTAATGAAATGCTGTGCCAACTGGAGGATGACTGGTACAAGTGAAAGGAATTTACACATTAATCAGCCTGTTTCTGCTCTGTCGTCAGCCAATCTAAATGATTAATACTAATTTTTAAATTAACCTGGCCGGTTCAGAGGACTTCATCTGACTTATTTAGAGAGTTTTGAGGAATGTCTCACCTATGTAATAACTTACCCTTTTCTGCTGATGTTACTCAGGCTGGCTATTGGATAATGTTAACCAACAGCTAAATAGCTTTTTAGGCTTTGTTTTAGAAAAGTCCCAAAAAAAAGTTTTACAAAAGAGTTTAGTGCCCACTTTCCATTATCCCAACAAATTTCGATGATGAATGAAATGGATGAAAGTCCTACTCTTGATTTTTTTTTTTCTGAAATATGTCACATTGTAAAATGTATTGCCAATGGCAAGTCACATAGATTTGGCTCATGGGTTGTCTTTCCCCATGACATGACAAATGCAGTCAAACACACACATACAATGACTGGTGTAGTTTCATCCCAAAGTACTTTTATCGAATTAGTGTCAAAGGCTCATCCAGTCTAAGTGAGCAAACTAAAACCAGCAGCTTTTCTCAAAACGAAACTTCTCAATGAATAAGGGACAAATACAGGTTCTCGCCTTTGAGAACACTCAATAACACATTTCTCTTTAGATATTTTATCCCTTACAGTTAGACTTCACAAAGTGAACACCTGTTTTGAAAATCCTACTTCAGAATGTCCAACAGAACCAGTTTTGCTCCACGCCCTTTTAAAAAAAGAGGTTGAAGGTCTTTCTCTGGCTGTGTCTTGGACTATTATGAAGTGTTTGTTTGAGTTTACACTCCTTTGTAATGGAGTAGGTGTGAAGATTGGGTGCCAAACTGGCTCAAACAACAGCTTTAAAATTCACAAAGGAGAGCAGAGCACTGGCGTCATTCATTTCTAATTTAAAAAAACCCAATTTGGATAATAAATTCCATATCTCTGTAACTTACTTTGTGGAGAAGAGATCCTGAGTCAGATCTGCTCCACTTACATGTTCAGTTAAACTAAAGAGAAAAAGACATTATTGGTAGGAAACCAGTTAAAACTTTTAAAGTTATAATTTATAGATATTTTAAGAAAGAAATCATTGACCTGTTAAGAGTATGTTGACAGTCTGTATAGTAACTTAAGTTGTATAGCTGAGCCCCAGAAAATCAGTAATGAGGAGGCTTTGACAGTTACAGATTTGAAAAACAAAAAGGCGGGAGTATGAACCCTAAACTACAACAAAAAGAACCATTGCAGCATATGAAGAGTTCTTCAGGACGATACAGTTCTAAATAGAACCGTTACTACTTGTAAAGAACCATCTTTTTTAGAGTGTAGGCTACAACCAAGTTGATTATACATAATTTAAAGCAGCAACTGAACTTAAAGGGGTCTTGACATGGATTTTTATTTTAATACATGTTGCTTGAGGTTTACTTATAATGTTAATAATGTTTTTTGAACAAAATAAATATATATGTAGAAAAAAAATATTATTTTCAAAATTCATTCTGACCCTCTGTCTGAAATGATCCGTTTTTAAGGATGGCTCCTTTAAAGCTTGTCAGTAAACGGCCACTGTTATGATTGTCTAACGTCATTGCATAGGAAACAGTATCAAGGCCCACTCGCTATTGCACGTGAGTAAGTATTTTGAAAACATTATCCATATAAACAGAGCCGGACAGTAACTGAGTACATTTACTTGAGTACAGTACTTAAGTACAATTTTGAGGGATCTGTACTTTATTCGAGTATCATTTTTGGGGAGTACTCATGACTTTACTCAAGTACATTTGAGAGGCAAATATTGTACTCTTTACTCCACTACATTTCTATCCATAACTGTGAGTACCCGTTACTTCTTCTAAAAAAAAAAAAAAAAAGGAAAAAAGAAACATCTTGGAAACCCTCTCAAATGTGATTGGATTGTGCAGGCGCCACTGATTGGGACAGCCTATCAGCAATCACCTTCAGCTTTCCATGGACGAAACAATGGATGAAGACGCAGCAGGTCCATCCCGGAAGCAATATTTTTTTTCCCAGGATGGTAGGGGAAGACTCATGAATATTCGTTAGGGAAGTCATCCCTGATTGGTCTTAACCCCAGTGACGGGTAGGTTTAGGGGCGGGGTTATGGAGGTCATAAGACCCCCAGTGACGGGTAGGTTTAGGGGTGGGGTTAGGGGTAGGTCATCAGACCAATCAGGGATGACTTCCCTAATGAATATTCATGAGTCTTCCCCTACCATCCTGGGGAAAAAAATATGGCATCCCGGGAATGTGCCAAGCCGTGGCCCCACCTCGCCAGACTATTTCAATTTTCTGAAAAAGTTAATGATAGTTTT
This sequence comes from Abramis brama, assembly GCF_963993115.1. Lineage (NCBI taxonomy): Eukaryota > Metazoa > Chordata > Actinopteri > Cypriniformes > Leuciscidae > Abramis > Abramis brama. Next base: position 16,225,415 of record NC_139976.1, on the reverse strand, counting down.
CGCTTCAAGTATTTGCTGTGTTTACCAATGTAAGCACTGTGGCAGTAGTAATGCAATATTTAGAAAATGTACTCTTGTACTCTTGATACTCAAGTACTTTTAAAAACAATTACTTAAGTACTTTTACTTAAGTAGACATCTGACTGTAGTACTTTTACTTGTACTTGAGTAAAATTTAGCAAGGGGTATCTGTACTTTTACTCAAGTAATGTAGCTGTGTACTCTGTCCGCCTCTGCATATAAAACAGTCATTTACAGACAAAGCATTATGCAATCATTTACTTATGGTTTGTGATGCAGCTGCTGTCAGATCCAAGACATTTGGCTGCTTTAACTTTTAACAAATGTTTCTTTGAAGCAAAATGCTCCAAACAAATATATAATCCTCGAGGCGATCTGGGACGACATTAAAATAAGCCATCCACTTGTTTCCGACGCTGGGATCTTCTAAAGTCTGTACAGAGACGCAAACGAGCTGTTTAAACTGGACGCGTCAAAGCGAACTTTCTTTTCCTTTTCCATTTGTCCTGCTGTCGACAGACTCAAATGCGTGGATCATCTCAGAAACTGAATGCGCATCTGTATCCAGTGTAGACAGTGTCACTGATCATAATGGGTTCTATTTGCTTTTGACCCTCACATCCAGTGTGGACAAATGACAGCCGTTAAGCGACTGAACTCCAGTGGGTGTGGCCTATGGTGTGATGATGTATAACTATTTGTCGATGTCTTGCTCCGTAGGCAGTCATATGCAAATGTATTTGCCCGTGTAACGTCACCGATCCTGCAATATCAAAACGAGCCAATTTTAGAGCATGATTTAAAAAATGCTTTGTTTATAAAGAGGAGGATGTTTTAAGCTATGAAATTTTCAGGATGTTTTAATGGTACAAAGACTTCTTATATGTAGTGAAGGCAAATTTGATTTCTCATGTCATGACCCCTTTAAAATTTCCACCTATTTCAACTTAAATTTAGTCAGTTATTTGAATTTGGAATAGTATACTTGCATACATCTCTTACTATTTCTGTTAGTTTTACTAATATCCACCATAGACCTTTAAGGGACATGTTTACCCCAGTATTCGGATTAATACGGTCAGGTTAGATCAGTATGGGTTGTTGACTAATTCCTAAACTTTTCTATACCTGTCAGTTGGTGCTGTATGTGGGGATATTGAAGTGAAACTTGTCTTTTTTTCTCATTGTGTCTCCACAGCGTTTCACCAGCAGGCTGTTCACAGTCCCCTGGAGCAGCAGAAGGGACAGCGGCAGAGCGGCCCCGTCCCGTGTCAAAACTGTGGAAAGCCCTGCAAAGGCGAGGTGCTACGAGTGCAAAACAATCACTTCCACATAAAGTGCTTTGTTTGCAAAGGTAACACATCGGCCACAACCCACTCCATTCTTATATTCTGTTATTGTGTGACAATTTACAGACAGTTACATAAGGGCTTTTATGCCTTGAAAAGCACTTTGAATGTACATGTAAAAAACCTGAACACAAAACAAATGTAATGAAAACATAAAGGTATTTTATTGTGCAGCACTGCATCAAACTAAATCCACGAACGGGGAGGGTGGGGCGTATACTGTTGTTCTGAAAGTGGTGTACCAGAACCATAGAGTAGAGAGGAAGTTTATTTAGGTGACTATGTTTCATCTGTTTGGAATCTGATTTCATCAAAAATAGCTAAAATTAAGCCAAACACATGGATGACTGTGGTTTGTCTGTCAGTGCATGTGTGTTTGCATGTGTGCTTATGTATGCGCGAGACAATTTCTCCCAGCACCGGCTGTTTTCAGCTTGATGATGTTGTGAACACAGACAGTGGTTGCTAGGTGACCTCAGGGTTCAGACAATGTGAGCTTCTTAATAGAGTTTAACACATTTATTCTTACCTCAGAGCGACTATTTACTCTGTTTACTCAGTTACTACATGCTATTAGTCAAATTATAGTTGATGCTCTAGTCTTTTTTCTGGCCTCTTACCCATTACTCTTTGTCTTTTAAATAACTGTCATTTTTACTGTCACTTCAACTGTCACTGTCAGTTTTTTTAAAACACAGCATAGCGGTTGTCATATGCAGTTCACCCTAATTTTGTAGGTGTGTATGTATTTAAGTTTGTATTGCCTGAAAGGTCAATGTGTTCTGCTTATTTCATATGAACTAGGGTCCAAAATGAAGACAACATCCTTCCTTGGATATGTGTGCATGTACTGTAGGTACCTAAAAAGAAAAGTTTTTGAAAGAAGTCTCTTATGCTCACCAAGGCAGCATTTATTTAATCCAAAATAAAGAGTAATACTATTACAATTTAAAATAATTGTTTTCTATTTTAATACATTTAAAAATGTAATTTATTCCTGTGACGACAAAGCTGAATTTTCAGCATCATTACTTCAGTCTTCTGTCTCATGATCCTTCAGAAATCATTTTGATATGCTGATTGGTGCACAATAAACATTTTTTGTTGTTATTATTATCAATGTTGAAAACAGTTTTTGATGCTTAAAGGGTTAGTTCACCCAGAAATGAAATTTTTGTCATTAATTACTCACCATCATGTTGTTCCAAACCTGTAAGACCTTCGTTCATCTTCAGAACACAAAGTAAGATATTTTTTGATGAAATCCGAAAGCTTTCTGACCCCCCCTATAGACTGCAACGTTATTACCACTTTCAAGGCCCAGAAAGGTAGTAAAGACATCGTTAAAATAGTCCATGTGAGTACAGTGGTTCAACCTTAAAGGCACACTATGTAGAAATTGTGTTTTTGTCAAACAGCGACCCCTAGAGTCGCTGTGGAATACTTGCACTGTCATAAATACCCACCCCCACCCTGTACACCGGTACCTGTTCGGTAGGATAGAAGCGTCGGGCATGGAACAGGCACAGATAGACTCCGAAGATATTGACCAGGTAATGTTTCACGATTTCATACAAATATTAGGCTACTGCATAGTCTACTGAACTACTGATGATGGTAATAGGATAATAATAAGTTTATGTCATATAATAATAAAGTAGCCTACCGCGTTTGCTAGCTTATAACATTTTTACATGATTGCAGCTAAATCACAAGTAAATAGCCTATAGTCTAGGCCTACTGTATAATTTCATTTGTGTTTTTTGATTGTAATGTAAACATTAAAAAATGCCAGATGACATCAATAAAGTTAAATGTATGTCGCATTATTTCATAACATTGGCCGTTATGATGTCATTAGACATGATTATTGCAATTTATCATAATAGTTTGCAGTTTACAACCTCTAGGCTTATTTATGTCCTGATAATTATGTGAGATATTGGCAACTGTTCTCATTATAATCGCAGGAATCAACGTCAACAGCGTCGTTTACAAATAAGAGATTTACTTACTAGTCCATCAACAAGATCAGGTCAGCATCGCTGTTGCATCCAGTGCTGCTTTTTAGCTCGCGCCAACAAGTGAAAGCCGAGTGGGACTCTTGTCCGGTTCCTCACGCGGTCAGATTCTCTCTTCCTTTTCCTACACTCTTCCGACCGCGCTTTCTTTGTTTTTTCCATCGTCGAGTCTTCCAAGAATCATGTCTGAAATGCGCGCAAGTGTCTTCGGCGCTTCATATGTTGTTGATGTGTGTGACGTCGTTGCCGTAAAGCAAGTCGTGATTCTCGCTAGATTTGTCGGGGGCGCTCCTCTCAAACTTGCATTGCTGGTTTTTCCAGCGGTGTCCCCCCCAAGCTTTACTAACAGGATGATTCGCCCTACTATGAGTTTGTTTACCACCGAAATTACTTTGAAGCTGTTATATTAAGGTACAATTCTTGCATAGTGTGCCTTTAATATTATGAAGCGACGAGAATACTTTTTGTGTGCAAAATCCTCCCAAAATAACAACTTTATTCAACAATTTATTTTCTTCTGTGTCAGTCCCTGACGCTGTTCATGTTGTAAACACAGTGCAGCGCTTCCGGGTTACAGAATTCCGGCTCAGTATTGCCCGTCTTCTGCGTCAGCATTACACACATGCGTTTCGATACTCATGTGAACAGCATCAGAAAAAGTATATGCATCTTTCCTGTTTATTCCGCCTGAAATATCCCATAATAAGCGTATTGATGGAACCTGATCAGCAAGGAATATCAGTATTTATAGGCATCAATGCCCAAGTCTTTAATTGTAATTTAAAGTTTGCACTTACATTCTTAACCATACATTTTTCTTTAACTTACCATTACTAGTACAATGCATCATCAGTTGTATAATGTATTATAGGAGTCATTCTAGGAACACTGGTTATATGGGTGGGTGTTGTTTTTACAGGAAGTGTGTTTGAATGTGTGTCATTCCAGCACTCAGTTTGCTGTCACACCAACTTCAACTCATTTGTTATGTAAAACATCAGACAAACCAGATTATATTGCGTCATTCTAAGATGTTTTGGAGCCTTCTGGAGACATGTGGGGGAATTCAGTTATCATAAAACTGCCTGTATTTGTTTCATGCACACCATGACAACATGGTAATGCTATTCTGCACAGTGGGGATTTCATTGCTCCATAAAGGCTGGACTGAGCACGCCCAACACTCGTTCCAAACATGTGAGCTCAAACATTCAAATATGTTATTTAATCAGAATATGCATATACTGCATACAAATATATATAGTACATGCAGCCTTTTTCAGCAGTCTTGAATAGATAGGAAACATATTTTTAACAGATAGCATCATGGACATAAACTCCCCATTAGTGTATCATTTTTATGTAAATATAATTTTGAATTTTGCATGTAACTGGAAAGAGAAATCTGTTCAAAACAAAAACAAAACTCAAACTGAATAGTAAAGCAGTGCATATCAAATACCAGTATTTTTTAAGACCTCTTAAAATATATGTGGTTGTGTGTGTGTGACCTACACCCTACTGAAAACACCCTAATACAGCTGCCTTTTGTTTGCATGAACACCCAAGTGATTTTTTTATTATCAACACACAGATACACACGTGCCAACTATCCACATGCACACACACATCACAGTAAAGTCTTGAATCCTGATACCTCATCTGGATTCTTGAATCCTGAATTCTTGGAAAATCTGTAATTTCCCGAATCTAAAAGTTTCCTTTTTTCTTCTTCTTTTTTTTAATCGAGGCAGACAGTTTTGCTTCTCTTTGCTCTATCCTGACAGTACCAGCGTTCAACATCTGAAACATGAAGAGCCTCATATATTTATAAGCGTGTACTTGGCAAGTGATATGCTTTCACATACTATAGGCCTATACATATTCATACTGTACTATGCATGGACCTGTTCACATGGTACTGGCTGTGTAAATATATTGATTATAATGTAGTTTTCTAAGTACAGTGATGTAGAAGTCATATCACACACGGGCTGTCATAAAATAGCTTTTGTTTTATCTTGAATCTGTATTTACCTGGGTTTTGATTTGTTTTGTTTAGTTGTCATGTCAGTGCTGTTTTAGTTGAATCCTCCAAGTACATATTTCACAGCTAAATTAAATCATGCCAGACTGATTTAATACACAAAATTAAAATGTTTCCTTCTCAAGGACAGAGCACAATGTGTTTGTGTGCTCAAGGCTGTGTCAAGATTCTTGTTTCAAACTGTTTCCCACCGCAACTGACCTTATATAACAACTCTTCAGATCCAGAAGGATTCAGCAGAATTAATAAATGACACACTTTTTATTTAGTTCCCCCATTTAGAAGCGCTCATCAGGGAAATTTAGCTGCAGTCTTTTTATTAATAATCTATCACTAATAGCTCATCAATGATGCATTGAGACCATGGGTGTTGTGATAGAAATATGGATTTCCCCCATTATCTGATATTTTCATTGGATTTGGTGTGAACACGTACTGTAATCCCATCTGTCATATTGGATTATGATCAGCTGAGAATGATTCAAATATCACTGAGTATCTCTAAAAAGATAGCCAGGATGCATCTGCGTAATGAATATTTGCTACATTTTTCTACTCAAACACTCAAATATCATTAAATATCTCTAGAAAATAAAGACAGGATGCAACTGAATAATGATTTTTTTTCTTCATTTTTTCAAATTTGTTACAAATGCTGGATCATCTATAAATAAAACTGCTTGCACAGTACCACACTTTTAATTAATCACATCTTGGGCTCTGGTTGTGTGGGATGTTTGGGACTTTACTTAGCTGTTCTGTAGTCAGAGTTGTCCCCAGCAAGAATCTAAATCTTTCAAAACCTCATATGGTGATGTCCTCAATTGAAGAAAAAAACAGATAAATAAATCAAATAATGCACAATGATTTCCTTGAGGGTTAATGTGGATTTGGGTTAGTGTATAGAATTGATTGTTAGATTTATTTAAAAACTTAAGGATTCGATTTAAGTTTTTAGCTAAATTTTATGATTTTATGCCCCTATTTTGAATTTAGATTTTAGAATGTCCTAAGTTGAATTTTTATTTAAGGACACGGTAGTGTAAACTTTTGATGTTTATTGTTAATGTAATAAACAGGGGTTGGACAATGAAACTGAAAACCTGGTTTTAGACCACAATCATTTATTAGTATGGTGTAGGGCCTCCTTTTGTAGCCAATACAGCATCAGTTCATCTTGGGAATAACAGATACAAGTCCTTCACTGTGGCTGGAGGGATTTTGAGCCATTCCTCTTCCAGAACAGTGGCCAGGTCACTGTGTGATGCTGATGGAGGAAAACGATTCCTGACTCGCTCCTCCAATACCCAAAAATGGCTCAAAAATATTTAGATCTGGTGACTTCACAGGTCACTTTCATGTTCATCAAACCATCCTGTCACAAGACTTGCTGTGTGTATTAGTGCATTACCATGCTGATACACGGCCCCACCTTCAGGGTACAATGTTTGAACCAATGGGCGCACATGGTCCTCCAGATTGGTTTGGTAGTACTTGGCAGTGACATGCCCTTCAAGCACAGTAAGGAATGCCATAATAATCCAGCCCAAACCATCACTGATCCACCCATGCTTTACACTGGGCACACAACAGTTCATGTGTTAAGTCTCTTTGGGGCTTTTCCACACCTTAACTTCGACGGATGTGGGAAAGACAGGGAAGGTGGACTCATCAGAGAACAATACATGTTTCACATTGTCCCGGGTCCAAGATTTGTACTGTTGAAGCCGACATTTGGCATTGGCATGAGTGACCAAAGGTTTAGCTATAGCATCCCAACTATGGATATTAACTGTGGAGCCCACGACGAACAGATTTGGTGAAAACAGGAGAGTCGAGGTTTGCATTTAATTCTGCAGTGAGTTGGGCAGCTGTGGTTTTATGTTTTTTTTTTTGGATGCAATCTGGGTTAGTACCTGGACATCCCTTTCAGACAGCTTCTTCTTGCGTCGACAATTACTCCTGTTGGATGAGGTTCGTACAATGTGGAGGTATGCCAACATTACCCTGGGTACCATAGCTCTCGATACACAAAGACTTGCCGTCCTGGTCGCAGATGAAGCCAGAGAGATGTGCACCAACAATTTCTTCTCTTTTGAACTCTGATATGTCTCCCATGATGTTGTATGGATTGCAATATTATCTGTGCTATTGCTCTGCTAATTCAACCTTCACACTCTGCTCTTATTGATGGAATGTAAAATCAGTAAAGATTTGGCCACCAGGCCACAAATCTTCCAAAAAAAAAACCTCCAACACTAGTGTTTGTTTCATTGTCCAACCTCTGTGTACACTCACCTAAAGGATTATTAGGAACACCACACTAATACTGTGTTTGACCCCCTTTCGCCTTCAGAACTGCCTTAATTCTACGTGGCATTGATTCAACAAGGTGCTGAAAGCATTCTTTAGAAATGTTGGCCCATATTGATAGGATAGCATCTTGCAGTTGATGGAGATTTGTGGGATGCACATCCAGGGCACGAAGCTCCCGTTCCACCACATCCCAAAGATGCTCTATTGGGTTGAGATCTGGTGACTGTGGGGGCCATTTTAGTACAGTGAACTCATTGTCATGTTCAAGAAACCAATTTGAAATGATTCGAGCTTTGTGACATGGTGCATTATCCTGCTGGAAGTAGCCATCAGAGGATGGGTACATGGTGGTCATAAAGGGATGGACATGGTCAGAAACAATGCTCAGGTAGGCTGTGGCATTTAAACGATGCCCAATTGGCACTAAGGGGCCTAAAGTGTGCCAAGAAAACATCCCCCACACCATTACACCACTACCACCAGCCTGCACAGTGGTAACAAGGCATGATGGATCCATGTTCTCATTCTGTTTACGCCAAATTCTGACTCTACCATCTGAATGTCTCAACAGAAATCGAGACTCATCAGACCAGGCAACATTTTTCCAGTCTTCAACTGTCCAATTTTGGTGAGCTCGTGCAAATTGTAGCCTCTTTTTCCTATTTGTAGTGGAGATGAGTGGTACCCGGTGGGGTCTTCTGCTGTTGTAGCCCATCCGCCTCAAGGTTGTGCGTGTTGTGGTTTCACAAATGCTTTGCTGCATACCTCGGTTGTAACGAGTGGTTATTTCAGTCAAAGTTGCTCTTCTATCAGCTTGAATCAGTCGGCCCATTCTCCTCTGACCTCTAGCATCAACAAGGCATTTTCGCCCACAGGACTGCCGCATACTGGATGTTTTTCCCTTTTCACACCATTCTTTGTAAACCCTAGAAATGGTTGTGCGTGAAAATCCCAGTAACTGAGCAGATTGTGAAATACTCAGACCGGCCCGTCTGGCACCAACAACCATGCCACGCTCAAAATTGCTTAAATCACCTTTCTTTCCCATTCTGACATTCAGTTTGGAGTTCAGGAGATTGTCTTGACCAGGACCACACCCCTAAATGCATTGAAGCAACTGCCATGTGATTGGTTGATTAGATAATTGCATTAATGAGAAATTGAACAGGTGTTCCTAATAATCCTTTAGGTGAGTGTATATATATACAAATACATACACTACCATTCAAAACATTGGGGTCAGTAAAAATTTTTTTTTTTAAAGTAATTCATACGTTCATTCATCATGGAAGCATTAAATTGACATTTGTTGCAAAAAAATCTATTTCAAATAAAAGCTGTTTCTACTCAAACTTTCTACTCATCAAATATGAAAAACATCTGTTGCAGTTTCCACAAAAATATTAAGGAACTGTAATAATAATAATAATAAAAATAAGTTTCTTGAGTAGCAAATCAGCATATTAGTGTCATGGGATGTGGAGGAGATGAACCCAAAAGCAGACGAGGTGCAGACACTCAAGGTTTATTTAAACACAAAAACAGAAAACAAAACCCACGAGGGGGCAAAACAGAACTGAGGAGAGGTAACTCTGACTAAGACAAGATAACAAACAATGACTAAACTCTGACTAGACGATGACGGGAAACGAACTCACAAAACTGATTTAACAGGTCACTGACAAAGTACTCACAGTTTTAAACAAGCAACGTCTCACAAGGAATAACAGGCAAAGTTAGATAATGTACCGACACAGGACAGAAAACATGAGGGGATTAAATAGGGAGCAAACTAATCAGGAACACAGGTGATGATGGGTAAAGCAATCAAGACAAAACGAGGATAACAAGGGGGCGGGGCAGAGAACGAGACAACACAAGCACATGGCCCAAACAAATGGCCATGTGCTTGTACACAAAACATGGGTCTGTCATGATCCTGCCTCAAAACAAGAAAGATCTAGGACATGAAGGCAGAATCATGACAGAACCCTCCCCCCAAGGAGCGGCTTCCAGACGCTCCCTAGAGGGAACATGAAACACGGGACAAGACCGACTGAGACATAGACACAAACCAACAATACATGACAAAAACTAATAAAGGCAGACATGAATACACAATGACAGGATTGGGGTGACATAATAAAAATAAAAAACAAGGAAGAGGAGGCGGAGACAACACAGAGTTCATGGGGGAATGTCCAGGGTGGGTGGGTGGGACTGTGGTCTTGGGTGGACAGGACGATGGCTGAGGGCGAGGGGTCCGGGCAGACTTGGATGGGGACACACGAGGAACAGTCTTGGGGGAAACAGTCCGGGGTGAAGTGGTGACAGAGGGAACAGCTACAGCCGGCAGCGGAGCGAAGACAATGGGTGAGGCAGGTGGTAAGGGAGTGGAGAAAGATGTAGACTGTGATGCTGGGACAGGGCTGGACACAAAATTAGGGACAGGGCTGAACACATTAGCTGGGACAGGACTGGACACAGACATCCTCCTGTCAGCTGGGACAGGACTGGATCCATCTGCTGGAACAGGGCTGGACACATTAGCTGGGACAGGGCTGGACACATCAGCTGGGACAGGGCTGGACACATCAGCTGGGACAGGGCTGGACACATCAGCTGGGACAGGGCTGGACACATCAGCTGGGACAGGGCTGGACACATCAGCTGGGACAGGGCTGGACACATCAGCTGGGACAGGGCTGGACACATCAGCTGGGACAGGGCTGGACACATCAGCTGGGACAGGGCTGGACACATCAGCTGGGACAGGACTGGACACAATAGCTGGGACAGGACTGGACACATCAGCTGGGACAGGCATCTCCAGAATCTTGGCTAGACTGGACAGATACTCGGACAAGGCTCTTGCAACGGTGACAATCGGCATCTCGTGGCTCGCCGAAACCGACCGCAAAACAGCCTTAGCAGCTGAATCGGCCGCTGCTCGCTCTGCAGCCCTCATGACTGCAGACTCTGGAACAGCGCTTGCAGAAGCTGGCTCTGGAACAGCGCTTGCCGAAGCTGGCCCTGGAACAGCGCTTGCCGAAGCTGGCCCTGGAACAGCGCTTGCCGAAGCTGGCCCTGGAACAGCGCTTGCCGAAGCTGGCCCTGGAACAGCGCTTGCCGAAGCTGGCCCTGGAACAGCGCTTGCCGAAGCTGGCCCTGGAACAGCGCTTGCCGAAGCTGGCCCTGGAACAGCGCTTGCCGAAGCTGGCCCTGGAACAGCGCTTGCCGAAGCTGGCCCTGGAACAGCGCTTGCCGAAGCTGGCCCTGGAACAGCGCTTGCCGAAGCTGGCCCTGGAACAGCGCTTGCCGAAGCTGGCCCTGGAACAGCGCTTGCCGAAGCTGGCCCTGGAACAGCGCTTGCCGAAGCTGGCCCTGGAACAGCGCTTGCCGAAGCTGGCCCTGGAACAGCGCTTGCCGAAGCTGGCCCTGGAACAGCGCTTGCCGAAGCTGGCCCTGGAACAGCGCTTGCCGAAGCTGGCCCTGGAACAGCGCTTGCCGAAGCTGGCCCTGGAACAGCGCTTGCCGAAGCTGGCCCTGGAACAGCGCTTGCCGAAGCTGGCCCTGGAACAGCGCTTGCCGAAGCTGGCCCTGGAACAGCGCTTGCCGAAGCTGGCCCTGGAACAGCGCTTGCCGAAGCTGGCCCTGGAACAGCGCTTGCCGAAGCTGGCCCTGGAACAGCGCTTGCCGAAGCTGGCCCTGGAACAGCGCTTGCCGAAGCTGGCCCTGGAACAGCGCTTGCCGAAGCTGGCCCTGGAACAGCGCTTGCCGAAGCTGGCCCTGGAACAGCGCTTGCCGAAGCTGGCCCTGGAACAGCGCTTGCCGTGGCGGGCTCTGGAACAGCGCCTGGGACAGCGCTTACAGTAGCGGGCTCTGGGAAAGACAGAGACAAAGAACGAGAGGCTCCCTTTCTCCTCTTCTTTCTCCTAGGCCGCGGAGCAGATGCCATGGACGGACTGGTGACAGGAGAGGGAGGTGAAGCGGGAACCGTTACAGGAACTGGGGAGCTCAGCGCAGGCGAGGAGGACTCCGGGCAGGAAGACTCCGATGCTGACTCCCACGACGGGTGCCTTCCACGCTTACCCTGAAGCTTGAAGGACGTGGAAGGTGTCTCAGGAGTCGTGGCGGGACTGGGTTGGTCCCCATGTGTAGCGACGGCTAGCAGACGACCCTCAGGGATCACAGGAAGTGAAGCGGAAGACCTTGTAGAACCCTCTCGATCACCTCCTCTACTGCGGCCTCCACGGATCCCGCGAAACACGACCAACCGGGTCCCTTCAAAAGATTGTCGCTTGGCAGGAAAGGACATACTGTCTGCTGGGTTCAATAATGGTCGGTACATTCTGTCATGGGATGTGGAGGAGATGAACCCAAAAGCAGACGAGGTGCAGACACTCAAGGTTTATTTAAACACAAAAACAGAAAACAAAACCCACGAGGGGGCAAAACAGAACTGAGGAGAGGTAACTCTGACTAAGACAAGATAACAAACAATGACTAAACTCTGACTAGACGATGACGGGAAACGAACTCACAAAACTGATTTAACAGGTCACTGACAAAGTACTCACAGTTTTATACAAGCAACGTCTCACAAGGAATAACAGGCAAAGTTAGATAATGTACCGACACAGGACAGAAAACATGAGGGGATTAAATAGGGAGCAAACTAATCAGGAACACAGGTGATGATGGGTAAAGCAATCAAGACAAAACGAGGATAACAAGGGGGCGGGGCAGAGAACGAGACAACACAAGCACATGGCCCAAACAAATCGCCATGTGCTTGTACACAAAACATGGGTCTGTCATGATCCTGCCTCAAAACAAGAAAGATCTAGGACATGAAGGCAGAATCATGACAATTAGAATAATTACTGGAGAATCATGTGACATTGAAAACTGGAGTAATGATGCTAAAAATTCAACTTTGCCATCACAGGAATAAATTACATTTTAGTATAAATTAAAATAGAAAACTGTTATTTTGAATTGAATATGACTTTATACTGTATTTTTTGATCAAATAAAAGTAGCCACTGTGAGTAAAAGACTTTTTACAAAAACATTAAAAAAAATCTTGGTATTACGGTATTGTTATCCAACATTATAGGTCATTCCAGTAATTTAAATCCAATCCATGTTATGTAATTTCACATCAGACAATATGGTCATAATGGTGTGGGTATTTTGTTTCTGTTTTGCGATCTCTTTCAAATCATGCACCTGATCTGTAGTGCACATTTTACGTATCACAACAGCACTAATACCTCTAACCCAATTATGTAGTTGTTATACACCCTTCACACACACAAAACCGCAGATTAAAAGATAATACCCGGTATGACTTTTAAAACAATGTGATTTGCAATATGGAAAATTTGCTATTTACAACATTACACAACAATACAACAACAAATATATTCCATCTCTATTTAACATAAAACACTTAGTTTAGGATTGAAGTAATTAAATTGATGTTAATTCCTTAATGGTTAATTGTCATAAAAAAGAAAAGAAAAAATCAACCATAATCGATCGTAATTAACGGAAGGAAGAGTGGTCAACCTGACTCTCTTTATGTGTATGTGTTTTTTTTATTCTTTTTTGCTGTTGTGCAAGTATTTATTCAGTACACTAGTTCTGTTTGGCTAGTAGCCCAGGCCTTTCATGGACAGTGGTTTGGATTTGTCTATGTGCTTGTTCAGAGATGTGTTTTCTTTTATATTCTATTCTCTTCTGTGTAGATAGTCAGGTAGTTACACGTCCATGTTTCCTGCATTATACTGGTGCACACTAATTTGCACTCATGCGTTAGTTATCGATCAAATTAGTGTGTGATTGCAGGTAATTAGAGACACTCAGCAGCAGTTAGAACAGAACACTCTGTACTGTAGTGCAGTGAACGCTCAGGACTCTCAAGGTGAATGAGAGCTAGAGCTTGTGATCCTCTGCCAAAATGAAGATGCAGAAGCTCTTCCGTTCATCAGGATGACAAAATTGATGAACTGTTCATTGTCAAAGGTGTGTTGATACTTAACAGTGTTGTTTTCTGCATCATCTGCAGGATGCAATATTGTAATACTGTGTTTATGATGAGGTAGTCTTAACCTCAAAGCTACCCACAAGGTAATATATTTTAAATGTACTAAATTGGAACTTCATCATTACAAATGTGTAATAATTACAAATATATTTAAATACATGACATAATTCAATAAAATGACAGTAATATTTTGGTAACACTTTATTTTAATGTGTCCTTGTTACACGTTACATGCATTTACTATAGTAATAACTATAAATTGGGCATAATTACATGCAACTAACCAAACCTTAATCCTACCCTAACCCTATAGTAAGGACATGCAGTTAATTACTATTACTCAGTACTTAAATGTATAAATACAATGTAACAGGGACACATTAAAACACATTATTATTTTTTTTCATATTTTTGTTTTTTAGTTTACACATGAAATAATATATGAAACATATAAATATGTATTGAAGTCCTACTTAATTGGGTTAAAAAAGCACTCTTAAGTTCAAGTAATTGCATGTAATATAAATGTAATATATACACTTTCATTTAATAGTAAGTTTACTAACACGCAATTGTCTGAAAACATTATATTCAGTTTGCAATCAAGTATATTCTTTTAAAGTATGTTATTAACATAATAAGTAGTTTTTAAAAATGTGCTAAAGTGTATTTTTGTACCCTTCATAAGGGAGTTTTGTTTGAGGCATTTATTTTTGAACATGTCCACAAACAGATTTGATACAGGTTGTTTGGTATGCCTGTCATTTGTGTATTTTATTTATTTATTCATCAGTAATAATTTATTACTTCATATTTATTTATCGTGGCATATAAAAACAAACTGTGATTGGTTGTTTGACTTTTTGTTCAGATGGTCTCTTCCTGTCTGTGAGTGGGTGGTTTTTGGCTAGATAAAGCTGCAAGTTAAAATTCCGGCTCCATGATGAGATGTTGAGGAGATAAAATAATAAATAAAATAATAGACAATAAAATAATAAATATTTAATAATTAATGTTATCTGTACAAGATTTTTCATCGCAATCAAAGATTTCCCAGTTTTCCAAAATTTGTTGAATGCTGTCATATATAACCACTTTTCCAGCGTCTGGCCGATCGGTCCTAAGAATGGTTCCAGTTATATTTCCACTTCAGCTTGGATCGGCACGGCACAATTACAAGATGGTCATTTGTGTGTTGCTTTTGAGCAAAGTAACACAAGTTAATAATAATGAAACGGTAAAACAACAGTTTGAGAACGGTTTGGCCCGATGGTGGAAAAGTGGCTTATGTGAACTCATGGAATGCCTACAGAGTACACAATATTCAACTTTTGTAAAAAAAATAAAATAAAAAATAATAATAATAATAATTAAAGGCAGGTGTGATATCAGTAGCCTGTCTGCTGGATTATTGTTGAAAGTCTGACTCTGATCTTAGGCTGTGAAAATGCAACCCCCCTCATGTAGAGGAACAGCAGACCCTCTCCAGCCATGCAGCCAACTCCCTAAAAGCATGCGAACCAGCGCCATTTTAGATTGCCAGAGAATTCAGTTGGAACACTGGAGCTAGCTAGTATTGGCTTAGATGGTGTGTAGAGGGGTTATATTACCCTTCAGGAATAAAACGCTTCCCTCTGTTGATGTGAGTCCTGCCAATTGCATGTCACTGGTGCTAGCTTTCGCAATTCCTTGGCTTTGAGGAAAGAGATTTACACTTGCAATTCCACCGATAGCTTTAACTCTTTCACTGATTGCTTCCCAGATTGTTGTGTCTATCTTAGGTTTCCTACCTTACCCTTTCCTACCCACATTTCCTACCTTAGGTTGTCTTAGATAGGAAATGTGTGCAAAGGAATTGCTTTTGCCCTCAGTGTAACCCGTTTTATTATCTTGTTTACTTGCTCTTCTTGCATTGCAAAGTTTAGGTTTCAGAGAGTCAGACATATTGAGAATTTCCATCCAGGGATTTGATTTCAAGTCCAATATCAATATACTGAAGTTTCCAGGTTCACTCACCCTCCCGATTACTCTTGTTTGCCCTCCTTCCCTATTCTATAGTCTGCTTATCTTCCTCCGCCATCATTTTTCCATGTTCCATTTCTTCTAGCCCAACCCATCCCCCTTTTAGTGCTGCTTGTATAACCTCCTCAGCTGTGATATTTTATTTCATTTTTATTTCATGTTGTCTAATTTATCTGCTTTTTTGTAAGCCAAAATCATACTTCCAGTATCTATAATCTTCCATCGTTTCAGTCATCATACAGCATGTGTGTGGTGTGACATTCATAGGAGCTTAAGCACCCAAAGTGTTTATTCCCAAAGTGCTGATGGGGTGTCCATCTGGAGCACTTAACCTCAGGGAGGGATGTTCCAGGAATTGTTCTGGTAAAACATGAAAACATCCTTCAAAATTAGAACTAGCATTATAACTTGCACACTTTCAGATCAGCAAGGACTGTGGCATGTGGCATTGATCGTGAGAGCAGTGTTGCTTGCAGACATTCCTTTGCTCCTCTTATTCAGGTGTTGTTTTCTGTCTCCAGCTGAGCTAAATATACTGGCAGGGTGAAAGACAAACCCTGCCCAATGTTGAGGACTTCTTATCACTGCACGGTTTGGGTTACATACTTTAGTAGTTGATGGGCAAAAGGGTGCTTAGGGCAGAGGTTTTTGAACTGGGGTCCATGGACCCCCGAGGACTGCAGTGGAATGCTTGGGAGTCCACAGAAAGAAAAAAAACAAAGATTATACTAAATGTATTTTAAGGCTGTCAAAGTTACAGTATTAAGATATTAGTTAAATGTTTAATGCAATAATTAAACACATTTATTAAACTGGATTTTATTACCATTTCATTCTGCTGTCTAAAAACGGGATCAATCACAACTATTTAGCAGTATTAGTCAGAAACCATTTTTTTATTATGCATTTATACAAAAGATAATCCACTCTCAACTCAATACAAAGAAAATATTCTACAGAGAATATTTAATCATTCTTATTTGTCCCATAATTGGCTATATTTGGCTTAAATTACTTTGACTTAATTTAATTGTTTTTAGTTATTTAATTTTCAAACATGCTGTCTCTATAATATCAATCCCACGTAATATTTTTCCCACACAGTATAAATGTATCTTTAACATAAATGCTTTTATATTTTAGGAAGGGGGTCCCTCGCAAGGGGATCACCACATTTGGGAGTCCCTGACAACAAAAACTTCAAATTTCCCAGCAAAAATCCCCCTCAAAATAAATAATAATTACAAAATAGCCCAAATAGCTTAAACCACCCTATAGTCTGTTAGAAGTATCTTATGAAAGTGACTAGGATATTTTAATCAATAATTTAGTTTTTTTAATAAGATGCATGTCTATTATTCGTCAAATTCGTTTAAATAAAGCAGCCATGGCTTCTATTGGAATATCAATCTTGCTTGATGAAATGTCAAATTCATTTAAATAAAGCAGCCATGGCTTCTATTGGAATATCAATCTTGCTTGATGAAATAAGAAGTGCAATGCTGTTTTCAGTCTTGCCCTGGGTGTGTGCTGTCCTCTTGTCTTACAGGTTATCTTTGAGACCGTTTGTGCTTTTAGGAGGAAGTTTTAATATGTTTGGAACAGAATTCACACATTGTCACACCCGATATGCTTATAACCTAGCTAACCTTCCATATCATGGACACCAACCAATCACTCTTGAGCAGATGCGGAAAATATGCCTGCTATTTCCTGACCAACATTCCTATGTTATTGTTTGGATTTTTACTACAAGCGGAACATTAGAATGCATTGTGTTGTGCTAACACGCAAATTAGTACACATGTATTTGTGTGTGTGTGTTTGTGTGAAAGAGAGCAAGAGGAGGGTCTGTTTCTGAGTGCTAACACTGTTAAGCTCTTATGTAATAACCAAGTGAGGTCATATAAAATGGGATCTTACAGAGGCAAGCCGTTGACTGTTAGATGCTCAGAGAGAATAGGATGCATACTTATATGTGACCCTGGACCACAAAACCAGTCACATGGGTCATTTTTTGGAAATTGAGCTTTATTCATCATCTGAAAGCTGAATAAATAAGCTTTCCATTGATGTGTGGTTTGTTAGGATAGGACAATATTTGGCCGAGATACAACTATTTGAACATCTGGAATCTGAGGGTGCAAAAAAATCGAAACATTGAGAAAATCACCTTTAAAGTTGTTCATTTATGTTCGCAATTGTGCTGCATTCACTCACAAAAATAAATGTTTTATATATTTACGGTAGGAAATTTACAAAATATCTTCATGAAACATGATGTTTACTTAATATCCTAATGATTTTTGCCATAAAAGAAAAATCGATAATTTTGACCCATGCAATGTATTGTTGACTTTTGCCACAAATATACCCGTGCGACATGTGACTGGTTTTGTGATCCAGGGTCACATATATTACTGGAAATGTTACAGTTTTACTGCTCAGAAGTTGCTCTTTTCATATTAAACTTTTTTTATGTTTCAGCATGGTCACAGACAAAAATGAACATAAAGAATATAGAGCTATAAAATGAGTATGGATAGCATAGTCCAGATTTGATTTTGAATTTGTACTGCATTATAATGATACAACAAATGTTAATTTAACAACATACTGTAAGATGTAACATATAACCCTAATGTACATGACTGATATAAACAAAATTATTTAAATAAATAAAAAAACATCAAGTGTTACATTTCCATGGGAGAGAAGGAAATTCCACAGTTATCATTTACCTCAGAGGAGGTGGAAAATGGATCGGCCCTGAGAATGATGTCATCGGAGCGTGTCTGTGTGTATTGTGTTTCTGATGTGGTTCCTGTTTTAGTGGAAAAAGGACTGAGAAAAGGAAAGAGAGTGCGGGGAGAGATGGAGAGGGGAAAATTAGGGGATGGTTGCGTTTCATTTTGTTTTGTCCTGTCCACTCATGCACCTGCCCAGTCTCCTACCTCCATGTGACTTGATGATGTCATGGTGTGCTGATACTGATTAGACACACACAACAATTACTTCACTCACATAAACACATGGACACACACCCAAATGTGTGATTTGGGTTGTCATTATGGATTTTTATTGACAACTAGTGTTGTCGTAATGCTACAATTTCAGTAGTTGATATAATATCAGTGAAATATAATGATTCTCAATACTATTTTCATTACCATATGCTATTGAATACTATTTTCTATTTAAAAAGATAAATATTAAAAATGACTGAGCCGATGAAATTTAGTCTATTCAATAATCATAAATATTTTTTAGATAATTATTTAATGGTTTGATTTTTCCTTGTTAATATTGTATATTAGTTTATTAGAGGACATTCCAGTTTGAAAACTTGATTCAGCTTGCAAGAGGCTATCAGAGACAGTACACTGAAGCACAAACAGGGTTCGGGTTTTTCACATATTCATTTGACTTGAGTGAATGGAACATTTTGGCCAATTTATGTTATCATTAAAGTTTAGCCCTCTGTAGCTTTAACTGTATTGTCTCTCTCTCTTTCTGCAGTTTGTGGATGTGACTTGGCTCAGGGAGGCTTTTTTGTGCGACAAGGCGAGTATATCTGCACTCTGGATTATCAGCGACTCTATGGCACCCGCTGCTTCAGTTGCGAAGAGTTCATTGAAGGGGAAGTTGTGTCCGCCCTTGGCAAGACATACCATCCACGCTGCTTTGTTTGTGCCGTCTGCAAGTAAGACTCGCATGCATTCACTAGCAAACACTAGCATACATTCACTATTGGTACATTTAACAATTTGGGTAAGGTAAGGCATCAGTAACCAGACTTCAAAATGTTATTCGCAAAGCTTATTCAATATCAAATGTATGTATGTATGTGTATATATAATCTTGCAGCCAGTAAGTCATTCATTCATTCAATTTATTGCAAACAGCTGAATCATTCTGGAATGAAGTAAATGTCTCTCTTTATGAAAGGGCCATTGAACCATTGGTTCACCCGATTAGTTGAAAACGCAGATTCTTTTTCGTTGGCAAAGTTGAGCAAAAAGAGGCCATATGTTATTGTGTCTAAAATATAACACAATATTAGCTTATTCACACATTTACAATCGGAAAAAAAACAGCACTCGTTACTCGACATTGCTTAACTATATCATATATCAAATTATAACTATATCATTTCTAAAGGTTCTGAATTTTATAGTTGGGCAGTCTTGTTACTGAGGGACGGGAAGGAAAGGGCACCCATCAGCTTTCAGTAAGAATATGAAGTACATGCTCCGCTCCCAGGCCACTTATTTCCAGAGTGGTGTAGGGTGTCCCTCAGTCTCTGAATGGATGTTGTGTATGTGCATGTGACATGTTGCTCAGGAAGAGTCCCTCCTACATTTCCATAGCGATGCATGTTTCTGTGGACACTGTGTACCCAATTGATATCTTGGGTGTGACTAAATCTTAAATCACCTTCTAAATATCTAATTTGTAGTTACGCTGGATGACTTTATACAGCCTATTCCAACACATAGTGTTTCTATGTTTGCCAGTTAGAAATGATTGTTACTGCTATTATTATAACTTTAATGGCAAGCTAGTAGGTGTGAACAGAGGTCTGCAAAGTAGCTCTTTCTTTTGAATGATGGCTTTTTTTTTTTACAAAGTAAATTGAGCCAACAACCACAGGAACAGAGTATTCATTGTTATACCAAGAAAAACAGGCAATCAACATCCATCACAAAGAGTTTGGCATAACATTGGCTAGCACATCAGGTTTCAATTCAAAATCAGGCAATGGTGTGTTAATAGGATTCAAACATTCATTCTTCCATTGGGTGATGAGAGCTAGAGAGATGATGATCAACATACTGTGATATCATCAGCTTTCAAACTGAACTATCAGCCAGATATGATTGAACCTGTGCCATCAAGCCTCTCTTATGAAGGCTTGCTTCACTCAACCAAGAGGTCTTATTCCTGCCCTATTCATTGTAGCACAAACATAAAGCTTGTGAAACACAAATGAGATGTTGGGTTGAATATTTAAGATGTTTATTTTCATACACTGTAAATAATAATGCTAAGACTATTACTATTACTATTATGCTTGTTAATGTGTGCATGATAGGGCAGGGATCTTTGCCAGTTAATGCTACAGTAGCTATTCATTAAAAAATCTGTTAATTTGATCTTTCTGGTTTTAATATTCTTACTTAATTCAGTTAAGTTTTAGCTACACAATGTATTTGAATAGTTTATACTGTAGTTATTCAATATTATAGTTATTATACTTATTTAAAATTATAGTTATTTTAATGAAGTTGTTTAAAAGTGTACAATCAAACTGACTGTGCTGTCAATCTCCAAAAATGACAAAAAAGCACCATAAATGTAGTCCAAAAGTATGTGGCTTTATATGTGACAATGTATACTTCTATAAGTCTTCTGAATGATTATTTTGAGTAAAGAGAGGTCTGAAATTGTTATAATCTCTAAAAACCCTCCCCACAGCTATGAAATCTCTTTTATTTCATGCAGAGACATTGCAGCGGGTCTGACAGCAGTAATGTTTGTGATGTGTGTAATAACTGGCTGTGATGTGTCAGGTTGAATATGCAAATGTACAAATGAGTTACAGTAGGCCTGTTATTGCTACTGAGAAGTGGAAGTTTTTTATTAAACAGTGACTGGTACAGGTTTAGAGGACTTGAAATGTAGTGCACATGTCTTTTTGCTTTCTTTTATGCTGCTTTTTTGTGGAGCTCGACAACATCTGTCCCCATTGCTTTTCGTTGAACGGAAAACAAACCTTCTTGAGTAGATAGAAATTTTCTTTTTTTATGAAATGATTTTTTTGGGGGCAAACTGTCTATCCCTTTAAGAATGCACCTGCCTTTGCTTATGCTTGGTTATTTGATTAATTTTAAAAGATTAACAAAGCAGTGTTTGTCTCGTGACAATTTCTCGCAATTTTTGCAAACTGCTAATATGCTGAAATGTTTCGTTTGTCACCCTGTTGTGTGTTTTTCACATTTATATTGTAGTCCCCCTACATCTGAGCCTAATTTAAAATGGTTTACTAAAAACTAGTTTAAAATTCATCCTCATATGAAAGTGACTTTATAACCTTGGTAAATGACGAGGTGACTGTGTGTGTGTGTTTCTGGCAGGCAGCCGTTTCCAGCTGGGGACCGCGTGACGTTTAATGGGAAGGAGTGCATTTGTGAGAAATGCACTCAGCCTGTGCCAGTCAACAGCACGGCACCCCCACAGGCTGTGTACAGTAAGTTCTCTGTGTTTTTGCATTGCTATCTGTTTCCATTATATGTAACGTGCACTCTCTTACCCATTCATTTCCTAAATGTCTGCAATGACAGCCCTCTCTGGCGTTTCATTAGTACTACACTATACTTTTGTCTCGCTCTCTCTGCAGATTGCTGTGGCTGTGGAAAGGAGTTTAAAAATGAGCAGTCTCTGGTGGCGTTGGACAAGCACTGGCACCTTGGCTGCTTCAAGTGCAAAGTGTGCAATAAAGTGCTTAATGCCGAATATATCAGCAAGTTAGTCCCACTATTCCTGTTCATGTGTGTGCGAATGTGTGGATGGGTGCTTGTGTGTCTTTTATCAATCGTAGTAATGTGATATGAAAGCCCGCTGAACCCACTGGAATGACTCAACATTATTGATGTGCTCTAATATGAAAGAACAGTGTGGGATTTCTCAAGGCCAGAGAGCAAACAGAGACTTGTCACCATCTTCGAGTTCAAGTGAATTACATCTACTGTAATGTGTGTTGATGTTCTGTAGGGATGGGATCCCGTATTGTGAGGCAGACTACCACGCCATGTTCGGCATCCAGTGTGAAACCTGCAAGAAATACATCACTGGAAAAGTACTTGAGGTTTGAAGGAAATCTTTACTATTTGGCAGCGATCATTTAATGAATGGATTCCTTAATGGATGGAAGTAGATGAATGAATGGCATAATTATATTGTTAACATTTGTTTAAACTCAACAGGAAATCAAAATGGACCCCATATTCTTCTTTAAAGACCAGAAAATTGGAAGATTGAAACGTTCTTATTAAAATGAAAAGTGTTATGTATTATTGTAGTATTTATTAATATTTTGAATTGGCTTTTATTTAATTTTTTTTTAGATGTTTTCATTTTGATTTGGTTTTAAGTTTGAGTACTGTTATGTGCTTTTGTCTTTTTTCTAGTTTAAAACTATTTCTATTTAGCTTCATTTTTAAGTTTTTCAGTACTTTATTAGTTCTATATTTTAGTACTATATTTCAGATTTATTTCAGATAGTTGCCAATTTAATTTTCGCTTAAGTTTTTTAAGATTACGTTTTTCATCTAATATATATATATATATACATATATATTTTATTTTATTTCAATGAAGGAAAATCACTTTTAATAGTTTTGTTAACAATAAAAACTCGGTTTTGGGTGGGATATATTGAAAGGCTCATCCAATTTTTTAATAAGCCAATAGGCTTTAGTTATATTACAGCCATGTATCAAGGGGAGGGACACTCATTCTAGAGAACATTTGATTGGACAAAAATCTGCCTAGTACAGGATGAGTCATCAATATTTTTGGTCTATTTTCCCAGAAGAGACAGACTTCAAATGTCTCTTCTGGAAATTTCAAATATGCTAAATTCCTTTTCCTAAATTTTGTCAGCTTTTAGGAGTTCACTAATATAGATTATCTCAAAGCCTCAAAATTATGGTGTGATTCTGGCCACTTTTCATGTTCCAATCAAATCCCAGTAAATATAATCAAGTCCTGCGATACACTTTTCTAATCAAGTATTAGATTTCTCTCAGAAATATGTCACATTACCAAGTAAAATGGGTTGCAAATGCTGTTTCATGTTGATTTTAGCATTGTTGCCCCTAAGATTTGTTTGCATTTATCATATATTTTCTTTGAGTGTGTGTGAAAGGCTTTTATTCTCATCTGAGAGCTGGTACTCTATAATCCCAGTGGTCAAGCTGAGTGGGTGCTTACTAAGAGAATCTAAGACAGTCATTTCACAACCCCTCTAAAGCCTAATTATAGTATTGAACAATCTATCTCCTCATATTGCTTCTCCCTTTCACTTTTTCTGTTTTGTTCACTCTCTTTTGTTCTTACATGCAAACTCTTCCTCGTTTTTCTTTAAACAGCTATTTTGTTACACCCTAACAAGCCCCCTATTGATGTAGTTGTTCTTTGTATCTGCTTAGTTTCCCATTGGTTGGTCTCATATGGATAAATATTGCTTGTAAATAAAACAAGTTATGTGTGCATTATCATATTTATCACATACATAAAGATCTACAGATTCGTGTTCCTTAGAGCTCTATAAATCTGTGTGTTTATGTGTTTGTTAGATATTTGTCAGAAGTTGCACACTGTTGCTATAGTGACTCTGTCCCATTGGCACTGCTACCGTAACCCAGAATTAGATTGCGTGACATCATAGTTTAGGATGGTATTTTTAACTACACAACTGCCGTGCCAAGTGCTTTAAGGTGATGTGAAATAAATGAAGTCATGCAAAATGGTATCTTGGCATACTCTTTTGCCTTTGGCACATTTTTTTACATGAACTGAAGACTAGCTGATACAGGTATTCATATGTTATCAAGATTAGTTAGCCCACCTTTCAGAAGTATTGCCAGTTTACAAGCTTAGACACCATCAGGGTATTGAGGGAATCAAAGGTAAAGGTTTTTATTGTGTATTTGAGGGGATTTTTTAAACAGTTTGTTCCATTTGTATAACTGCTCCGATGGAAACAGAAAGCCAAAAAACAGAGTGTGTTTTTTTAGGCCCAATTTAGTCTTTAGCACCGATTGAGAATTGTATCTGAATCTGAAATGCCATGACATTTCCAGTGGCAGGACTGAAGCTGTGTTTAAAGAGGATGGCCTTTGAGGTTTAGGGGGCTGAGTAGATTTTCCAGTGCAGGTTATGATACTCGTGAATTTAAATCAACATCTGTGTTGAGCACTAAAAGCAGCGCAACACAGCATGCTGAACATTTCCGATAGATGAGAATAGATTAGGAAAATATAAAAGATGAAATAGATTTTACAAATCTGTACTCTAGAACAGTCTAGAACTATTTACCTACTATTTACCTTTTGAAGCTTGGAAGGGTTCAGTTTGAGCAGATGTTTTATACCATCATCACTGTCCTCGTCAGAGCTCATTTCACAGTACATTCAACATCTGGTTCATATTTGCGATCTCAAACATATTCTCAAAACTATCATTTTCAACATCTTCAAAATCAGTATTTTGATCGCTGACAGCTTCTTCACCAGATCCATCATCAAGTGACAGTGACACTATTTGATTGCATTCAGTATTTGCTCTGCTGTAAATCGCTGAGCCATTTCAAGTTTTGCTAATGATTCTTCCTATTCTTTTGTTTTCTGCCTGACTTGTAACTACAAGTCAAACATCACTTCATCATTGTGTATCAGACATTGCCACCTTGTGGAATAAAGATTAATGGTACTTATTCAGTCATCAAAGATTAAATTATTGTTGTGCAGAAAAAATATACTTACACTGTTACACACCTCGGGTCGTTAGCGACCCTATACAATTTTTACAAAAAATGAATTGGTAAAACAGGCATTCTTTTATAATTGTATTATTTATTTCTTGTTAAATTGTTCATAATCAGTTGATTGAGGAATACTAAGAAGGTTGATGTCTTACTTTAAAAAAATTTATGAGGAGGAGGAGGGTAGTGAATGACGGCCCGGGTCACTGAAGACCCGAGTTTTGCGTTTAAGGGTTAATTAATAATTTCCTGCAGTGGAGTTGAATGACTGATGTGTGCTCTCTGTTTATCTTTTGCAGGCTGGAGAAAAGCACTACCATCCCACATGTGCCAGATGTGCACGCTGTGAGCAGATGTTTGGGGAGGGCGAGGAGATGTACCTGCAAGGTAACTTAAATCTCATCAAATCTACATGATGAAAAGGTTTGATTCTGATGCTGAAATTTGATTCACACAAATCCTACAATACAATAAAACTTGTTTTACATGTAACATTCAAAACAAAAAACTCTATAATGGATCACAAATAATGAATCTGATGGATGGAGCCTAAGTCTCATGAGTGACTTCATCTCTGTGCCTCCCAAATCAGCTTGCTATGTAATGTTATTCATTAAAAAAATGAAGAAAATTGATTAGTTTTGGAGATTTCATTGATGATTTGTGTCAGAATGCTGCAATGAACATTTTTCTCTGCAAAGTTCTCTAATTTTAGACCATGAAACCAGACAGACAGACAGTGCAGACACAGCTGGGGTATATTGATGAGGATTTTTGAATAATTTTTTATATATGTATTAGAGTACTTGGAGTTTTATGCTTAAGAAAAACATGGATGGATAGTTTTTGTATTTTAATAATAAAGCAAAAGACAGTCATATAAAGCTAAAAGCTCACACCAGTCGCATCCTATTTAAATTATAAAGAAGAAAATAAACATTTGACATCATAAGATATATATTGTTTTATTTTTTCTCTTGTGTCTCACCTCAAACGTTGCAGTAATTCAGTCTCTCACTGGAATCTCACTGCACTGTAGTTTGTCAAAGGAGATTTATAGTCAGATGTGGACAAGACTCTGCTTTTATAGCAGAATCAGTTAGAAGTCTTTTTCAATCTGGCTGAAATAAAACGAAAGACTGCTGACTCATTCCAGGGGTGAGTGATTGTGTTAGTTTATGAATGCCAGTTTGTATAGGGGTATATATGAGCATGCTAACACCTCAGGTAGACAAGTTATGTGAGATAATAAATTGAATTAAGAACTGTGGGCCCAAAAATATTTAAACTACTCTTAAAAATCTACACTACTGTTCAAAGGTTTTGGGGTCCGTAATATTTTTTAATAATTTTGAAAGAAGTCTCTTATGCTCACCAAGGCTGCATTTATTTGATCAAAATACAGTAAAACAGTAATATTGTGAAATATTATTACAATTCAAAATAACTTTTAGATTTTAATATATTTTAAAATCTATTTATTTTTCATGTGAGGGCAAAGCTGAATATTCAGCATCATTACGCCAGTCTTCAGTGTCACAAGATCCTTCAAAAATAATTATAATATCATATCATTGTTATATCATTCTAATATTTGATTCACAAGAAACACTTGATATTATACATGATAATTATCAATGTTAAAAACAGTTTTGCTGATTAATATTTTTATGGAAACAGTGATGTTTTTTTAGGATTATTTGATGAATAGAAAGTTCAAAAGAACAGCATTTATTTGAAATAGTAAAATCACTTTCTGTCACTTTTGATTGATATAATGCATCCTGAATAAAAGTATTAATTTCTTTCAAAAAAATCATACTAACTTTTGAACTGTATTTGTTTGTGCTATATAAAAAAAGATCAATCCACTAAAAAAGACACCAGCTTTTTAAAAGTTTTTGCAAAAATGGCTCAGGGAAGTGAGTACTGAATTATTATTATTTATTTTTTTGTTGCTGATGCCACTTCTAATGCAATAACATACAGCCATTACAAGTGTGACTTAAGTGTCAAATACTGTAGGGCCACTGCATTTTTACATGGACTTTTTAGTTATTTTTAGCTTTCTCTTTCACAGGTTCTTCCATCTGGCATCCTCCTTGCAGACAGGCAGCACGTATAGAGGAGAAGAGTAAGGTAACTGCAATCCAATTTGACTAAGAGTTAAATGCTCTGAAACAGTCATTCTCTCTATGTAAATTAGGCTTATTATATATTGCTCCTTTTTCAACAAACTTGCTATTTTCACCCACTGGAAATAGGTTGACTGTATTTTAAAAGAAAAATGTAAAAAAAAATGATCATGGCAGTTGTTATTCATCAACAAATGGAGAAAAGTGTTGTAATCGGCAAACATTCAGATGCATGTTGTTGTCAAGCGCACCTTTGGCTTTTTAAAGAGTCGATTCAGGTGCCTGGATCATGGTGGTGGAGTGATACTCTATAGTACCAGTAAAGTATGAAGGATTTCATAATTTCATAATTTTGCATGGTTGTGCTGTTAATGAATTTGCTAAATTCCTTAAAGTGCCCCTTTTATATATTTTTTTAGATATTATCTTTCATGTAGTGTGTTAAACAGTTGAATATGAATGTAAAAAATCTGCAAAGATCAAAGTGCATGATAAATGGTGTTTGTGTCCCAAAAGAAAGAACTAAATCCGAGCTGTCTGAAATGAGTCGTCAGTAATTACAGTTTTACTTCCTGCATGAACCTATGTAAGTTTGTTTTGCTGCCCGCCAACGTCTACTTTGAGCTGCCCTCAAACACTGTAGTTATCGCTGAGGCCATGGAAGAGTTTGGTTTGTGTTGTTGACATGTTTTCTGTGCTGTGAAAGCAAATTCTGAGGATGAAGGATGAAGGAATAGGATGAAGACTCGTGCTCGAATTAATACAGTCAAACCAATGCTCGATATAAGATGATTGTTACTGTTAATTTCACTGTGTATACTGAGGAAGCTTGAAATTCGGATATGGTAATGAGATTTTAATTTCCGATGCGCTGACCAATCACAACAGACTGGGCCATCTGACCAATCACAGCAGAGTAGGCTCTCGCAAAGGAGGGGTTTAGAGAAACCGGATCCTTGATCAAATCGTCTCAAACACTGTGAGAAAAGAGGTGATGCTGCAATGTATAGTATGAGAAAATTAAGGTGTTTTTGACCTTGGATATGCAAATCTATTGAAGGAGACCTTCAAAACAAAATTAGGAACCATTAAAATAGCATAAAAGGGGCAATTTAAGTGAATCAAGCACTAAATCAACGTAGACGGAATGTGCAAATAAACACCTCTATTATTAGCAGATCCAATTCATTCTTAATGTGCTTCTCAATTCGCATACTTGCGCACTATTCTATGCTAGAGTTATACCAAAAAAAAAGAAATGTGTGGAACGTTGGACACTTCCTTAGTTTGTGACTAATTGTCTGCAGCAGTTCTCAGACAAGAGCAGTTCTCAAATACACATCTACGTGCTCTCGAGTTTTGCTACTCTTTTACCTTCATAAGTGCGTGCCCCCCCCACTTATGTCATTAAAGACCAAAGCCTACGATGATTGTTTTTTCATAGCAGCTAGAATCAGTGACAGCACTTAAAAAGGTGTGCGATGTTACAAAATAAAAATGAGCTCTGGTTTAGGCAGCCGACATGCTCTAAAATATACCATGCAAAATAATTTACCAGGGAATCTATCGAGTTGCATATCTTAAACAAAGGTGATATGCAGTATGTGGAAGCGCTTCACTGTAACAACCCTTTCCCTGCAGAAACAGGTGCGGATTCAGCTCAGTGATCTCCATTCCAATGCACCTGTGCAGGTTTGTGACATGCGGCCCACTTCCCTCTGCATGGGCTTACCTCCCGACCTGCTTTCAGCTTTAATAGAATGCTCAATGAGGTCCAAAATGGGCCTGCCAGGCCACTGTAGGCTACTGCCACACCCACCCAGTAGAAATCAGGAACCAAAGAACAGGTCTTAACATCTGGACAAAGATGTTTAGTCCCACAAATCCCACAATGCACCATGAAGCATGAATGCTCACTATGTTCCCTTAACAGAAGTTCTGAAGCTCGAAACATAAATCTTGTGAGCCAACTCACTACACATCTGACACACAATGGATGTTTTTTTAAAAACACAAACCATTATTTAATTATATGTCAGCATAAACTTACATCGCTAAACGATTATGTTCATTACGATTATGTTCGTAATGAACATAATCTATTCTAGATAACATTTAGAATTTATTTACGACTGAAATGTTGGACATATTTGTAACAATCAAAGTATCATAATGTACTTTAAATTACTTTAAAAAAAAAAAAACAATGTCAGAAAGATATCAGTTCTGCTGTTGTTTATACCAGTAGTGATGTTGAACTATGAGGATGTTGTCATGTCGCCGGAGTCATCAATAGAGTCATCAGTGTGCCAATGTGTAGTGAGTAGTAACTGTCCTTACTAGTGCTCGAATTCATGTATACGATATACTGATTCACGAGCTAGGAAGCTAGGGAACTGATTGAGACGCACCGGTGTGTAGGTATAGAGAAGATGCTGTGACCCTGAATGCATTACTAATAAAATGGAAAATCTTTAATATTTTTGTAAGAAGAATCTCTAGAGTTTAGACTGCCTGATGTTTGTTGATATTGAAATGACAGATCATTTTCCCTTAACTATGTAACTACCATTTGTCCAATGTGCCATTTATACTGCAACATTATAAATGTATACTGCATTTGAATAAGAAAAATAAGGTTTTCTTCTCCAACTTTATTTTAAATTAGCATTATATACTTTTACTTGAAAATAAGTAAAAAATACATATTAAAAACTATTTATTGCGGTTTACTGTGTATCCGTTCCTATATTACAAGAAGTGTTTGACAAAGCAAAGAATAAAGCATTGTTCTTAACGGCAAAACCTTAGGCTATCTACTGTACCTTTCTGTTGAATCCTTCATAAACTGTGTGAAGACTAATAAATTGTTGTTACATCCACACAATAGTAACAGCAACGTGGAAATTGCTCTATAATCATTTATGACCTTAAGACTTGACATGACTGTTACTTTGTATGATTTCAATTGAGTCACTAAAATATGCTAGAACTTTACCATGTTTTTTTTTTTACTGTCTTTTTGTTTGCTGTCCCCTTCTGGTTTAGTGCCGTTGTGTTTGTATTTCTTATTCTTACCTTGTTTTTGTTTCCAGGTGACGAGAACCTCCTCTGAGAGCATCACCTCTGCTCCTGCCTCCAGTGCTTCCGGCTCCCCTAGCAGAGTTATCTATGTAAGTGCGCATCTGAAAATGATTCCATGCTTTATTAGTTTTCATTTGTTCAAGTTTGCCACCAGTGGGCAGCAACACACAAGCATACAAATAACCATGCAAGAGTTATCCAACTTTTTCCTGACTTGCTTACTGCATTTTGAACTATGGGTGACGCTTCCGGTTTGGAGAACTCCACTCAAAAAGACTAAAACAAGGTTGCTCTACAATTATCCATATCAGGGATGTTTTATGTTATGTTTTATTTTTAGACGTCAGAAGAAAACGCTTGGCATTTTCCTGCATTCTTTTCCTCCTGATTATTTTCTTTTTTCTTTGTATTCTGATGTAACAGTATGAAAAAGACAACAATACTGCACATTTGCTGCTCTCCCGATTTACTTTACAATATATCCCATGAATGATTCACTGGAATGCAGAAGAACATCAGGTTTTTTCCCTCAAATCCTCACCTCTCTTTTCAGGTTTGTTTTCACATGGATACTTTAAAATGTAATTGTCTCCCCTTTTCACTTCTTATCATTATTAGCCGTGTGTACTGGAACGTTTCTAAAGCAGGTAAATATAGTATTTGTTATCTGTCAAAATGACAGGTTGAGGTGGGCCGGTGGGTTGGTTTGAGGGTTTAGCTTGTTTATTGAAACATAACAGTTTCAATAAATAAGCTAAAGTAAACCTTAAAAAATATTGTATTTACTTGGAAATGTGGTTCCCAACAGTATGCAGATATAGAAGACCATAATAAAAACAATAAAAACTTGATAATTTACAGCTGTGTACAATTATTTTCCTTGGAACAAATAAATTAATTAAACAAGCTCATAGCTATTGGTAAGAAATAAGAATAATTTTATTTATAATTATTATGCTTAAATGAAAATATTCTGACAGTGAGACTTGATTACCACAGGCTACTGTATAAAAAATGCCTAAACACAGGTTAAAACCTATATGCACCTTCACAAAGAAACTGACATAATTTCATAACAAAATCTGAAAAGAGGAAAAGAGGAGGAGAGAGGTTGGTGCCCTCGGGCCTGATGGAGATGATTGGCAGGCCGCCAGTTGAATAGCCCCGGAATAGAGCTTTTGGGGTTATTCATGGTCTGTTGTAGTAATTTGTTAATGCTTTTACACTTTTAAGTTTCATTTTAATGTTCGATGGTTGAAGGGTGAGTAGAATAATGTCACTTCATTGTAAGTTTTATTTATTTATTTTAAAGAAGCTTATTATAGCATTCATAGAGCGGGCCTTTCACTGATTGTTTAAAGTTTATTGGAAGTTACTCCCATAATTTGCGTAAAGCATCAAGGGCCGCAGGAAAAAGGTGGATAGAGAGAGTTATGATGCTATAATGTTTCTCTTTCTCAAGGCAAAACTGGGTGATGAGCTTCTGGACTACAAGGACCTGGCTGCTCTTCCTAAAATCAAAGCGATCTACAACATTGACAGACCTGACATGCTTTCATACTCGCCCTATGTGAGCTACCCTGTGGAGGACAGGACCTTTGGAGAGGTACAAACACACCTAACACTGGCGAAATTTGTAAATGAATAATTGCCGGATCCAAAACAATACTTAAAAGGCGCTGTGACCGACACTGGCCATACAACTTCAGTTTTCCCGGAACATACAATGACGTCACTACATGGTGGTAGCACAACTAAATAAGAGTATTATTCACAAGTTTCAGGCCCTAACTATAGCCTGGTTTGTTATCCTGTCACATATACAGTAGCTACATTGAGAACAAATATCATTCATCTTTTACTCACAGATGACGTTGTTGCCTCTTCATTACATCGATTTCTGACTGATCTCGTTGCTTGTGTCTCCTGCTATCCTGATTAGATTCAGCAGAACTGCACAGGGGTGCAGTTCCATCTTCTCTCTATCTTTTTTTATCAGAAACACCAAGAGTTTTACTCACGGATATGAAAAATTAAAATATGCTTGACTGTCTCAAGCATATACACTCTCTCTCCAAACTTTCTGCTGCTCACTACGCACAAAACAATAAGCAGTAATTAAGCACCAACCAGTGAGAATGATTTTGAACTTAAAGTCCCCCTGTGGTGGAAATCAAGCTTTTAATGTTGTTTATATGTCTATGTGGTGTTTTTAAATTACATTTGCACATGGTTTGTCTTAAAGCATAAGTCAGCACCATTGCTGAGTGTTCTCTCCTTAAAACTGTGAGCCAAAGACAGTCTCAAAATCACAGTTTGAAATCGCTGGTGTTTCTGATGTCACAAACTACCTTGTAACCAATCACGTCAAAGTGTGATCGTCAATGAGTGGATCTCTGAGCTGGTGTGAGTGAGGGGAGGGGTGACTAATTTGCATATTCATAGAACCGCGTATACTAAATGAGGCAAGGGTGTAGAGAGATACATTCAAGCTATTATATAAATCATGAAGATTTTTTTTTCCAAGAAAAAAAGGTTTAAATATGTATCAAAGTGATGTTTATGTTTTGGTGATCAAAGATGAATTTTAAGGGATAAAATTAGTGACTACAGGGGGACTTTAAGAAAGCTGATTGGTCAAAACTATACATGTTTAGGGACAATAGAAAAACATAACCTCCATCTGGATAATAAATCTGCATAACCTGTGTGTCTCGCTCTGTCTCACATACATGCAGCACTGTCACCATATAATGCACTTGTTAATGCCGTATCGTTTAAAAACAAATACCGGAACACAAAAATCCAAAATATGACATTTTCCTGAACAGGATCCGGCTCAAATGAAGCCCTGAGGTCCTCCACTTTTGACAGTTTTTACTTTTCACAGGTGACTTAAAGTAAAAGTCTTGCATAATTACATCATACAGCAGCTGCAGCATGTGTACTTCATTGTTATAACAGTGCCATTTTTAAATCTAATCATCTTCACTCATCATCCAGCATCACTCCAGCATGTCTTGGCCAAAAAGTATAGTTTTGCTATTTCATTGAAGTATTAGAATAGTTTCAGCCATGTAAAGTGACTCAGTTAAGGAGAAAAGCTCATTTTTTCATTAACATAGCTGTCATTGCATTCCAGTCCATCTTACTCATTTGCTTTCTTTGTTCACAGTCACCACAGCAACTCACCCCTACTCCAACTGAGGTACAGTAGAGTTGATATGAAGAAACAGGCCCTGTTATTGTTTTAGTAGGTCTTATTTGCTAATCATGGCATATACATTGTGTAATTGTATCCAGAAAATGTTCTCACACAAAAGGTCTGCCAAATAATTTTTTACCCTCTTTTAAATTTTTATTTTATTTTTATAATTTTTTTTCTTCTTTTTTTATAAATTTGATTAAATTAGATTTTTCTTTTTTATGCAGAATCTGTGGCAGTCTTGCTCTAAAATAAGTAGGGAGTTTTTGTAGGGTCACTTAGTTGTAATTTAATGTCTTGCCATTTATAATTGTTATAAAAAAATAACAATTTGGCATAAATAGACAATAGAATAAATGTACTGAACTTTACTTGATGAATCATGATTTCTAATTGAAAATGTTTGCACAAATGTTTTATGCATATATGTGCATGATTAGCAAATGAGACCTAGTGTTTCCTCATATTTTGTGAATAGTTGTTGTAGTTTTGAACAGTTGTGGTTTGGTGACATGAATAGTATTGTGTGTTCGTCTTCAGTTTGTAAACTCTGTGGTGTAATGACTCAATGATCAGCCTATTACTATGAGGACTGATTATTGTAGATTGGTTTCTTTTTCAGCTTTAAAGTTTCCTCCTGTGTGTCCCAGTGCCATAGTGGTCACTTTTTAACTTTGCTAATTCCCAGCAAGCAATTTTGCATTTAAAAGACGTCTAATAGCCATCCAAACACAGCCCTGACGTCTAGGCTAAAACAAGGCAAAATTTGGGCTATCGGTGAAAATTTAATAGACGTCTAACCATAGCCCAAGAATAGAAAGAAAATAAATGAAATCAAACACCTTGTAATCACTGTTGACTTTGCTTACTGTACATGATGGAATATCATAAATCTCACAAGCTATTTTGGCAAAAACGACGTAACCAAATTCAAGGTTATTTTGGCTAGAAGTGGGTTAGTCATAGCCGGACTAATTCGAGTCTATAGTTAACCTAGACGGTGAAATGATGGCTATTGCTTGCTGGGTTGTCTGATACTTTCAGACTAAATAAATAATACTGTCTCTTTGTTTCTAGGGAGATGGGGAAAAGTCTCCTCGCCAGAGGAGGCCCTCCAGCCCCAGCTCCAACAGCTCTTTAGGGGGTTATGGCCGCTATACGCCTTCCCGCTCACCACAGACCTACAGCAGACCAGGTATCCCTCCACATACATCTTGATACTTACATGAACACAAAGTCATTCTTACCTGCACAGTTATTCTGTAACTATCTATGAGTCTTTTCAGTGATTTGGATGTACTGGAGCTTTAAACTTTAAATGTTTTCCCTTCTACACCATCACACGCTGTTCCAAAACCTAGTGAGTCATCTCCATAGGCAGCATTTTAAGGCATCATAGGCTTAGGTGATTACTTACTTAAACCACAATCAAAAGCATGTCCTGTAAATAACTTCTAATTAAAACACCTATTCTTTTCTCCTATGTATGCTTATCTATTATACACTATAGCACTTTTCACCCTGCATTGCGGTGCCAGATGTGTGCAGTGTGAAACGATGCATTGTTAGAATGTTATGATTACTATGCTTAGGAACCGACAACCAATCGCGTGCCTTATATTCACGTTCTTTGGACCATCACAGAAAAAATGTGAGTTGTATATAAAAAATGTCAAATGGCGGCACAAAACGCATCAATTGGAGTATTTTTACGTTTATTGTCCGACAAAAATTTTATACAAATTTTTATACAAATTTATATAGAGATTTTTATAGTTTTATAAAATAAATGAATACTTTTATTCATTAAGGATACATTAAATTGATCAAAAGTGACAGGAAATACATTTGTTATAGATCTCTATTCCAATTTTTTTATTTACTTTCTATTCATCAAAAATACAAAAATACAAAAAACTGTTTTCAACATTGACAATAATGAGATGTTTCTTGAGCACCAAATCATCATATTTTAATGATTTCTGAATTATCATGAGACACTGAAGACTGGAGTAATGATGCTGAAAATTCAGTTTTGCCATTACAGGAATTAATTACATAAAATACACAAAATATATTAAAATAGAAAACTATTATTTTAAATTGTAATAATAATTCATAATATTACTGTTTTTTTTTATTTTTATGTTTGATCAAATAAATGCAGCCTCATAAAAGTGATCATAAAAAAGCACCAAGTTTTGGAACAGTGCTAAAGCATTCCATTCTACAATCACATTTTAAACAACAATAAACTGATTTGATGTAGAATTTCAAGAACAAAGTAATTACATAATTATTTGTTATTCTCTATTCTCACTATTCACTATTGTCATATTACTGCCATTCTTCCCTGACCGGCTGGGTCTCTTGCTCAGAGCAATATCTGAGCGTCAAATACACCACCCAACCAGAAAATTCCAACTTGTTGTCTGTACCAACCTCGGGGAGGAGTAGCACCCATGGTAGTGCCAGAGGCTCCTCCCCATTGCCTTTGTATAGCAGCAGTGGTAGAAACACTCCACAGGCAGGGAGCGGTGGTGTGGCCCTGTCCCTCAACCCCACTACTCTGGCTTTGCTCCAACAACACAACTACATCCCTTACTTAAGAGGTACCACAGCTAACCACTAGACTGTGTCTAGTAGCAAACCACCTACTGACTGCACTTGTGTGAACTTAAGTGTGCACTTGAATTTTATTGGTAAAAGATTAACTTCCTCTTGACAAAATGAATGAACGAGTGCAATACTAAAAAAATGCTGTTTAAAAAACTTAAATAAGACTGTCACAATGTGCATGAAGTTCTTGCAACACTAACGAACAATGGATCAAGCTCTGTAACCCTTAGAGCTTCATTAGGGTTTGCATTCACAATGGACTAGCAAATTGCAGACATGAAATTACTACCCTATCCTTCATCCACCTTTCCCGAACAGGAATTGATACAGGATTCAAACAGGAAGCAAAGTCTGAAAGTAGGCCTAGGACAGCCCTTCACCTCAATTTGCCTTCTCACGGTAAACCCTAAAAATCAGTCTCTCTTTCACTGTGTATCACCAGTGTATTACAGTGATGTGAGATCGTAGGTGTACCGCAAGGTTCTGTCCTCGGACCAATTGCTTGCTGGTATTGTGTTTATATAGAGTTTGTATGTCCAATCATTTTGCATGGAAAACCTGTGGATATGCATTATATTTGAGCTGAAACAGTAACTTTATGCACAAGAAAAATGCGAACGTTGGTGGTGACCATTAATATGCAATTATTTGTTGTACTGTTAGTTGATGTTGTGCTTCGTCTGGTAAGGTGAAATTTCCCCCCATGCGTTTGATATTCAAAGTGACTGTCTGTATGTTTGTGTTAGTGTTGCCATTTACTTTGTGGTTGTCATTTCTCTCTTTTCAGCATTTTCAAGTGTTATTTGTAAATATATGTTATTTAACTTAACATGCATACTCAGACAGGCAGTAATTTTCAGGTGGATATATAGTGTAGTCCAAAAGTCTGAGACAACTAGTGAAAATGCTTGTATTTTGGATTTGTAATACCTATTATCAATGTAAAGCCGCTTTGGAACAATCTACATTGAAGATGACTTGACTTGACTTGACTATAATAATTTAATTACAAAATATACTATAGAATCATTACCGAATTTCAATTCAGAATAAATTCAGAATTTCAAAACAGATCAATATCAGAACATACTGCAAATTTGCTTATTTAATTGCTGACCTGGAAATAATGCAGAATCTGAACTATTTCTTCATTTTACATCATCACTTTGTTTTAAATCCTTTTTAATTTTAAATTTTAAATCCTAAAAGTTTCTGTAAACACATTCTATGTATATTTAGAATATATTGGAGAGTATTTATTCGTCAAGAAAACATGTCTGTGTTGAGGAGGAAAGTATGATGGAAAACAGGAAAACCCTTTATATTTACTTTAAATCAGGCTACAGATTTTGGTTTTGTGGTTTCTCTGCAAGAAGTAGAAAGAGCGGGAATAAAGTTCGCAGGAGAAGATTAAAGGGGTAAATTGATGAGCTGTAATTTTAGGTTGGTTTGCCAGGCACAGTGGCATAAACTTCGGCCTTGTGCAGTTCCAGGCCAACCCTTTAATGCAGCATGAATGTACATTGAGGTTGTGTTTGGAGTGTGCTGTTTATGATTCACTTAGCTGTCTAATTGACTTCTTATTGGTAAAGGAGCCACACAAGAGGAAAATCAGCTCTTCCTTACAAATGCAAAACCAACCCATACTGTAGCTGCCTCAATCTGGTCATATCACCAATGAGTTTGGTTTCTACTTAAGATATATAAAATGAATATGGAAATCATTCACAGAATATTTGTTAGTGATGAAATGCATGCTGCATTACACCCAGCTGACACAAGAAGGGCATCGCAATCACAATAAAATCATATTTTAATGAGTAATGAGGAGCATCGAGACCTTCATACTCCACAATGTGCTCCGGTGTTGTGATTTGTGTATGTTTGGTGTGTTTTATGACAATTTCCTGCTTCCCCAGCTCCAGATGTGTGGATGATTTTCCCCTGATACAGGGTGAATTTTTACTAACAGCACTTTGTGTGTTTAATGGTGTGTGCATGTGTCTGAAGGACAGTTGCAAGTGTGTATGAAAGAGAGATTTAAAAGAAAAAGGAGATGGAGAAAAAGACAGTTATGTTGGTGTATTTATTTTTTGCTTTCAAAATATGCAAATGACTTCACACTGATTTAAATCAAACATTTTAGTGAGTAGTTGAATAGGAGATTCTCTCTCTTTTCTTTTAGTCTCAGTTTGGTAATAGACTATGATTATAAATACCTAATCTTTTCCCCTAAAGATGATGAAGACGTCACGGTTCAGCCTGCCAATAACTGTCTATTTTTCGGTCTATGTTCAATTCATATTGAGTTGTCTGCTCAGTTCAAGCAGAGCATGAAGCTTGAGTCTCTGCTGAACAGATGCTATGAGTATAAACAGACTTTCACAATTTCCAATGCAAAGACAAATTGGTCTTTTTTAAGCTGGCTGTATTGTGAGGTTCATCGGAACATTTAAAACTCAATGCAGCATAATTCTGGAAACCCTGTTAACTCTTCTTCTCTTTCCTTTTCTTTTTCAAGGTAGTGAAAGTGGGCGGAGTACCCCCAGTCTCTCCACCTACTCTGATGGCAAATCTCCTTCTTCTACATATGTGGCAGCTCCACGGCATTTCCATGTCCCAGGTAGGTGCTAAATCTTGTCCTTTACTCACATCTCTTATCCTCTTCTGTCCTTTCTTCTGTACAATGTTTAATCCTCTTTTTTCGACCACATATGTCTCTATTTTATGAAAAAATCTGGCAGACTCCATAATTGATTTTCATATAATGCCATTTTTGTGCATCATTGCATGATTTACATCAATTTTGTACATTTATAGTTCATTATTGCAAGCAAAGCCCTATTTTTAGTACATAAAAGAAACTTACTGTCATTGCTCATCCCTGGATATGTTTAAAATAAACCTAATGATCAGTTTCATGTGTTTTATGCCCATTTTTTCTAATGACGCCTTGTTTCCAATGCTGGCAGAGGCTGAAACGGCTCTTAAAATGTCCCACATGTGTTACATTAAATGACTGATTTTTTTCTAGAAGTAATGGTTGAGAAGCAGACGTGAGGTTGAGATGACCTAAACAAGCTGTAGAGATACACATGCTGTGTCAATTATTAAGACATTATGTCATTGCAATTACACCATTTATCTCCCCTTTTCCTCTTGGCGTAGCTCATTTTAGGTGACATTTCTGTCTTCTAAGTTGAAAATGAGATGAAACTTTTGTTATTTATAATGTTTATAATGTAAAATGCAGAAAAAATCCATAATTCAAATCCATTTTTCAAAGCCGAGGATTTTGTCAAAGGCAAAATGCTTGATCGTTGCATGCCGACCATGAACATTTCTGCACATGGTGATAATGAAATGAACTACAATATCTAGAATCTTTTACAGCATCATATACTGCATTTGCTGCCTTTTCCTTTGCCCTGATTCCATGCTCTAATAACTCATGCTTCTTTATTCATCTTCTTTCTTATTCTCTTACTCCCTTCCTCTCTTCCTCTCTTTGTCTTCCATTCTCAGAGGCTAAAGTCAAAGATAATATCTATAGAAAGCCCCCTATCTACAAACAGCATGGTACAGTCCAGTCTCCGTACAATCATGTTTCTTTGCATGCTGTTGCGCATGTCACCATGGTACCTGTTGCCATGAAACTGTAACCTTTGACCCTCCTTCTGTCTGCTGGTTTCCATTTCAGCTCCAAACAGTAGGCCTTAGGTTTTACAAATCCCAGAAAAAGGTTTGGATTTGACAAGGTACTTGTTATCAAGCAGTCAGTACCTAATTGTTGGTTGTGCATCAGCAAATATCATGACCACATGCAAAGGGTCATATTTCATGCATATTTATTGGGTTTATTTGGAATAGCAATTAGCCCTGAAGAATTATTATTGCTGATTAATGCCAAGTTACTTGCAGATAATTGTTGTTTTGTGTGCATTTGGTGTTACACATATACTACCGTTCAAAAGATTTGGGGTTGGTATGATCTTTTATGTGTTTTTATTTATTATTTTTTTTAAGAAGTCTCTTGCTTACCAAGCCTGCATTTATTAGATAAAAAATACAGTAGAAACAGTATTATTGTAAAACAAAATAACTGATTTCTATTAGAATATATATTTTAATGTATATTTTATTCATGTGATGGCAATTATTTTTTTTTACTGACCCCAAACTTTACATTTTATGTAAATAATGCCTTTGATATGATGTTTTCATAGACAAAATCCTACTTTTTTTTTTTTTTGCAATTTTATGGTATTGGTTAATCCTGACATGGAAACAGCAGTCAGATATAATCTTTCTTTTATTTTCCGGCCTCTGTCCATCCATACATATGTCAGTTGCAGTATAGTTTCCCATCTGTCTGTGGTGTTGTAATGTACTGTAGATGCTAGACAATGTTTGGTGTCTGTGTAACTCATTGGTTTGGTGAAATGTCAAAGGCATTTGTGTAACTCATTGTGATTGGGTGGTAAAGTTTTAATCACTTGACTCGTTTCTTTTTTCTGAACTTGTCCCTTCACCCTGATTGACAATGTGTTTGGTTGTCACACTTTTTGTGTTTGGTTGAAAACCATTGTGTTTGGTTTTCACTTGCTTGTTGATTTTGTCCGTAAATATTTTTTCTCACCTGGTGAATAGTGAGATTTTTTTAAAACCCTGTCTAAAATCAAACTACACTGAAAAAATCTGATGAAATGTGAAATGTATTTTTTTTTAATGTGTTTGTGGTAACTTGCATGATGTAACTTGTGTCAGTCACACTCTCAAACAGTGCAAACTGTCCATTACGATATATTTAAACTTTCTTACTGTGATGCAGCTTCCAGAACCTCCTGGCAAGATGATGACGTAGACAGAAAGGTGATTTATATATTTACATAAACATCTCTGTGTTTTTGTCTATTCTAAACTTTCAGAATCAAGATGTTTTGGTAATTTAATCCAACTGACCCTTGTGAAAAGGAAGTACACCTTAGCATACTTTAAAAAGAGTTCTTATTACAGAAATAATATACTTTAAAGGGTTAGTTCACCCAAAAATGAAAATCTGTCTTTTTTACTCACCTTCATGTCATTCCAAACCTGTAAGGCTTTTGTTTTCTCTTCAGAACACAAATGAAGATCTTTTTAATAAAATCTGAGCTATTTCCGTCCCTCCATTGACAGCTATGCAACTACCACTTTGACGCTTCAAAAAGTTCATAAAGAGACCATAAAACTAATAATCCATATGAATCAAGCGATTTTCTGAAGAGACACGATCGCTTTATATGCTGAACGAATTTAATTTAGGATTTTATTTACATATAAACATTCATCAAAGCACACATACTGTAAAGTTATAATAAACGAAAGTTCAAGAATGCTTGCTTGCGAGAACCAATGAGGTTTGTTCTCGTGTTATGCAGCACGTTTGAGCTTCCTCAAGAACCAGTGAGGTTTGTTCTCGCGCATCAAGCAGGTTTGGTTGATCGTCTGTTTATGTTAGCTTATCAATGTTTATATGTGAATAAAATCCTAAATTTAATTGGGAATCGAGGGTATGATGTCATTTATAGGCGACGCACTGACAATGTCCGTCTCCTGGTTAAAACTGCTTATTTCTCTGGATTTAAACATTCTTAGAAACATTTGGGATAATGTAAGTACACAAATCAACAAAATATATAACATTGTTCTAGTGGTTTTTAGATAGTTTGATCCAAAAATCTTACGTAGTGTGCCTTTATGTAGAACTTAAAGTGTACTGCTGAGTGAACTGACAAGTGTTTATGGTAAAATAACATATACCTAAATACACATTTGCAATGATGAAGTTGCAATTTAGTACATTTAAAATATGTTAACTTTAAATGTAATTTCGAATAACACACTACAGTTAAAATTATAATCAAGTAGGCTAGTTTACTAGTTTTAGTATGTTGGTCAACACATAGAAATAAATGTTCTCCTTTAACGCAAGACAAAATATAATGATTTATAATGAAAGTTTTGGTAATGTAATCAAACTTAAATGTTTTCCATCCTGTATTTTTCATTAAATTCTTTAGCTGGTTGTATAATCTGTATTTCTGACTCAATAGACCAGAACAAGTTGGATGAACCTGAAGAGTGAGATTGATGGACAGTCTCCAGATCTTGACCCCAGGACCTCCACCCACAGCTTGCCCACCGATATGTCTCAACCCAGTGAGTGGCCAAATAATGATTTCATGAAATCCAAACTCCAGTCATGTCAATTCACTCAGCGGCCAGCATGGTAACATCCATAACCAGCTATTTTCTATGTAGGCAATAGGAATAGTGAAAATGCACAAATGGAGAACAACTAAA
Organism: Abramis brama; assembly: GCF_963993115.1. Classification (NCBI taxonomy): domain Eukaryota; kingdom Metazoa; phylum Chordata; class Actinopteri; order Cypriniformes; family Leuciscidae; genus Abramis; species Abramis brama. The sequence continues at coordinate 16,182,649 of NC_139976.1, read as the reverse complement.
ATATGCAAAACTGTTTGTCAACATAGTAATTTAAGTGAATCTGACAACAGTTGTATCAAATCGTGCTTAAAAACTTAATTTTTCCAGGCTGGTTCTCTGTGTATGTGCTTTCTAGAGTAACCAGACTTGTGTAATTGCCTCTTTTAACTTAAAGGCAAGACTTTATTTCTTGCAGCTGTCATAATAATTTTTCTTTCAATGTCTCATCTTTTCCTCCTTAAACTGCCAGTCCCCTTGAACATGATGCTAGAGTAAAGTGCCATAAATCTATATAAACCATTCAACCAACTCTGTTTTACAGACTTTCCATACAATAAGTCTGCTTCGCTGCCAGGATATGGGCGGAACGGCATATACAAGGTAAACCTTATAAGACCAGATAACTGCACACAAACACAGCACCCTGCAAACTTTTTAATACTCCATCTGTCCGTGATTTTTGGGAATATATGTGAGCTGTGGTCACAGATGCTGTCATTTGCTCTCTCAGCAGTGAAGAATGTTGTTTGATCCTAGTTGGATTTGTCAAACCCAGCTGCTGGGACACGGAGGGCTGTTGTAATCGCACACATCAGGACACACGGTCACAGATCAGTTAGTGTAGAGATTTAGCTGAGGAAGCCATAATGCTGAGAGGGTGTGTCTGTGTTTGCGTGCAGTTAGAAGTGTGTCTTGCTCCCACCCTCTGGCTGTTTTCCATGTTCTACTTTGATCTTGAACTAGAAATCTAGCTCCCTTAATGAATTATCCTCTGTAATGAAGAGCAAATGTGCTTCCACAGCAGAAAATCCAGGCACACGCGTTTATTAAGAATCTAATTCAGATCTTTTATCTCGCATGCAGAGTGCCGGTGTCTGCTTTGTGAAGATTTTGGGAATGGTTTGAAAGCTACTCCTGTTCACTAGGTGGCAGTATTTTGCAACTGTTCTTTGTATCCAACTCCCAGGACAATAAACTACTTGAAAACAGAAACATTACCTATTCCTTTTATCTAATCTGGTCTGACTTAGTGTCAGATTTCCCTCTTACTTTCCACAAGCATTCACTAAAGCATGTGAAACAGAGAGATGGTCATAGATCAATATTTAACCAAATACAAGCTCCAGCCCTGAGGATTCAAGCCTCTGTCTGCACTAGACTTTAACCTTTAACCTCAGGAAATGAAAGAAAAACTTTCACAGTTACAGCAGCCGCTCTGTTCTAACATGATATTGTTACTCTCATTTGATAGTAGCAAAAATAAATGGTCAAGGCATGGCGAAACGTTTCCAATTAGATTTTTGTGACCTTCTTAAAACCAGACTTTGAAATCGGTTGATCCATTGGGGCATTAATGTGCCGGTCGTCGAAAAAACTGCCACCTACTGTTTGAATAAAAGAGGGATATTTGTGTTGTGGTATTGCCATACACTGTATACAGTTTTCATAAATGCCAAATGTTCTCATGGGTTTCTCCTTACTAGGCGGCTGATCTTGGTGAGGATGATGTAGATCATGACTCATCTTGGAGTGGAATGAGAGGTGAGTGAGTGAGTATTTAACTTGTATAGACGATAGACGAGTTGCATTTGTACCACACAAGATTAATGATTGTAATTTGTCTTTCCCTTTCTCTTTTTTTCAACCTCTTTCCTGTTTTCCATCCTTTCCTCAGAGTATAAGGTAAGTTCTGGTGTGTTTAATGGACTGCTGTAGCTTTTCAAGGCTGCTATTACACAAAGTTTATCACTTTCACATTTTGTAAAACAGGTGACCCTAAAATAGGTTGCATGACTTTTCTGATGTTATATGAAAATAATAAAATGCAACAAACTCAGACAGCAATAAATATAGATTCACTTGCAGTGGTGAATTTTGTGTGATAAGTTATTGGTTGCAAGATGCTTTTGATGATTGTTAAATCATGTTCAAATTGTTCAAATTTAAATTCAGCCTATATCATTTTAATAATAATGTTTTTGTTACATACGGATTAATAAATCAAAATCAAATTTGAATGCTTGATTTAAAGGAAATTATTCTACAATAAATATTTCTGATACTGAGTAAAAAGTAATATTTAAACTGCAACCGCTTTCTATTTTAATATATTTTATAATGCTATTTATTCTAGTAAAGGCAGAGCAAAATTTTCAGCAGTCAATACTTCAGTCTTCAGTGTCACATGATCCTTCAGAAGTCATTTTAATATGCTGATTTAATTCTCAAGAAACATTTCTTATGATTATCAATGTTGAAAACAGTTGTGTTGCTTAATATTTTTCTGGAAATCATGATACTTTTTTTCAGGATTCTTTGATAAATAGACAAACACAGCATATATTTGAAATTGAAATTTAAAAAAAAATCATGAATGTTTACTGTCTTTACTGTCACTTTTGATCAATTTAATGTATCCTTGCTGAATAAGAGTGTTAATTTCTTTACTTACTGACCCCAAACTTTTGAATGGTAGTGTATGTGTGCGTCTGTGTAATTGTGTGCTTTTCACATGCATGTGTGTTGCAGGTCTACCCCTATGACATGCTAGCTGTGACCCACAGAGTCCGAGTAAAACTACCACGTGATGTGGACCGCACCAGACTGGAGGTAATGTTTTATTAGAACTTCAAGTAGACCACTTTTCTTTCTTTCTCGTCCATTCTTCTATGTACTCCTCTCTAATTTGGCCTGTTTGCTGTAGATGATATTACTGAGTTTAGTGTTTAGTGTGATTATATTTTAAATGGAGGCATTAGGATGTTCCAATGTGCAAAGTCATCATCAAGCGATGATTTTATAATGATTTACACCTAAATGCAATTGTGTCATTTTGTTTATTATGTCTGGCTCACTTTAACTTCAGCATGAGTTACGAGAGATGTTGATTTATTGACCCCCCCACCCCCTATAACTGTTAGTTTGGAATCACTGTGGTTAAAATTGCAATATCTTAAAATGTGTGTGAGTTTGTGTGTGTCTGTCCATGTTTTTCAATCACGGTGGGGACTTCAACCCGAATGCACACTGACTCATGGCGACTCGTGTCACCGTGAGGAAACAAGCTTATAAATCATACAGAATTAGTTTTTTTGAAAATGTAAAAATGCATAAAGTTTTAGGGTTAGTGTAAGGGATAGAATATACATTTTGTACAGTATAAAAACCATTACGTCTATGGAGAGTCCTCACAAAGATAATGAACAAGACGTGTGTGTGTGTGTTTCATCATATGAATGCTGTCCTGAAATGAGAGGCCATTGTCACATCTGTTTGAACTGAGCATGATTGGAGTCAGTCTCCCAGCGGGAGACACTTGCAACACCCAAAACTTTCCAAAGACGGTGATTTCAGCATCTATTTGGAGGCATGCAAGATACCCACACATCTGCAAGTGTTACAGTACCACATACAAACAGGGCTTGAAAGAATAAAAATTTATACAAATCCTTTCTGGAATGGTTTAAACCCAAATTGAGGTCATAGGCTTAAAAGCCTGGCAACTTTTATTGCCCAGTCGTGCTCGTAATCCTGATTGTGCTAAAGGCAATGAATATCCTTAACAAGTGCAAAGCTTTAGATGACACATGGATATAGATGGTTGTAATTATTGTCAATATTGTATTTTTCACTCTGTCTTTAATCTGTAATGACGTTTGCGTCATGTAGATATTGTTAGCAGAATAAACAGTGCTTAGATTCCTGGCGGGAAGGTCATTTGGGTTTGTTCTGATTAAGGTTTGATTAGCTTTTTGACAGTGTTATTTTAGGCCTTCATAGATGGATGACTATAACATAGAGCTATGCTGCATGCTTTAAAGTGATAGTTCACCCAAAATGACAATTCTGTCATTATTGTTTCATTATTTGAATGACATTCTTCTTTGGAAATCAAAAATATTTATATATATATATATAGCAGAATGTCCAAGATGCTCTTTTCCATACAATGAAAGTGTATGGTGACCACAGCAAGAATATAGCAAGATTGTCAAGGCAGAATGTTTAATAAATAACCATTTCAGTTTTGGTCTGTTCCTCACACAAAGTTTTCATAAGATTTAGAATTAGCTTCACGATTGGAGGGAAAAATCGAATTGCGATTTTTTTTCTGATAAAAGTTGATTGCAATTTAAATTGTGAACCAAAATAAAATAAAATCAGGTGTGCTACATGTGCTTAGGGCTGCACAATTTGGCCAAATGTTGTGATTATTGGTATCGTTTTCAAAATTCGTTTTCAAAAACTTCACCGTCTTCTCCTATTTCAAAGTTTGCATTTTCAGGCCACCAAACACGGTTGTTGTGTAAATGAATGACCAGAATTAAAAGTTTTCTGTTTTCAGTTGAAAACTGTGTCGTGTAAACGGCCCCTGAGTTAATAACTAATGATTTTTGCAACGGAAATGAATCAATCAAAGACTTACTTAAAGGGTTAGTTCAGCCAAAAATGAATATTCTGTCATCATTTATTCACCCTCATGTTGTTCCAAGACATTTTTCCGTCTTCGGAACACAAATTAAGATCTTTTTTATGAAATCTGAGTGGTTTCTGAACCATCCATAGGCAGCCAAAGTCATTGCAACTTTCAAGGCCCAGAAAGGTAGTAAAGACATATAAATAGTCCACATAGTAAACACAGTGCAGCGCTTCCGGGTTCTACGTCAGAATGGCGGCTCATTATTGGCCGGTTCCTGCGTCAGCATCACACGTATGCGTCGAGGTGCTCACATGAACAGCGTCGGCAAATATTGATGTCGTAGCAGACTGACATGGAGGAGAAGAGATTGTTGAATAAAGTCGTTATTTTTTTTATTTTTTTTGTGCACAAAAAGTATTCTCGTCGCTTTATAACATTAAGTTATTGTAGTTACATGGACTATTTTAACGATGTCTTCACTACCTTTCTGGGCCTTAAAAGTTGCAATGACATTGCTGCCTATGGCTGGATCAGAAAGCTCTTGGATTTCATCAAAAAGATCTTCATTTGTGTTCCGGAGATGAATGAAGGTCTTACGGGTTTGGAAAGGCATGAGGGTGAGTAACTAATGATTAAATTTCCTTTTTGGGTGAACTAACCCTTTAAGCTGAACAATGACTTTCTTCTAGAGCTGCTGTACAGCCAAAACAATCTTCGTTGCATTCATTTCCTGTTATCACTGTAAAGCTGCTTTGAAATAATTTGTATTGTAAAAAGCGTTATATGAATGAAGATGACTTGACTTATATATATATATATCAATATGCCTATATTATTATTATTGTACATAGGCATAATATTGTACATATTATTGTACATATTCTAAATATAAATATCAGTATATTGTAATAGTTCACTGTAAAATTTATTTATAATTATATTTTTAATTATTTAAGAAAATATATTTTTATTTTACATTACAACTGTAAAATCATTAAACCTATAATAAAAATAGGCAGTGCATAAAAGTATTTGAAACAGGTAGTGCTGAACATCTTTTGTGTTCTACTGAAGAAAGAAAGTCATTCAAGTTTGGAACTACTTGAGTGTATAAATTGACAAAATGTAAACTGAACAATCTTTAAATTTAATAATTTAATTTTTCAAAATTTAATAATTGCATTTATTATAATTCTTATCATTTCAGAGGCACCTGTCACCAGAGGACTTCTACAACGTGTTTGGGATGACCATTGAACAGTTTGACCGTTTGGCTTTGTGGAAGAAAAATGATCTCAAGAAGAAAGCACGCTTGTTTTAAATCACACCTAATCGCTTAAAGGAAAGCAAAGATAAAGAGAAAACCTCTTCTCATCCATCCTGTGTGCATGGAGGGATGAGTGTGAGAGAAACATATATGCACCTTCATTCTGCTGCATAGCTACTGTCATCCCATCTCACGCTGAGGAAGAGGGAGCGCTTTCACAACGCTGTTTGCCACCTATCTTTGTGCGCGGACGCCGCACCACATGGCCTGAATGTTACTCTTATGACGGAGAGCCTGGAGTCAGAACTGAATTCTCCAACACTCTTTGTTTTTCTCTTTGATTGTCTTTGATCTCGCTCCTTCAGCTGTCTTTGTGATTACTGTGTTGTATTCTCTCTTAGTGGAAAAGGCACTCAATATTGATATAAGCCACTTTCTTTACATTTTATACCGTTGATAAACATGGCCAACCAGCTCTACATGATATGTAATACTACCCATCGTCCCCTGTGCCCTTGTTTTTGACTGCAATGAATGCTGTCCAACGTCTAAGTCTTGTCCACGTCTACTCGTCTTCTTTGCTCAATGTCTTTCTCTCTCTTTTCTCAGTCTCTTCCTGCCTGTTCCTCTTCTTACCTCTTAGACATGATACTCAGCCACTGCTTGGACTGTAATATCTATCATGTGATATCAGCTTTATGGAAGCTCATTCATCCATGGCTTTAGCATGACCAGGCCAAAGACTCATTCAGAGCAAGAAGTCAACAAAGCACCCTCACAAGTGACCTAACCAGACGCGACGCAATAAAGCGACAAGAACAAAAAACCTCTTCCAGGTCATCTTTTGTCTTTTCCAGCCTCTACCGTGATAAGTGAAGAGCAACAGGACACTTTGTCGATCGATTGGTTTCCATTTTCGCTACATCATGCTTGGTAGCCCCGCCCACTGTGAAATTTCATTGGTTCCTCGGAACTGTACATTAAATAGCTTCTCATTGGCTGTGGTTGCGTCTCATCACACATCAGACTGAGAACTTGTCGTATTGCGCCTGGTTAGGACACAGTGTTAGTTGTTATGTTTATTAATCTTTACTGTTGCTCAATGACTGTGAGTGCGGACAGCTGGAACAATGCATAGCTTTTGTCATATTATGTATCTGTTGGCTTTTTCAGGTCAATGTGCAATTCAATAAGACATTTAGACATTTAATCTGATATCGGGACTTCGCATACTCTCTCCATATATATCGTGCACATTACGTATCGTCATAAATCTTATCAAATGCGTCAGCCAGACATTGCATTGGTCTTTCTCGTTGTTTGAAAATGAAAGTGCTCATTGCAGAGTAAACCCTTATTTTTGTATGCAATTTTTTTTCATACAGATGTTTGCCAGATACTTTATTTGCCATTTGCAAATAATTGCAACATTGACTTTAGCATGGAGCCATGCCAAAGTTAACAGTTTCTGTAGCAATTAGTGAAACTAATACAATACAACACTTAATAAAGCATGCAGTTCAGTGGCGCTTCATTTCATTTAAAACAAATATGATTTTTTGTTTGATTGTTAATAAATGTGTGTGCTGTATATTGATACAAATGTCCATTACACTGGTCATGTCACCCTGTAGGCATGCACTGCATATACTGGAAGCATCACGTAATGGCTTCATATTCAACTTTAGAGTGTAATCATGACGTGTTGTTTGATTTGAGATCTGAAAGTTACTGAAAGATTGTCTTGTTTCTTCTGACACATTCTTAAGTTGTACCACGTTTGCGCTAGATATTTTACTCTGATGAAATTTAACTTGGTTCTTTTACTGATGCCAGTTACTCAAATTTGCAAAGAAACATGCAAAGTGTTTTATCCTTTTATTATATGGATATATTACTTAAAGATGTCAGAAATCTGGAACTGTTAGAGAAACAACATTCAGTAAACTAAGTTTTGACTAATGTGTAACGTGCCTATATCTTATACAATATCAAGGCATCTTTGGATTTTTTATTTTATTTTTACTGCTCAGCAGGGAAACTCAGATTGTTTTACTTTATTGTTGATTGTGAAAGTATGATGGTTTCTAACCGACTATAAGTGTGTGCATATCCAAATCTCTTTCTTCAGGGTCATAATGCAACATTTTTTAAGCAGTACATTTTAGCCTTTGCCGGTCATGCCAAAATCTGTTGTGCTTGGGAAAATACAGTAAAGCTTGTCTCAAATACATGAATGTGTTTTGGTCTGAGTGCGTAGGTGGGAGCCTTCCCAGAAGAACCATGTTGAGCTGTGGAGGACAAATGCGCTAGTCTTATTTAAACAGCTGTAGAAACAGGCACGTGTGTGGGTGTGAGTGGTGTTAGCCTCCAGTACAGCAGTCCAATAGTTCAGGCTAGGTGAGTTCAGATCAGGGTGTTTTCGATCATCTTCATACTTTAACAGCACTGTAACCCTTAAAAAAACAAATACAAATCAAGACTAAACAAGGAGGTCATTTAAACATCTGAATTGGTTCATTTTTGTGTTTATTAATATGGTCTTGAAGTTAATTATGAAGATAATATGGTTTGTTTTTGGAAATTATTTCAAAATGTATTTTTCTTTGCGTGTGTGTGAAGTGTGGATGAAGGCAGATGTAGGACTGTGACCCAAGAGAACTCTGACCCAACAGTTTTGAGAGCTGCTGGACTACTTTTGCTACTATTACACATTTACATTTTATACCAAGTTTGAGAGACCTTAAGAAGTTGTCTTTGTGTTATGATGAGGTCACACAACATATATGGTTTCCCATGGGTGCGCATGGTTTTGTGCTAATATGCAAACTAACTACTGCGTATAACTGTGTTTGTGATGTTATTCGGACTTTGCAAAGTTTGGGAAATGTAAATGCACTCATTTTATTCACTGTTTCTTTGAGTTGCTTTGCAATAAATATTGATATTCATCTCAATAAAAACAGCTATACTTCAACTCAAGTGTTTGTTTGTTTTTTTTGTAAAGAAAGTAAGTAGCTGAACCAGATAGATAGATAGAAAACCATCTACTTCAATTCAAGTGCTATAATGTAAAAAAAGTTGCTGAACCAAACATATTACAGATAGATAGACATGACCCACAGATAGATAGATAGATAGATAGATAGATAGATAGATAGATAGATAGATAGATAGATAGACTGATGACCCACAGATAGGTAGGTAGATAGATAGATAGATAGATAGATAGATAGATAGATAGATAGATAGATAGATAGATAGATAGATAGACTGATGACCCACAGATAGATAGATAGATAGATAGATAGATAGATAGATAGATAGATAGATAGATACCGGCCTATAGACGTTAAATATATAGAGGAAACTAAAAATATCTTACAACACTCCATCTTCCCAATGTGTAAATGTTAACGCCTACCAGTTCTGCTATTGGTTAGAATTTTTTGTAGCGCGCTGCCGGATTGGCCCACACGGTTGTCCATCTCGGGAGGATTTGACAGCGTGAGCGGTCCCCGGAGCCAAGATATGAATCTGAAGAAGCTCACACAGGCCAGAGGAACAACAGAGGTGGCCGTTATCAAGTGCACGCGGAGACAGGGCAGGTCCATCTTCTTGAGATAAAGTTATGACGGAAAATAACGGAGAAGGTAAGATGTCACTGTTAAAATTATTAGACAGTTGTCTCTATTTATGCATTGGGAAAGAGTCTCTAGGCTATCCATGAAATGTTTCTTAATTTGTCTATTTCAGTAACGTTACAGCATTTGGGGTTTGATAAGGACAAGCTCTGCTCTCTACAGTCATTCAACATGCATGGATAAATTCAATTCTCAATTCTCCCTTGCATATTTAAGTGTGATAGGCTTGCTTTCCATTGTTTATTTCTTATTTCAAAATGATAATAATAACATAAAACAGTTTTTGAAGTTGTCATCCTTCATTAATATTAGTATTTTTTTGGTGCTGCCATCAACCCTTTTCTTGTTTTGGAGCTGAGGCTGAGCACAAAGAAGCACGAGGCATCCCGATGAATGTGCAGCGCTCGTGTTGAATAGCGCGAGCCTGCAGGGATCAGCTGGCGTCTCGAGCCCCAGTCTCTGATTATGCAAAGGGGGGAGGGGCTGAGAGCGAGAGGTGAAAAGCTAAATTATGAAGAACAAATCCTATTAATTTGATACTTTTCAGTGGGATGACTTAGACAAAGAAGCTGGATTATGTTTTTGTGGTTTAAATGAGGATGAAGCATATTTGTCAATGACAACACCATAATTGCCACCCTGTCTAAGATTTTATTGTTATGTTTACCTGAGTTGACCCTATTTTTTCTTAAGCAACTTTGTTAATGTTGTTCTCAGGTGTTTTGCAAGTTCAGATGATGTTTGTTTAAACAGGCTATTTATATAAAGAATGTTGGGACCATGTGAAAGTGTTTTCCATCTCCAGTTTTCCTCAGGGAATTACTGACAATAGAGCGGACAAGAACCGTCATCCTGTGCATTGTTAGCATTACTGACTCTGGCTCTGAGATGATGGAAAACAGGACAAAACATAAAAAGCCACCAAAGTTGCATGCTGCGTCTCATATCTCACTGTCCAGACTGTCTCAAAACAATCAAACCAGGTAAAGAAAATAAGAAAGAATTGACTGGAACAGGTTGGATTTGGCCAAACACAGTCCTTGGACTCCTTGGCTAGAAATACGATCATTTGGAAAAACAAAGATAAGCATGTGGACAAAGCTCAGCATCTTTGATCAATAGCCAGTGTAGAGTTTAATGGGTGTGACCAAGCGCTTTGAGGGATGTTAGTCAAGGACCATCTGGTAAAATGGGCGATGGAGCCTAACTTGACCTGTTCGCCTGCATTTGGCTCATTTGGGAATTTGTATCATACAAACAGGAGGTTCAATTCAGGATGTTCTGCTTCCTAATCAGAGCAGAAACAAAACACTTTCCTTTATTGCTTTCCACGCTTTAAAAATAATATTTCCTTCCATTCTTAAGTAAATGCTGATTTTACTGGCGGTTTCATATCGTCCGGGTGGAGAATGAACACCATGAATCAATGAACAGCATTTTTTTTTTTCAGAAGTAGATTGATGCCATTTAAGGTGAAAAAGCATGTTGCACCCTAATAGCATAGCTTGTTCATTTACACTTTATTTGAAGAATTCTGTAACCACACAAAGTGAGGTCATCCGAGGGCTAAATACCATTATAGCTGAGTGTTGCATGGCCTCTGTAAGTGGGAGTTTGGTATTTTTTCTGATAGCTTGATGACTGGTCTGTACATGTGGCCTAATGTCTGATTGCTGATGCAGTGACATCATTACTAGTGCACATCTGGACCTGCATTGTTGCAGCATCTGTGTAGGCCAAAGATCGATGAGCGGTCTTGCTTAGTTTGCAAGAGAAAAAAAAGCAGTCGTACACTACAGACATTCAGTGGATGTTCATTATTCACTGCTTTGAATGATGGGGAAAATGTAATGCATTTTTTTTTTTCTTTTATAGTAACCTGAAGTTCCCGTCCAGGCTGTTTTTCCTCTCTTGTGGTTCTAGTCTAGCAGTCTGTGCCTTAGGATAGTTTTCACAGACTAACAGAGTCTCCAGTGGGTTTATATTAGTCTGCCTCAGGATGCAGCATGTCGTTTAATTGTGTGAGTGTGTGTGTCAAATACAGCTGTAAACAGCTGCTGATTCTTTCTCTGACTCAATACCAAACCACTTCCTGACCTGACGGTGATTCTATGGGAAGTTCTATTGCAGGGTTTCTCAAACTCGGTCCTGGAGGGCCACTGTCCTGCACAGTTTAGCTCCAACCCTGATCAAACACACCTGAGCAAGCTAATCAATGTCTTCAGGATCACTAGAAACTCACAGCTAGGTGTGTTTGATCAGGGTTGGAGCTAAACCGTGCAGGACAGTGGCCCTCCAGGACTGAGTTTGAGAAACCCTGTTCTATATGTAAAGATGTGTATAGACGCATTAGAGAGATAAGGAAATTTAACATGCATCATTCATTATGCATTAAGCAGACACTTTTATACAAAACAACTTTCAGTGGCAAATGCTTTGTTTGGGAATCGAACCCATGTTATAGGTACGGAACAGCTTCACAAACAGTGTTTTCAAAATCACAGTATGGTTATTTCTGTTACAAATATTGAAAATATCACACTTCTGGGATATAAACGCAAATCACCTTTTGAAAGTATCTTGGCACTTCAAATAAAGATATTGTATCATTACATTGGTACGCCCACTAGGTGTTGACAAGTGACTGTTGAAAAATGTATTTCTCATTGAATTATTAATTCAAGAGATTCCTTCAAAAACGGTGATACATCCAGTAATGAAACAAGTGAAGTAGGCTATACATGATTCATTGAATCATACCGTTTTTCACCTTTTTTCAATTTGAATCCATTCAAATTAATTAAACATTTTTAAATACTCTGCAGCAATTTACTTTTTGTCAGAACCTTCAGTAAATTACAGGTTATTTTGTTTAGTTTTCTGTTTAGAATCGTGATCTCTATTTTAAAAAAAAAAAAAAATTGTGATTCTCAATTTATCCAGAATCGTGCAGATCCAGGTATTGGTCATTTGCCAGCATTGACAAGTTAAAGCTAACTGGATGGGTAAGTTATTTTGGCAAAACATAAATACATTAAAGGAACCGTATGTAAGATTGTGGCCAAAACTGGTACTGCAATCACTTTCAAATTACTGTAGAGCGGTGTATCCCCTCCCCCTCCCCCCTGACTTGAGGTTGCCAGCTAGGCTGCAGGATCCAGCAGGAACATAGGCTGCTACAAGGAGCTTCCAATGGCAAGTGACGAGTCTCCTATACAAATCCTTGTTTTATTTTGGACTTTGTCACGACGTATTTCGGATTCATAACGAGGTCTTTTAGGTTTCGTAACGTTAGACATTTTTTATCCGACACGTTTGTAGCTGCAGCTGTGGTAACTAGAGCAGAGCTGGCAACCCGGATGCCAAAACACTACTGACTTCGTGATTGGTAGATAGGTGGAGGGTGGGGCATTAGGCCAAAACACAACATGACAACATCAACATCAGTTGAGGGCTGCAACTTGGCCGGACTACTGTTGTCAGTGATATAAGTATTTGAAATGAACATGATTTCTTAATGTCTAGTGACATATCAGGGCCATTTTATGATTAATTGAAATACATTTCTTACATATGGTTCCTTTAAGCAAAGACAACAGGGTTGACATTTTATCACATCACTTTATTAACAAATCAATTCCAACACAGGATATTTGGTGAAAGTACCTTTGTGGCGAGCAGGGCTGGGCAGAGAGCTGTGGGAAAGGAGCGATTCCATCTAGCGATTACAAATGAGCGTCACCTGTGCGCCACACCGGCCTTTTGTCTCTCCCGGAGGGATAAAAGGAGCAGTGATACCAACGGTTTTCCTCAGGCGTATTTTGCGCGTGCGTATACAGTTTTTTGGATGTAGGACTTGTTCAGCCAAAACAGATTTTTCACTTCGACTTGATTGATTGAGCACAATTAAATATGTTCGGTGAATATACCGTTTTAATTTTAAGTGAAGACCTTGAGCTAGTATTACAACAATGCTTCTTTTTGCAAGGGGATAATTATTTGGAAGTCATTTATGGAGCCAATATGTAATTGTCAATTTCCTCAATTTTCCAAAATTATTTTGCAGTGAATGAATTGGTGAGAGAGAGAGCAGTGCCTTTAATAGTGAAGCTATTAGTTTAATTACTTCAAAAACAGCAATGCTTCCATCTCATTGCTGAGAAATATAATGCAGCTTTTCAGTAGCAAAGCTATTTTATTAATACAAGTCGCCAGGGCAGTGTTGACAAGTTTCTGAGCTCCTGAGTCCTGAATTTTTCTGTGATCGTGTCTGTATGTGTGAGCTTGTGCTTCGTTGAAGGAAGCGCATTCATTTAGAACGGTGATTAATGACTTTTGACTACACAGACTTTTGTCCAATCAAATGCTTTCCCGGATACCATCTGCAACCGACTAGCTAGTAGCAAATCATGGTTCATTGCTGAGGCGCTAAAGGCTTTTGGCTATTAATTCAGGGTCAAGCCCTTCAAAATGTCCCGTCTCAGACTTGTTTCACAACTGTGCTTGTCAAACACTTTTTAACAGAATGTAGTGTAATAACAGTGATTAAAATGATATATGAATTTATAGGTTGTACAAGTTGGACAAACATTTTAAAAGACCTAATTTAATTTTATTATTATCAATAAATATGTGCACAAGTTCAGAAGTAACACAAACAGCTGTGCGAGACGTCTCTCCAGAGTCGTCATTCATGCATATTCCCCGCGGCTCTGTAACATGACTGGACTGGAGTGGCAAATCTTTCAAGTAAAACATGAAAAAGTGGTGTTGCCTGCCTTTGGCTCTTCTTCAGCTTTGGAAATGTTGTCCCATTAGGGTTTCACATCGAGACACCGCCAGAGGGAAGATTTGAGGGTAGCTTTGCTTTTTCTTCTTTATGTCAAACTCAAAACACTCAAGTGTGTTTGTGTTCAAAAAGTAGGTACTTGTACTTTAACTTGCCCATTTATGTGTGTGTGTGTGTGTGTGTTTGTGTTTGTAGGCTCAGAGTGTCTGTGCTGTAAACCGAGCTGAACTCAAGGCCTCTGAGTCACTGTCTAAGAAAGCTGATGCCTCATGCTCTTTAGAAAGATTTCATTTTCTTCAGTTGTCTCTTTCTCTTGCTCTCATCATTGAAATATCTCTGAATCATTTTAAATAAGTAGAGGATTACTGTAATTTCTGTCTCTGTCATTATTTGTTTCCGCCCCTTTCCGTTATTTGTCTATGAGATGGAAAGTGAGAGAGGGAAAAGCAAATGATTGAAGAAGGTGCTGTGGAAACTGTGGCAAAGATACAGAACATGAAAGTCGCTGTGGTTCTTAACTCTCCTGACCACATCACAGGCGGAGAGGGATCTGATTAGACTGATGTGGTCAGTGTTATTTGCTGGGTGGAAACTCTGGTGAAGTATTTTGTTTTTAGGGTGTGTTGTCACAGCCAAGGTAACGGCCTTTCTGTAAAGACTTATTTTATAGCTAACAGATGCTAGAATAGTTAGCATGAATAATTAATGCACATTGTGCTGTAATTGTTTGTTGCTTTTAGGAGCTGCAGCTAGCTTAGGTTTCTAAGAACAAAATTATTATTTGTTTTCACAGATTCTAAAGATTTTCGGTTTGATTGACTTGACTTGATACCTTACAATTTCCTTAAAAATGGATCAATATTCAAATATAAAATCTGCAGGCGTGTGTAAGCGCATTCCCCTGACGTCAAACAAGTTGTGTTATTGTTAACTAAAACTGACACTATTGAAAGACAGTTTTTTGCTAATTGAAAAAAATCTAAATTAAAATACAAAACTTTAAAAACTTAACCTAAAGAAAATAGAACTTTAAATTTTAAGCACATAACAAAATCACTTGAACTAAAATTAAAACTTAAAATATAAAAAAATAACAGCCAATTCAAAATATTAATAAATAATACTATAATAATAATACTAAAATAACAGTAGGCCATTACAGATTTGCGCAAAACTTTTGCGATTTTTTCTAAATGTCGACAAAAAACTATTTCGAAATGACGACGTTTCCATTAACCGATGTTATGCGACTAAAACTTCATTTTTTCCTCTCGCGATAAGTAAAATCATTCCAAAAACCATGGCAACGGACGTTGGTAGGTTTATGTACTAATCCCAGCCACTGCACTAGCCATTATTATTAATTGAAAGAGATGTATGTGTGTTTTCAAAGCATTAATGGTAAGGAACGACCCTTATTATACTTGTGAGCGGCACATATGAGGTGTTTCTGGGTGTTTCTCCCTCATATCTGCTTCGAGGTCTTGATTGTGGCATTTATTTGAGGTTTAGAATCCATTATTCCTGTAATTCTTTTGTCTTTCATGAATTTAATAAAGAACTCTGTCTCGTATTCTGTCCAAACATACCGCGTCATCTACGTCAGGAGACCTGCAAATGCGCAAAAACTGTTTCCATTGCAGTTTTGCGAAATATTTCTTTTTCGAATTGCCTGAAAAACCACCTCATGCGAGCGTAAAAACTTTTTTGCGATAAATGCAAGTTTTTGCGAAATTGACGTGTTTCCATTGGGCGTATTTTCAATTCGCAATTTCAATTTGCGCAATTTGAAGGGTAATGGAAACACGGCTAGTGTCTCAAACATGTGTAGGCATTAGGCAATACAGACGATCTTGATTTCCTGCTGTATCTGTATCTCTACTATCCTATAAAACAGCTGACCTTCATGAACTCTCTTTATCTGGCTTTCTTCGCCAAATTCTTTCTGCTCTAAAAACAAGCGTCATCTGTGTTTTTGGGTTATTGATCCTGCATCCTGGTGTATTTGTACATAGTATTTAAGCCTTGAGGCAGCCCTCTCATCTTTGTACAGTCATTTATTTTCCTCTCTGCCACTCTGCATGCCTTTTCGTGCCTATTTTGTGCCTGTCTTACTTCTTTCCTTGCACTCATTTTGATTTGCCAGATGAATAGAGACAGGAATTAAAGAATTCTCACACACATTCACTGTAGTGCATAAAACAACAATGTGATGGAAATATAAGAGGCCCACTTTATAGGAATCACTTTATAGTCCATGGGGAAAGTGGCAGTGACTAATAGATTATGCCACTTCCTGTAGTGGGTCAAAAAGGGAGTAAGAGTGAGTCAGCCTTTGGGTTCTAAATCTCAGTGGGAGTGCGTATATTTTAATGCTCCAAAAATATGCTTGTGTGTGTGCGAACAAACTCACACACACACCTCTTTTTTATGCTTTTCCACCCTTTTGTGTTATTGTAACCTACTTTCTATCAATTCCAATTTATTTTTAGTAGGGGCGTACCATATAGGGTGATGATGAAGGCAACCTGTCCTTTGGGTATTTGGGTAAAATGCTTAGTTTGGTTTTTAGCCAAGACTTGTTTTCACATGTTTTTGGAATAGTGGATTCAGGCTTTTCTGTACTAAATGGATGTGCTTATGTGCATGTATAGATCTGCTGGTAAAAATAATCAGGTGTTCAGTACTATGTGTGTTAAAGGTGTAGCTTAAGTTCTGGTTACAATCTGGAAAGTTTGTGAGCATTTAAGTGCTAAGGCCTCTAGACTTGTCTTTTTAAATTGACTGTGCATTTAGGTTAATGTCAAGGTGTTATGATTTATGGGAATACTTTCCTTCTTCCTCTGTATTTCACCCTTGACACACCCACACAGACAGATCCCAGAGGCTATTCATACTGAAGCTTCAAGTTCAGTGTGCTTTTACACCAGCACTTTTCTTGTCTGCTTTTGGTACCGTTTGGTGTCAGAGTTTGGTTTGCTTTGGTTGGTGGGAAAAGAGGTAATCCGACCTAGACTGATGCATACATAACATCAGCACCTAGTCCAACATTGTGGAAAAACAAGCTGGCGCCGGATTCACGTAAATCTACTTGAAAAGAAATTTTGAGACATAAGAATGTTCTTAAGTGCTGTTCTTGTAATCTTAAGAAGTTCTCAACAAAAAAACAAAAAAAAAATTCTTAAGAAGAAAATAACAGGCTATTGTGTTATCTGATTGATGTTGGGTTCTTTCCTAAGACTTGCTGATCAACAACAAAAAACACGTCTTTTTGTGCTGCTTGTAGATTACCGTAATAATGATAAAAAAAGCATGCACACTATTTTCATTGCAACTGGCTTGACAGCCGTTAAGCAATCTGCGTCATGCTTTTTTTAAATACGCCATGAATTTTATATAGGATGGAGCAGTCTGTTGCATTCCTTTCTGAACCTAGAGTGAATGTGTTTGTGAGTGTGTGCCTCCTGTCTATGGCCACTGTCATTCTGCATATGCTAAATGTTTCCGAAAATTTCACAATCTTAGATTTAACATTATTTAACAATTCTGTAACATTTCACATTTTTCTCCATATTGTGCTGCATTAGTTTTCATTTGGGTGGACAATTTATCTGAGTGAATATGTTGTGGCTGTAGATGGTGTGAGTGAGTGAGATGTGTGTGTAAGAGACTTCATCATCTTTTTACCTATTCTCCCAGTCTCTTTCACTTGGTGTGTGATAATTGTTTTTTTGTTGCTGTCATTCAGCACTCTTACATTGAAGCTTTGCAGATGTTTCTTTGGAATGCTATTCCCATAACCCCTGTCTCCTCAATGGTCCTCTAAAGCACTGCCATTGGCTGCACACAGAGCCGTCGGCTCTTATGCTGTCCTCACAGAGAATGATGAGGACAGCATTTTACAGTGTTTACAAAACACAAATCTGAAAGACAGGAATTTTACATATTTTGTCTTTACATGCTACACTACACGAAGCAACACAAAACTACACACAAAACCACTACAGAAAAGGTAATAAAACAATATAAAAAGATATCATAAGAAATAACATACAACAAAAGCAACAGATTGCTACAATGCTAGGGTATTTTAACCAAGCAGTTTAAAGCTGGCTGATTTGAAATGTTTGCATTTGTAATCAGTAGTTTTGTTTAAAAAAAAAGAATAAAAAAAAAAAATACTACATAATTTTTACTCCAACATGCTACATCTACAGCTAGACTCTGTCAGAAAGGAACCATGATTTTTCCATCAATCCATATTTTTTTAGTGTAAAAGTTGACAAAGATCATAAAACATAGATGACAAAGATCAGTGTGAATATTTGAGGGACTGCTGGATTTTTAAAGCTGATTGGCAAGCTTCCTGACAGTAGGGGCGAGGCTTTAAAATGTGTGTCTGGCAGGTGAATTCTCCTATTTTCCATCCACCTCCTCCCTTCCCTTTCACCCATATCCTCTCTTTTTCCCTCTGGCCTTGCATGCTTTCAATATCTTTCTTTTGTGGCAAGTCAGTAGGTATGTTTACGTGAACACATTTTCATCAATCCGCATGAATCTGTCTGATTTCAGATTCTGAAAGTTCTGTTCATATGAAACTTAAACTTTGCAATCCGATACACAAATTTGTTTACATGTGTTTTTCATGTATTCCAAACCAAACTCTAGCCCATATGCAGTGCCCAGTCGCCGCACAAGGTACTTGATTGAGAAAATAATTGGATTCAAGTTTTTGCGCTTATAACATCACTTATTTCCTATTGATTGAATAATTTCAGGTCTACGCCACCCCTTCCAATAAAAAATTTGGATCGACACCTCAATTTAGGTGTTTACATGGCTTTTTAGTTTGATTAAGCCATCAATTTGATACTATTTGCTTCAAAAAAAAGGTAACAGCATGCTACAGGGGTATAAACATATTAAGCTATTTGCTTATATAAATGTAGCATCTGTCCCCCTCAGTGATAATAGTCCTCCTGGTCTATAGTATGTGTTCGCTTAGGGTCAGAATTAACATAATGGACACAAATCAGGACTGTGTGTCTCAATCTAACGAGAATTGTCATCTAACAGATAAAATGAATAAGCTCCCATGTCTTACTGGCCATGACAACAGTGTTTTATATTGTCTTTCTTTTCTTTTTTTGCTGGGATGATTTATCAACACTAGACTCACTCCTTTGATCTGTTGTGAGAGGCCAGGACCCATATATGTACAAGATCATATATCAGGAATGCTGTCTCTGGATCAGAGCTGCTCCTTTGCACTTCTTGGCTAAAACCCCAGTAAACAATGTGAAAATCTGATCCTAAATCAGCACTCTGCACAAATACATGATGTTGGATCTCCGGGGGCGTACTTCCTCCCTGAGGTCTGATGAAAATCAATTTCTGTGGATCTGGCGGAGTCTGGCTGAAACATTTATCAAAATGATCTGATGGAAAGTGCCTGGATCTGAGGAAATGAAGGACTGTATGATGTCCGCTATGTTCTTAGAGGATTTGTATTTGATTGCTGTGTGCGGCGATCGAGGAAGAACCGGATAAAAAAAAGCATTGGAAAAAACTGTGGGATGGGGGCTCATACATTTTGCATTAAAGCAGATTGGTTTCTTAATTGGGTCTCCTACCCCCATAGGGCTGACCAGCCATAACCAACAACACGTCTGCAGTCTCAGCCTGGCCAGATGGTGGACTGAGCCTCGAAGTAGTGGGATGGTCTGATGCAGGGAGGTGTGTGTGTTGAGTGTGTATTAGTGGTTGTGACTGTTTGTCCTGCTGGGCCATCCTCCCCTTCGTACATCCATCCATCCATTCATCCATTCATCTGACTGTTTCCTGTGGACCGTTGGAGCTAAAGAGGCACCCTGGCTATAGCAGCTGGGACTTGAGACTGGGTGTGGATTGGGGGAGGGTTATGTGTATGTTATCAAGAATGGGCATCAAGAAGAGGGAGGAAGGAAATGTAATGGACAGAGAAGTAGGAGGAGGACTTTATGGATGAAGGAAGACAAAAATACACAAAATTATGAAGAATCTGACCGGTCTGGGGAAACAGAGGAGTTAGCCATTAGTGCAAAGCAGTGGATACTGTATAGATTGATAGAAGAAAGCACAGGATGAGCAGCATGCGGCTGCTCAGTCCTGCTGATAACTTGCAGATGGGTCTTTAACATTGTCCACTCCATTAGCTCTAACAAATGACTCAAATGAACCCAAATTGGACTCTTGTGTTGGTCACCTTGCCCTTGTCAACACTTTACTTGTTACTCATTGTACTTTGACAATTTCTTTTAAGGCCAGCATGCAAATACATTTGAACTGAATTAAACTTTCAGTGCTTAATAATGAATAGAATGCTCTGAGGCACTTGGAGAGAAAAAAAATGCAAAATTCTGACTGGTACAATTTTAGTCAGACTAAACTATTTACATGACATTTAAAAAAAAAAAAGTGTGCATGTAAATGCGCTTCCTTTTCTTGGCTGAGCATACATTTTCAATGTAAAGAAAGTAAAAAGCGAGAACATACTGTAGTGTAGCCTCATCTGCACTATTCTGGAATATCATGTAAGGAATGTTGAGCTGTTTTTTGTCAGTCTTTTTTAGGGTTTTTCAAGGATATAGGATTGTGTATCTCTTCTGAGACCCCTTATTGGACTGGTTTGAAGTGCACTATCCAGCTGATCCTGCCCAACCCAAACACAGCACAATGTATGTCTGAAACTGAGCCAGGATATTACAAGTAAGCAGTGTCAAAAGGCAGTCATGCTCACTCCGATTCTGACCTAGTTTTTAAATACTCTAACTCCTTACCATTGCTCTGTCTTCCCTCCATCAAGGCTTTCCTCCGCTGGACCACAGCCAGTGTTCCATACTGCCCGTCCATATGCGCTACAGCTTTTTAGGCTTTCTGCACTATAAAATGACTATGGTGTCAAATTACGCAACTGCAGCTGAGCAGAGCGGCCTTTACCTCATAGCCATATGGAGAGTCTATGAAGACTGATTGCTTGTGATGAAGACGATGATGATGACGATTTCTCCAGACATGTATACAGAGTTTTGGTCGCAGTTTACCAGCTCAGAAAGCTTCATTATTCAAATTTACCGCCTGCGTAAGTCGATATGTGTGCGTTTAATTTTCCATGAGATAACATCTTATCAGGGGGGAACTGCGAACTGGAGAGCAACCAATGAAAATGATGCCAAGGTTTTTGCCATTGAGTTTGTTGCTCTTGTGCCATTGTGTATGCTGACTGCTGTTTGAAGCATTGCAGTTCATGTAGCACACTTTGAACACATCCGAGATATTTACAACAGCAACATCTGTAGAAATAACTACAGCCTCTGCAGAATGGCACAAATTAACTTTCTGTGAGACCACAGATCTCAATGTATGTGTTTTCTCTCAGGCCAAATATTTTAATTTTATTTTACTGATATTGTGGAAATCCACCAGTTTATAGCAAACACATAGATGAATCAATCCTATCTACAGGCTTATCTCAAGACTGACTAGAGTTAGATTAATAATATTCTAATTAAGAAAAGCATGCATTGTTGGCTATAAAGGGTTAGACAGGATTTAGGACCACAGGAGGCACAGCAAATCTGTCAGTCTACTCTTTGTTAATTCCTTAAAGCTTTGGCTTGATTATACTGTGTGTGTGTGTGTAGGAGAAGAGTACAGCCAAATGTCTTTTAAAATCTTAGTCACTTTTCTGCTGTTTGGATACTGAGAGGAGCAGTGCAGATTGCAGAGACGATTTTCAGTTGTTTTAAATGAATCAGAAACACTCTGCAACACTCCAGAGTCCAGATAACTCTGTCTGAAAACATTGTCCAGCAATTATAAAGGTTCAGCAAGTCCTGCAAGCATTTCAGAGCTGAAAAAGAAATGTCAAAGGGTTCATTCAGGAATAAGTTTTTAATAGAGTACAGAAACAACAACCTCTAGAGCATTTCAATTAATTTGTGGAATCTAAAAGTCTATTGTCTTGCAGGTGGTGTGCATATGATTTTGGTTTGTGTTTTTTTGCCAGCGAGGCCAGCCACCTTAGTAATTAGGTGTTTGGCACAGATTGTTGCTGCATTCCTTGGAGATATGAACACACATAAGCACTGATGAGTGACACAGAGACACATTCTATGAGATTCACTTCGAAAGACCTTGAATTCAGCTCACGTGTTGCCCCTGGAAAAATAGCCTTTGCTGTAATGAATGCCCTGCAGTGGAACCCAGAGGAAACAGTCATTCCACTGGCTACCAGGCTCTTTAATGCTTCATTAGAGATTTGTTTGTTTAAAGCTTACACTCCTCACAGTTACCAGTTTGCCAGTACGGGGCCTCCACCCTGCTTTCAACATCCTGAGCACGTGATGTGAGGACCAAGTCATGTTAGAAGGGGGTCACGTAATTACTTTTTAACGGTGTGTCTGGAGCTGGGAAGAGATAAAGTTTATATGTGGTTTACTCATATTGTGGTTAAATGTTTTTCTTTGTTCAAAAAAGAAAAGTTGACTTAACTTAAAATTAGAAGGCAACTTGCTGCACAGATTTTTTGAGTTGACTCAACTAATAGAGTTTACTCAACTGGAGATGTTATAGTTGAGTCAACTCAACTATAGAGATGTTTTAGTTGAGTCAACTCAAAAAAATCTATGCAGCAAGTTGCCTTATAATTTTAAGTTAAGTCAACTTTTCTTTTTTTACAGTGTGTACAAGTACAATTGGTGTATTTCATGTAGCCTATCTTTCATTAGAAATTAGTTAAATGACTCAATAGTTTCACAATTTACAGATGTAGTCCTATTTTTTTTTCCAGCTCTTCTGATGCATCTCTCTGAAGACTTTTGACTCCTCTAAGATATCACTGTATTGAATTGTGCAGTTATAATGACCTCAAAGATTTAGTTCAGTGTAACCTAACTCTCTCTTCCTATTCTCTTCGCCATGCACGTAACTCTCTCTAGATTGCGCCTTTTTTAATGTGAGTAGATAATAAACATGGCTTTGTCATTACTTCAAACAGTTGACAATGCATATTTCAGTACTCTTGTTTTATCAAAACATTTGCAATCAAAGTTAAACACAAGGTAGGCCTATACCCCAACTGATAAAAAGGAAAGCAACTAAACAAACAGAACACAGATAAGTATGTTATCGTAAAACTGGCACTTGTTTGAATCTGATACAGTGTTGAATCTGATACTGTGGGGAATGCAGGCTTTGTGTTGAAACCTCTGAGTCAACGATACTATTGCTCTCCGCTGTGCTGCAGGCTTTGGGTGGACTTAATGTCTGCATATCAATTTGATTCTCTCCCAGTATGATGTCAGAGCATATAGTTGTTTTTTGTGCCAAGGTCAAATACATGGATCACTGTCCAGATACAATATCCTGCTGGTTTTTCAATCCAGACATGCTTTTACATTGACTTGTAGTTCACGAGTTCACACTTTCAAATAAGTCAGATTGAATAATGGTATGCGTATTTGGCGTGCCGTCTGAGGAGAGGGCTCCAAGCTTGGTATTTGGCCCGAACCCATCTCCCTGTATTCCTAACCCTAACCCTAAACAGGGACTAAGGTTATTGGAAAAACCTCACTTTTTTTTAGCCATGAAAGGCTGTCGACTGTTAAAACATATGTAGGTCAATGGCCCTGCTGTTTTCAACCACGCTGACACTGTGATTATAGAGTTTCTTACTTTTTATAGACCCTTTCAGGTGAATGACATGTAATTATTAATCCATAAATAGATGATTGATTTATAGAAATGCATACATAAACTTGGCAGAGAAGAATGTCCACTTGTGCTAGAATAAAGCAGCTAACCTTTTTTCGTCTGGGCTCGTCTGATCTACATGCATACAATGGCAAACAGTTACAATTACGATTCATTTATTTAATTAAAATATTGTTAGTTGAGCAAGATTGATGAGAACATTTTATTAGAAAAATACCTAGATCAATATGAACCAGAATCTAAAGAGTTTTTCCTTTTCTTGAGCTTATATATGGATTTATAAAGTTTTCTTTGAAGACACACAACGATACAGAGATTCTTGATGATTCTGAGATAATGTTCTAATCTTAAATATGGTATTAATAAACGTAGCATTGCACAAGTTTCACTAAACATTAAGTGCTCGTTAATCGTGCTTCACCACACACACACATGCGCTGTATCCAGCTGTGGAATTGGAGAAGTGGGGCTACAGGGCGGAGAAAAGAGGGAGAGGAAACTAAATAGAAAGGAAGGAGGTCCCACTTTTCGCCGAGCACGACATGGAGAGAAAGTGAACGATTTTCTTTTAAGTCTCCAAGCAGCGCTTCCCTTCGAAGGCGCAGCGGTGTGCTGTCGGGATCTCGATAAACAGAAAGCGAACAGAGCTGCTCTGTCTGTGTCCGGATCGAGGAGAAAGTCAGGGGAAGTTTTCAGAGGAAACGAGACATTGCCGGGCGGTAAGCGAGCGGAGTTCTGCTGGTTTGCATAGAGAGAAAGAGGGGGAAACAGAGACGGCTCTGTTGCGCGGATTTTAATGAAATACAGCAGCTGTCGGACACACGCCTGCAACCCCTAGTACCCACCCGGAGTTAAATGCGTTTGACTCTAAGATGCGGAGCGACCCCATACTGTTCGCCTCGAGGGGTGAGTGTCCTCTCCATGAGTGGATTCATTGCATGCTTTGAAATAGTTGATTAATATTACTGTGTCCTGTCCACATGTAATTTATAGTGGCTATGAAAGAACAATGTATCTTTAGTGAGATGCATGCAGTATCACAAAGTGTATGAAAGAAACGCATTTCTCATTAGCCTACATCCTCGCGCTTTATGAGAGGAAGAAGTTTGTAAAACTTTTTTTTTTTTTGTATTAATTTAATTTAATTTAAAAGAAACAGTAAGTGAAGAAATAAAAATATTTCACATAATGGACATTTCAAAGGCGATATATTACCGTCTCGGTTTGGGAGAGCTGAGTTCACCCCATCAGACTTCTCGTTTGAATCCCTCACAGGCAGCTCTTCTCAGCTCTCTCTTCTCAGGTCAGTTAGAAAAGCCATTACAATTTGAAATGTGAAGAGGCGGTAAATTTAAGGACATGATGTTGCAGGGAATTCGTGCTATTTGTTTGCTGTGTGTGTTTTATTTATTTTTTATTCGGTAATGTTCAGATTTGCATTTAATTAAAATAAATAGGTCTAAATTATCTTTTACATTTTATTTTAATAGTATTAGAATACTAGCGTTAAATTTAATAATTAAATCAGAAGAGTGATTCCAGTCACCCGTAATAACTCTAGGGTGATACAGGTGCCCTGTTATCTTCTGTCACAGAAGTCTGCACTTTCGAAAACATAACATGAGCTGGATAGGCAGGGCATCTGTGATTAGCTGGTTGGCTGGCAGCTGTGGGGTATCAGGTATCCTGTATGTGCATGCATCACAATGCACTTGGTTGGATATGACAGAGCCCTATTATCCACAGTGGTTAACGGTATCTGAGTGCAGGGCGTAGCATTGGCTTCAGAGTTTTGTTGTAAAGGGCCAAGTGTGGGTTTTTTTTGCCATATAGCATTGCGTTGCTCTCTTAAATACTTGATTCTAATTGGTCAGTTGTAGTAGTCAAACATTAAATTTCAGAAGGACTGTTGTCCAAGATGGGACTGCTGTCGGGAAACTCCTTCAGGTTGTTACAAGACCCCTCTGCTTTGTTTTGAGGTCCTGGTCACACTGTTTGGGGTTTATTTAGTGTTAAAGACCATATATGATTATCCCTTACATGAGTTTTTGCACTAAAACATGTCAGCATAGTTCCAGATGTGACAATGTTCCTTGTGGATTTGAACTTTTCATCTTGTTTTAAAGCTATACTGGGCTGCGCTGGTGGTTAATGTGTTTATTGGTATTTAGGAACATATGGCACTCTGTTGCCAGTCTGACATGGTATGAATTGGCACTCGATTGCAGCGTGTGATGTGGGTATTGGTCTGTTAGCCTACTTGGCTTTATTTTAGGGGGTCTCCTCTCTGACAGTTTCCACACTGATGCCAAGAAACCCCCAAAGCCCTTCCTTCCCTCCAAGTAGAGATGTCTGACCCAAAAAAGACGAGAGGCAAGAAGAGAATTCTTTGACTTTGCCCTGCTCTGTCTTTTGCACCCATTCTGTCAACTGCTTGGCTCTACTGCAGTTTTTATCATATCTTTCTGTTTTTTTCTCCCCTCTCACAATTGCTATTACTACAAAGAGCGTTAATGGCTCTCTACATTGTCCCTAAGAGGAGAGTGCCAGAGAGGTCAGTGTGTTCGCCATGACATTGCTATTAAGTTGAGTATAATTTTGTGACCATTGGTTCAGCCTTATTTAATATTCAGTTATTGTTCAATATGCAGATCATGATGGGGATGGGAAGCATAATTGTGGCATAAACTAAATTGTCAGCATAGATTTACATAGAATATTTGATATTGTATTTTACATTAATGACACCTTTTTTTAATTAATATTTAAAAAAATGTTTTGTGTATTACACTACCATTAAAAAGTTTGGGGTCAGAAAGATTTTTTTTTTGGATAAAAATACATTAATATTTTACAATTTAAAATAACTTTTTTCTATGTAATTTTTTTTTTTTTGGCAAAGCTGCATTTTCAGCATCCATATCTCCAGTCTTTAGTGTCACGTGATCCTTCAGAAATCATTCTAATATGCTGATCTGGTTATTAAAAATTTCTTTTGTATTATCAGTGTTGTAAACTGATCATCCTTAATTGGAAAGCATTCATAAATGCACACATAAAAAGTGGATACACTCACTTTCCCAGGCACCACGGAGTCTCCCCCACCCTCTAGAAAGATGATTCTTAAAGGTTTCTGTAACCAGTGGCTCCTCTCTCCCACCCCTCTGCCCACTGTGGTTTAGGAGTTAGCGCTCTGTAATTATATACACACACACACACAAACTCATAAACACAAGTACACATTTATGGACGTATATTTTAAACCATCCTTTCATAATTGAAACCTCAGTATTTTCCTCATATGTTCATGTGAACACACATGGATAGTACACACATATAATCAAACACAGAGATGAATGTAATCACACAGCTGAGATATTCTCTTATTGATGATCCCGGTGCGTTTGATATATGTGACTACACAGATGCTGGTATGGAAGGCCATCATTAGTGGGACAGTGGAGCATCTGTTGAATATTTTCTTCTCTCCTGTAGTTTTCTACTATTTTCCAGGCATGTGTAGCCGGAGTGGTACTCTGCTGTGCCCTGGCCTGTGGCAGTGAGCGGTAACCATGATGAGGCCAAACCATAAAGCAGCCTAATTTAACAAACCACAGATTAGTAGTTGCCTTATTCACAGCTGCCAAACATTTTGTTCTGGGCACCCAGATCTACGAGAGATTCTATACCGTAACCGTATATATTCGATGATTGATAATATTGATATTTTGGGCTTGAGTGGAACAGGGACATGGACAGACACAGATTGCTCATAGAAAAATCAATCGAAATATGATGGCTGCCCTGCCTTTCAGTTAAAACTAAACCACAGAGGTCAAGGATTTGAGGTCATTTTTCATGAGATCTATTAATTAAAAAATCCATTAAACTGTGAAAATTATCAAATTTTGCAGTTGCATTAAGCTTTTTATTATTGCTTTGGAAAAGATTCAAATTGTAGTTTTCTGAATTAAAATTCACTTTTAAACTCTCATAAAAACTATAAAAATACATATTTCTAAAAGACACTTTTAAAAATTTTTTTTGTAAATAATAAAGATGTGTACATGCATATTCAAAGCTTAGGGAAACATTTTTAGCACAATTTGAGGAATATTTTTGAAGAAAATTTATTGTATGACTTTTCATCAATTTTATTGATGATTTATAATAGATTATGTAACTTGACACAAGTTTTAGAAATTTCAGGCATATAAGAGCTTTATTTGCTATTATTTACACAAAACACTGTTACAGCAGAGTGAACTGATTTGCTTTTAAAGATCTTTGATGTGACTATGGAGGTGTTATAAGCAAGATTGGCATGCTTTCCTTTTTATCTTTACCTCCTCCCATCCATCCATCCATCCATCCATCCATCCATCCGTCCATCCGTCCATCCATCCATCCGTCTGTTCAGCCTCCAAGGCTTTCGGTGTGTAAGACCAGATTGGAGTATGAAGGAGCTTGTGTTGTATCTCATTTGTCACCGGCTCAGGCTCTCCGTCTGGATCCTGTCAGCAGACATCAAAGAGAAGCACTGGAGTCAGGGAGGACAGAAGAGCAAGAAGTTGACGTTTATGTTCTTGGAAGGTTTCTTAAACAAAGCAAAAGGTTGTTTGTTATCTCTTTTTTTCAGAGGTTTGTTGTTAGCCGCCATGTCTTTCCCCATCTGAAGTGAGAAGTGAGGGAAAAAAAGCGTCTTGGCTCAGTATGGAAATTGAAATGGAGAAGTGGGAGTGAGAGAGATAAAAGAAGAGAAGAGTGAGTGAAGGATGTGGGATGGTGGGTACTCCACAGAAACTTGGCATGGGTTAATGCCTGATTATATATACGGTAGGTCATAGATCATGTGCATAAGGATTTGAACGGTTCATTAAAGAGAACTGCTCTCAAATGTGACGGAAGGGTCGGATAGGATGACAGCGCGGAGAGAAAAGTACTCTTTAATCTGTACGTGTACACACACATTTATTTTGGTGAATTTCAAGGATGTTGTTGCTTCTTAGCGGCCTGGGTGGTAGATCGTAACCACATATACATACGCACCTACGCAAATGCACACATATTCTGCATCAGCAGACGAATAACACTGGTTCTTGCTTGCTGGCAGCATCACAATTGCTTTTGCAGACCACATCCCTCTATATTATTGAATTTGGGTTGGAATGATAGAATAATGTGATTTTTGTTCAGCAGAGGCTGTGAATGATGTTTTTCTGAGAGTTCACTAGGTCAACTTGTCAAACTGGTTCTAGATAACCACCAATCTGAATACCATCCATTATTTCTCTCTGTCAACACTGAATTAAAATCAGCTTTGCTTGTTGAAACCTTCTCTGGCATGGCATCAGCCTCTTTCTGGTCAATTTGGCAGGTATTTGTAAAACAAGACTAGAATTGTTTAATTTTTTGGGGGGTCTGGATGTGCTAATGCGGTGTGTCATTTTTTTTTTAAAGATGGGCTTTTTGGACTCATTTCTTGGATCTTTCATAATTTAGTTTTGTTTACGCTAGGGTTAGTCAGTCGAGAGTGTGTGAATGAAGAATCGGAGTTAGAGAATTGTGAATGTGGGTGGTTGTTATTGTTTAAAGTTTTCTCCTTGTCCTTTTTCTCGCTCCTTCTCTTTCTCTTGACTTTGTTTGCCCCCAAGCAGTTTGAAGGTGGTCCTCATTTCTGTGTGGCACTTGGTGCTCTTTAATGCAGCGATTTGGTTCGCTCGGTTGGTTTTTAAAGTGTATTTCCTTTCATGTTATCTGGCCACCATTACTGAAAGTGCTTCATTAGCTTTATTCACTCTGACATGCAAGCTGTTGGACAGGGATTTGATACAGGAACAACTGGAAATGGTATAAGCTTATTGTATTTTTCTTTATATACAGCAATATGAGATCTAAAACCCATCAAAACAGTTGAAAATGTTCCTTTATAAAAATATTTTACCAATTGGGGGGGGGGGGTATTATTTGCAGGAAAATTATATATATATATATATATATATATATATATATATATATTTGTATATAGTAGTAATAAATAAATATAGGAATATATTTATATAAATTCCATAATTATTAAAAGAATATTCTGTTTTTAATTATAAATATTGTTGTTTGCTAGAGACACCAAAATGTAGTTATCTTCTTCCCAATTTTAATTTCTGATTAATAACTATTTATTTATGATATTTAAATATCAAAATTCAAATTTTAAAATTACCGCTAAAACAGAGATGTGTGCTTTGTGATGTGTGCATTAGAATGCCTGTGTCTTTTATATATTATGCACATGCATTTATAGATCATATCACCTTTGCATCAAGCTAGTTTTTCAGAATAGACATTTTAGGAGAAAAAAATCATCCCAAAAAGCGTTAAAAAGCTTGTGAATAAATATTTAAGTGTGTTGTCCTGTTGAAGTACGATGGTAGACTGTAGTCAACAGTAACAGGGGAGCAATTCAAACACATACTGTGAGGAAATGTCTATTCAGTCGAACACAAGAACATGTGATTTGAATTATCCAGTAAAACAAGAACTCCAATGATTAAATTAGATGTCCTTATATAAGAAAGGACACCATAATGTCTTCCTAAATCAGTCATGCTTGGGCAGTCAGTTTAACTATGACGCATGAAAAATGTTCATAAACTTTTTTACTTTTTACTACTTTTTTCTAATAGCCTAATTGTTAGGGCTGGACTGTATATCGACTTATGTAAGATATATTGATATATTTTTAAATGAGATATGAGACGTTTATATCGATAAACATTGATGTTGTGGAGGACACAGGGTGCTTATGAGGTTGCGTGCTTCCTAAACTTGTAGCTTAAATCGGCTACCCTCCTGTCAGATGCATGTAGCCTACTGTTTAATGCATTTGAGGCACGCTTTCCTCAGTTCATAACATATATATTATGGTTGTATGCTTATCTAAATGTTAGAAAGTCACATGAGTATTTCCATTTTGCATAAAGGCTCATTCTGACAGTAAGCGAGTCTCTGTTAAACTTCTCAGACTTCACTGATGGAGTGCCGACATATGCATGTATACGTCAAACAGATGGAGTGCAAAATAATTGGAGCACAATAATTGTTTCTGAAATATACATTTTGCTAAATGATTTGTTGTTGGATGTTAAATGCAGGTTTAAAATTCTATATTTAACACAATCGCTTTTATTAGAGCACTAACAGTAAAGGGACAATTGTAATGGGGTATTGTAAAACGTCTCAGTTACTAATGTAACCCTCGTTTCCTTTCAGTCGCTCACGTTTGACGTAACGTCAACGCAACGACGTAATTGGGATCCCCACTGAAAGGGAACTAAACATTTAACCCATTTTGTAGAAAATACAGATATACTGTAAACAGAGATAAAGTATTTGGTCCATATTGTCCAACTATTGTCTTGTGTACTATCCTTTTAAAGACAAGAACATTTCAAATATTTAATAGAAGAAAAAAAACCTGCAAATTTGATTTGTGCGTACTTGAAGGAGGGACTTTAAAGGGTAATACCTGCATTCAAATGAACTATAGCCAACCTAAAAAATATCCAGATGTTCGTGCAGCGGCAGTCTTGATGGCTGGAATCTAGACCAGCAGTCATACAGTGACACGCTCAATTCACTATACACAATTCATTTCATAGCACACACTAATCAGTGAGCTCTATTCTCTGTTTTACGTCAAGAAACTGTCCCTACAGCAGCCGAGCGCCTTATGTAAACCTTCAGCTATGTGTTTGTATGGGCCCGAGCCCATTGTAATGCTGTTTTATAGACCTCTGATTTTCCAGGGCTGCAATTCACATTTGATAGCCTTTGATATTCCTCAGGTGCCGAGCCAACAGATACCTATAATTCACCGCTTTTACGAGATGCCAGCCAGCAATGCTGACGGCCCATCTTTACAGTGTCAATAGGAGAACATCAACAAACTTGTGCTCTTATTTTGCTTATTGAATATCTGATTGTATTTTTATTTTTTTTCAGCGATGGAGGAGTTGTTGGCAGAGTTGCGGGTCTTTCTGGAGTTGTTAGACAGAGAGTATTTAACTGCTGGAGTGAGAGAGAAGAAACAGCAAATATTAAACATCCTACACAGAGTTCTAGCCACTAGAGGTAAGCACAAATCCACTTTAGCTGCTTATTTCACCTTTGACTTCAGATGAACTCTTCACACCGCACCATGTTGCTTCATCATCATGACTCATGTCTACTTAATATCTGCATCAATTTGTTTTTCTCTCAGAGCCTTCATGTAAGACAGAGATACACACCTCTCTCCCGGCCCCTCCTCAGATGCCCCTACCAGAGATTCCTCATCCCTGGATGGTAAGATGTGCATATTATTACAATTAATATAGCAACTATTATATTCTTTACTGTCACTTTTGATCTATTTAATGCACCCTTGCTGAATAAATGATGTACATTAAAACTATGGTATTATTCACAATGTGATTAATTTATTTTTGCCACCAAAGTTGTCATAGTCCTTATTCGGTAACTTTTTACAATAAGATTTCATTAGTTAACAGTAGTTAATGCATTAGCTAACTCGAACGGACAATGAGCAATATATTTTTCAAAGCATTTATTAATCTTTGTTAATGCTATTAAAAATATTATTATTGTTAATTGTTTTGTTCATGTTAGTTGCACAATGCATTAACTAATGTTCACAAATGTATTAATAAATATTGAAATTAACATTTACTAAGATAAACTAATAAATGCTGTAAAAGTATTGTTCATTGTTAGTTCATGTTAATTAATGTTAATAAATGAAACATTACTGTAGAGTGTTACCATTTGTTCAATATGCTGCCCAGCTCTATTAAACAAAAAGTAAACAGGGAAAACTTTGGTTTTTACAGTGAGTTTAGGGTTTTTCTAAGTTTGTTTTAGCATTCCAGAAACAAAAATAGCATTGTCCTATATTTGGAAGTGATGTCGTCTGAACCCTGACTGCCACTGGCTGGTGGTTTGATGGTCTCTTTTTGTGAAGTGCTCAGTGTTTTTTATGAGCTCTGTAAAACAGCAGCAGGAAGTGTTCACATCACTTCGCTTTCTGTCACATGACCTCATAGTTACCAACACACGGCCCTGATGTGGTCTCATCCGTCACACATGAAACAGATTACGCCTGCGCGCATGTATTTGCTGGCGTGTGTGACACTAAGAATAACAATCGTCTTTGTTGGAGGGCAGCAGCAGATGCTTGTGATAAATAGCAGGTGTTCATGGGTCGCTGTTGGTCATTCTCAAACGCACACATCCCAGCACCTTGTTTTTCAGTTCACCCTTTACACACTCAGCACTTTACAGTATAATTAGAAACATCCTTTCCTACCTCAGCCATCCGTGCATAACCCCGGTGTGTGTGAGGGGCCGACTGTTCCCGTTCCCGGGAGGTGTGAGCGGGCAGGGGATTGTGGGACTGTAGACTGAGATGAGGGAAGAGAAATATCCATTTACTACAGTCCAAGCTCGGACCTCTGCCTGTGCAAAACCTGCCCGAGGAAAGGCAGAACACGAAAGTTGCCCATCGTTTTTTTCTTTTCCATTGCGCTGTTTAGTTTTTCTTATTCCTGCTCTCCATCAACCACACCCTCTGCTCCATCCTCTTCATTCCATTTCTCTCTCTCTCTCCAGCTATGTGATGATTTAGTATTGCGTCAGTGAGCGAGGTTTATAAACTGACTCCTTGTCATATTCCTGCCAGACCTAATTCTGCACTTTCAGTGTGTGTGTGTATGTGTGTTTGACTAAAGCCTTCTATGGCCCAAGTGGTCAAAACCACATCGGGAAAAAACTTAGGAATTGAAGGAAAGGGACTGAAGCTGGGCATGTGGGTGGTGAGATAGGGCCGTGGACAGGACAGCAGACGCCACAGTACGCAAGGGGGAGAATCTTGTCTGGAGACTTTCTGTGCGTGTGTGTGTTTGTGTTGAATTGAACTCTGTGGCTTTGGGTTTCTAAATGTTTGGCAGCAAATTTACTGCAAAACTTCCCTGTACATGTACTATAATGAACCGAGGGGAGGAATTTCTGACTTTGTTCATGAATAGTGCTTGCTAAATACCAGTTTAGTTCTTTCAACCAATAGTTATGCTTACGTGCACATGCATGCACAGTTTCAATAGCCCTTTTTGGAGTGACAGCAATACTTGTGAATGAAAATTGCGTAACTTTAGCCTACTTTAAAAAAAAAAAAAAATCCAAAACCCACTATACAGAAACATTATACAAACATGCCAGATTTTAAATGTAAAAGCTTCTTCACCCAAAATGCTATACCAGTGACTGTTCATGTCAAGATTCCATCATAGAATCCGACACTTTTGGAAAAATAATTTTTCTTTTAGGGCCCACAGTGGCAAACGTTGTAGTTAGCAAAATCCAGTTAATTTTTTTTTCCCAGTTCAAGTTTTATTTTAATTGTATGGCTAGTTTCATCAGTAATTATCAATACTGTGACATATATCATTCATACGTAGGTGGTTTAATTAAATTAAAATTAAGTTAATTATTTTAAAATTAAATTGTCATTGTGTCATTTTTCCATTTTGTATATCTAATTTCCATTGTTTTAAATTAAATTTGTGCATTTAATGAATAGACTAATATGTAGAATATGTTCTTACATCGGGCTTGTTTATCAGAACTGGCAAGATTATTTAGCCACACTACTTGTTTTAATGAAGATGATTGTGTTGAGCATCTCCAACTTACTTTTAGTTTTATTTGCGTTAGTTTGCACTGCGGCTTGCTGAAGAGATACTCAGTTGCAACAGCGCTGTCATATCTGGCTATTAGATATCATAGCCTATAACACACTCTCACATGTTTATTGTTTTTACAATTTTAAGGAGGAGTAAAATTACATAATACATAAAGTATGTGGTTTCAACAACCAGATGCATTTAGACTAGTCCAGTTTCAGCTGGAATGCGTCTCAGACCACCTCCTGAAGTGGTTTGAGTGATCGGAAAAAGCATTTCGAAAGCATTTTGGAGGGCATTTACACCTGATCTTTTCACGATGGGATAGCAATCCGATCAGAGAAAACGCATGAAGTAACCAGTTGTAAACAGGCCCATCAGCAGTGCAGTACACTTATAGTTAGAGAAGTTGTTGTCTAGGTGGCAATTGGTTGGTCTAATAAGTTTAAAAAAATAGCATACAGCATTCTTTTTGGTGGCTCAATCAAATCTCTTTGTATTTTACATCTCTAGACTTCTTCTAGTACGAGTGTTGAGTGCTGTTTCTGTTCAGGGCACATTCATCCCTTTAAAATGAGGTAGACAGAATGCATTTAAATGGAACAGAACGCAGAGGTCTTGAGGTGTGTTTTTTGACACGCCATCTTAAAAAAACTTTATGCTGAGAAGCTGAAAATACAAAGAGACATGATGATGCAACCCTCCCACCCTATCATGCACAGTGAGTTCAAAGACAACACTGCCATATATCATTAAACATTAGATTCTGTCATGGACTAGGTAAGTCCATGGTACACTTTCTTCAGTCATCGACTTACAGTACATCCTGCCATTCGTAGCTGTGCAGAGAGAGTATGTGTAAGAGAATATGGGGAAACCATAACAGACTCCGCTGGGACAATGATGACTTCCATCTGTGTTGATGTTGGCTTCTGCTCCTCCCCACCAGCATCCCCCCAGCCTCCAAATCTGCACCCCAACAATGTCACACTAATGAACACAGACACAGACAAACTCATTATCTGTCTGCACTTTGTAACCCAAAGGGGAGTCTGTTATTAAAGAACCTTCCCTTAATTTTAGGCCATTTTTATCTTCCTGTTTTATCTTCCCTCTATCTCTTGTTCTCACAGTGAATCTCCCAAAGTTAATGACAATAGTCCATCATAGCAGGAGAATCAGGTACTTTTGAATTGATGTTTTCTCTTTCTAGGCCCACAATGTAAACGATGGACATCCTAAGATTCAGTTGTGCTAAAGCGAAGGGCTCTACTGTACCCCCCCACCACCACCACCTCCCTTTTAAGGAGGGTTAACCGCAGTCTGGAATGCAATGACCTAATCCCTCATTGTGTCATGGACAAAAGGAGGAAAATGAATTATGATTCATGCACTACAATGCATTTTGTTCGTTGCCATGGAAATACCAATACAGATGGTGATTTTTACCCTTCCGAACATCTTTTATAGGTTATAGCAAGTGACAGTTTATATAGTCATTTCATTCGGGAAAATGAGCTTTCAGTTATTCAGCTGCTTTTTGTATGGGACTGCTGGAAAGTTTCTTTGAAGAACCAGTCGAGAATGAAAAGATTCTCCAAAACACATGGAAAACCATTTGAAGGGACACAAACCTCCCAACTCCACTGTGTGAATGTGTGTGTAAGTGAGATTGAGTTGTTGTGCATGAGTACTGCTCAAGTGTGTGCATGAATACACTGCATATCAAGGCGGCCAAAAGAGGAAATATGAAGGTTAAAATATTATTATTGATTGAGTGCATTTCCCTGGCTAACCTGCACTGCAGTCCCAATACAATAGACCCAGACTGGCCCAGACGTCTGTTACTACTCAGACTTATCACAGACCGCACAATAACACTATACACTATGTTGTGAGGTGAAATGGTCTGGAAAGGGAGTGTGAAGTTTGGAGCTCTTTCTTGAAATGTAGGTCAAGTATGTATCTTTATACATAAGCACAGACTTATTGATGGACTAGATGTTGCATGAATGGGTGGAAGTGCACTTTTTTCTTCTTCTTCTAGGTGCAGATATGCTTCATACAGATTTCCAGCTCAGACGAGAGGTGGAACTATGCCTAAAAATACTTGGGCGGCTTTGGTACGGAACGCTGCTTCAGCAAGGCTCTTCATACTGCAGTTTTTGCCTGGAATTCTGTCCTCCCTCCGGGCTTAGATGCCCCGATGAACCGAAACCATAACAGGCAGTAACACAGCCGTCTTCTTTGTTTAGTTGAGCAGTTTATGGCTTGATGGGACGGAAGGAACTGATAAATAGCACTTCTGTATTTGGGAAACTTTTAGACTGGAAATGACAACCATAAAAGAAAAAAAACGCTCTTTGCCCTTTTGGTTTTCCATATTTCATTGAATTCCCCCCACTTTTCTACAATGTACAGTACTGTTCAAAGGTTTGAGGTCAGTAAGATTTTTAAAATGTTTTTGTAAGAATTCTCTTATGCTCACCAAGGCTGCATTTATGTAAAAAAGTATAAAAAAAATGTTTTTTTCTTTTTAATATATTTTAAAATATAATTTATTTCTGTTATGGCAAAACTAGATTTTCAGCATCATTACTGCAGTCTTCAGTGTCAAAATCATTCTAATATTATTATTTGTTGCTTAAGAAACATATCTTATTATTAAAGTTGTGCTGCTTAATATTTTTACATCACAATATTTGTGTCACCGTGTGACACCATGATACGTTTTTTTAGTATTCTTTGATGAATAGAAAGTTCAAAACAAATACAAAGTTCTTTAATAAAACTCAAGATGGCACAGGCTTATAGGTCCTTAACTCAACGTGCTTGCAATCACATCTTTCTTTATAGGGTGCAGCTGATTGGTTCCTGCTGTATCAGTAGCCAATTAAAAACATGCTCAACTTTAAAAAAAAATACTTGGTTAGCATCTGCCTTAGTAGTGCAGCATGCTTTCAGAAACCCTCCACCTTCCCCTGCTCCACCTGTATAGATCTGGGGTCTCATTTATAAAACTGTGCGTAGGATCCTTACTAAAAGTGTACGTACGCCCGAAAGCCAAAAATGGCGTACGCCAAAAAATATTCAGACTTATAAAACCGTTCGTACACCAGAACCTGCGCAGAATTCACTTTATAAATCCCAGTCAGCGGAAGATTGTGCGCACATGCGTCTCCTCCCCGAAATAACCATATATGGAGCTTGCAACGCCTCGTTTTACTATGCAGATACTACGCAGGTGCGCAAATTTTCCCGTCAAGTTTGTTTTTATAAATCACAACTTATGCGTCGGAAGTGGCGTACGCCTCTTTCAGGGCCTGTTTTGTGCGTACGCAACGGTTATAAATGAGGCCCCTGGTACCGATAATTCATATATGTTATATTGTACAGCAGCAGCATGTCCTACTTGCTCACAGCAGTGTGTCGTGTATGTATTGGCAGTAGCAAGTCCCGTACTTGATCTGCAGCAGCAGCGATAACAGCAGCAGCATAGCCAAATCAATAGACCAAATCAACACTGTCATATGCCAAACACTTAAAGAGTTATAATAACAAAACACTATTTATTTGAGATAATCTTTTGGAACATTATAAATGTCTTTCACTTTTGATCAATTTAATGCTTGCTTAATAAAAGTATTAATTTCATTAAAAAAACATATTGACTCTAAACTTTTGAATGGTACTGTAAAATACAGGATGTTTCTGTAGCATTATTAAAAGTAGGTCAGGGAAAACACAGGAACAATCAGAGCAGAAGAGCAGAAGAAGAAAGGAGCAGCTAGGTCTTGTTTTGGACATGGATTTCTGCAGATGTACATTTACAGACAGTATGTACACTATTAACCACCCACACAGATGATGACCTTATGGGGATTTTACATGTTCTGGTCTTCATTATATTTAAAGCCAAGTTGTAATGACTAGCACTGAGATAAAGTATCCTCCTCTACCTCAGACGTCAAACACACCCTTCTCAAATGTGCCAGGAGGTCACACTAAAACATTACAGTTTCTATTGTAGTTTTGTTTACACATGTGAACGAAAACGCTAAGGAGCCAGAGTAAATACTGAGTTCATCCCAACACACAATCAATTTGACAGTTTTTTGTTATATACTGTAATATACTTAAGGGAGAAATTAGCAAATTTAGGCCATGCTGAAAAATGCCTTTCTGGCTGACATAAATTGCCTAAAAAGCATTAACCTGTGCTGTTTATTGGGAATATCTGAACGTAGAAGGTCTTGCAGGTCTTCCTAAAAGGAAATTGGAGTAAAACACTCAGCAGCACCAATGAAAGCTTGAGAAAACATCTTTTGTACTGTTCTTTCCCGTCTGTTTTAACTTTCCTCATACAGTATGTTTCCATGAGCAGTCCTTTTGCAGTGTTTGTAATGTAAATAGTTGTTCATGTTCTGTGTTACTATTCTACTATATTGAGGTTACCATGGTGATAAAGTGTGCCAGGTGGCAACTGTGAACATTGGTCCTTTGGTCTCTTAAAATGCGTTGTAATTCCCCCCACCTGAAAAGCACTGGAAAATAGCAGTGCTTTCTGTTAACCGAAATGAAAGAAAAAGAAATAAAGACAGACTCTCCATGGGTTACAGGGGGAAAAAAGGAAAATTAAAAGCGTTTATATGAGTTTGTCATCAACCATAATTGTTTGCATGCAGCCTGGGAAATGAGGGAGGCTCTGGAGGGCCTGTGTCGTAATGACAACACCAGGTTGTCACATGTGCTGCCAACTGGGCCCGACCAACCAAGGCCCAAATCAGACAGTCTTAAACACATTGTAACTCACACATGCACGCTCATTTGCGCTTATATACACACAATCTCCTTTTCTCTTTTTCTTTCTTTTAAACAATCCCTCTCACTCACTAATGAGGTTCTATAGTGTGCTCATTGGTTATAGACACCAGGGGCCTAGTGTAGAAAACTTAACATAGATTTCATCCTAAAAGTATGTGTATGCACAACAGTTGTCAGAATTTTAATCCCCTGCATACACAGAAACTCTTTATTCATTGTGTCACTTTAATAAGAATTAAAATACATATGCAAACAATTTTTGTATTTAATTTTTTTCATAGTAAAATAAGGTAGGGTAGGCGATTTTCGGATCCTACCCTCCCTTTAGAGCATCTCCAAAGCCACACCTCCTTCAAACCCCTTGAACCTGTACAGCAGGGAGCAAACAAACGTGTCACGAGAGACGGCGTTAAACTACCTTATGTCTCAAAGCACATAACATTACAATAATAATGAACAAAAAACAACTTAAAGAGCACCGACCTGTACCACCTGATGCAGATTCATTTTGACGTTGATAGTGTTTCCATTGAAATGCATAAATTCTAGTCAAGAACCGCTCTAAGTATGATGTCACGGGTTTCCATCTCTTCCAAATTACAGTAGTTATGATGTGAACGCAGCATAAGCTCGTTGTTTTGGTTCAGGAGGAACTGTAAAAGACGGCTGGTGTTTCGGTTGCGGTGCTCGGTGACTGACGTCTCTCTAACTCAAGCATGAAACGCGCTGATGACATGTGACGTCTGTGCGAGCAGGGTGCATGGAGGTATGAAAATACATATGTTGACAGGCACCTGCCATTGTATCATTGCATTTGGACCGTATGTAATGATAGAACAAACATTATATGGCCCTACTCCTTCCACAGATGATTTACATATAAATACATTTAGACCACTTAACTTAGCTATGAAGATGTGAAGAGTTTCAACCAGCATAACAAAAAAAAAATTCTGGATCAAATCACCTACCCTGCCTTTAATTATATTTATAATTATTTATATTTGTAAGATTTTTCGTACAAATCTGCCATCTTGGGTGGATTTTTTCACTGACCTCATTGCAGTGCATTATGCAATTTTCCCTAGCAATTTGGCCAAAAGAAAGTATCTTAGAGGGCAGGATAATTATGCCACCTACCATTTCGTACTGTCTTGGCATCAGGAGCTTGTCTGTGATGATGTAAAATGCTGCCTGCGTAGGCAGCACACTAGATTTGGAACATACTAACTGAGTGATAGGCTGTTAGGTAACACTTTACAATAAGGTCTCTTTGGTAACATTAGTCATTACAGTATTTATCAATCTTCGTTAATGTTAGTTAATAAAAATCCAGCTGTTCATTGTTTGTTCATGTTCATTCACAGTGCATAACAAATACAACATTTGATTGTAATAATGTATTAGTAAATGTTGAAATTAACATTATCTAAGATTAATAAATTATGTAGAAGTATTGTTCATTCTTAGTTCATGTTAACTAAAGTAGTTAACTAATGTTAATTAATGAAACCTTATTGTAAAGTGTTACCGGTGTACCTCTATATACTGTACTACAGCTGTTTTTGTTTAAACACAGACAGAGAAATTTGGCTGAATGGCTTACATTTAGTAAGGTGCCCACACTTCTGTTGGTGCGCCTCCCTGAACTCTTTTCCAGAACTTGCTGGGCAGCCTTATGATTTACATCTTTCTGATCTGTAGCTTACTCTGCTTTCTATTTTGCAGCTAGTTTCCTATTTTTGGTTTGTTTGTGTTGTTTGTGTTTCAAAAATTAGCTTCAAACATTTTCTTTCTTCTACTTATCATGACCAGCTGCCCTTAAAGTCTCTCTTTTTTTCTCTCTGACAGTTTTGTTTGTAAACATTCCCTTTTTCCTCTTGGCAAAGATTGAAACCGTAGGCCTTTGATTGGTTTATGTTGGCCCCACTATGATGTCAGAGATCTTAGTGCAGTATGAACAGTTGAACTTGGATGAGATGGATGATGCCTCAGAAGTTTTGATATTATTAGCTTGGATTCATTGGAACCAGTGAAGCTGATTTTTTTTGTCTTTACATTTCTAAAAAAAACACTGTAATCCAGGAGGCTGAATGATTGAGCTGACCACTTTCTCTGTCTTTCTTTCTCTTTCCCTCTGTCCCAAAGCCTCCAGACAATGGGCCTCCTCCTTTGCCGAGCTCCTCTCTTCCTGAAGGTTATTATGAGGAAGCTGTTCCGCTAGGCCCTGGCAAAGCACCAGAGTACATCACCTCTAGTAAGGACAGTTACACTATAAAGATCACTTTAAAGTTTTAGAACTATGACAGTACTATAGCTGCATCTTTGACCTAAAAAAGACCAGAATATTTTCGAAATTTCAATAACGTCTAATCTGAGTCCCAACTATTCTCAGATTATGACTCGGACGCCATGAGCAGTTCATATGAGTCATATGATGAGGAGGAGGAGGATGGGAAGGGGCAGAAGATGCGTCACCAGTGGCCATCTGAGGAGGCCTCCATGGACCTGGTGAAAGATGCGCGGATCTGTGCGTTCCTGTTGCGAAAGAAACGTTTTGGACAGTGGACCAAACTGCTCTGTGTCATAAAGGACAACAAACTGTTGGTAAGCACACACACTCACAGATATGAACACTCAGGGGAGTGGGGTACGATGTGCCACTTGTTTTTACATTTCTTTAACCCAGAAAAACTCCTAATTATATATCAACCAATTTTATCGTTGATTATATCGACTATTATATCGACTATTTTACTAA
The DNA here is from genome assembly GCF_963993115.1 of Abramis brama. NCBI lineage: Eukaryota > Metazoa > Chordata > Actinopteri > Cypriniformes > Leuciscidae > Abramis > Abramis brama. The sequence continues at coordinate 16,140,476 of NC_139976.1, read as the reverse complement.
TGCACAATCCTATTCTAGTCTTATATTGTAATACCCATTATTAACATTTTCATAAACCAATATTTGGAGGAAAAGCTTACCTTCATTTGATATGTTGATGTGGCTTACCTCAAAGCGTCTGGCACACTTTACCCCACAGTTACTAGGAAAAATACTTAATTTATTAATTAATAAATTAATGTTAATTAAATGAATGTTTAGCCAAACAATTTTTATACATTGGTAATTCTATTTTTAATCCTGAAAAGGTTTGCTTTTCCATAAAATTAATTTTACATGTCATGTAAAACGACACATTGAAAAGGGTGCCTAAATATATGTTCACATGACAAAAACTGAGTTTGCTTGATTATAGAGGTGACATAGTTTACCCGCTTTCCCATGTCCTCTATTTCTCAGCGATTCTGTTTAGTTTGACTCCGCTTATGTTGTAATGCGTAAACAAAATGATTTCAGAGGAAAATGTTTATAACTAAATAGCTTCTCTAATATGTCTCTCTTTCTCTCAGTGCTACAAGTCCTCTAAAGACCAGACTCCACAGATGGAGCTCGTCCTGTCTGGCTGCAGTATCACACACATTCCCAAAGACGGCAAGAAAAAGAAGCATGAACTGAAGATCGTCCATCAGGGAGCTGATGCTCTGGTGCTTGCTGTACAGAGCAAAGAACAGGCCGAAGAGTGGCTAAAGGTAACCGGAGCGTAGTGTTATGTGATTGGACCTGGAGTAGCTTATTAGAAAACAGCTGTCGACCAGCAAATTTTTCTGGCGAACTGCATGAGTATGCTTGCCTTTTCAGCATAGATGTTAAACAAACAAGAAGTAGCAATCCTCAGGTCCAGCTGTTCAGTGTTTATGTTCAGTTGGGTGTGTGGGGTTAAAAACAGGTTGCTTTCTGCATACTAAATACAGTGCTATGCATAATATTACTACTTTGTTCTCGGCCGGCACATCAATACGTTTTGATATTTTATGTCCTTTCTACTTCTCATATAAGCCTAACCTCTAAAAAATGTTTCTTGGTGAAAGTTCAAAGGATTTTAACCTTAACAGCTCTGAAGATTGCACTTGTTGATAACTTTGATAGTCTGTTGTATATCTATTTAAGGCTGTTTTCTTCCACATCTGTTTTTCACAAACATTAAGAAAAGTGCTAGTGAAAGTCTCTGGGCTTTATAACCTGAAAGCAACTTATGCTGCACAAAGATCATCAAAACCAGCTGCAGTCAACAGTCGATTGATGGTAATAGCAGTTCTCTCATCGCTGTCCATCACTCTTCTGGTGGCTCTGTTTATAAAGACATCACTTGTTGCAACCATCCCATTTATAAAGACACAAAAAAGAGATTTTCTGAATCCGTTACCATGTTTCCATGTGGTAACGAGCTTCTGTTTATTGATTTGCGGGCAGGAAGGCACATGCAGTGAGCTGTTCAGCACCGTTCAAGTGGGCGTGAACGTCAGACTGTGCAAATATACAGCACAGGAAAGCAACAACAGCCGTAATTGCTGTTTAGGAAGGGGGCATAGCTCAGCACTGTTTGGTCAGGTGTCGTGTGTACTAAAAACATACTGGAGTAATTGATTTCTGCTTGGGATAAACCGAAACCACCCTAGCTCGGAGGGCTTTAGTATTGTATTTCATTCAGACACACACTGTACACCCAACAACTCAAGGGTGCGTAGGTACTCATTCCTAATATGAAAAAGCACATTCCCACTAATTTCTAGATCATTAATAACCCGGTAAATTATTTATTCCACTGAAACTCTTTTGAATATTCCACTATTTTAAATTTCTCCTAATTCTTCTAATGACTCCCATATAAAACCATTTATTTCTACTTTTAAAATATGAGTACGATTGAAGTGGAGCAAAAGATAATGACTTAACTGACCACACTGTGCATGGCAGAACACAGAAGTGGTGGAGAGTTTGTGGCATCTGTTTGATTAGGAGAAAAGAAAGTTGATCGGCCATTGCAGGGTTCCCATGGGAAATAGAGTAGAATTACAATTTGCTTGGCCTGGAAAAATCATAAAATTTTTAAAAGTCTTGGGAAAGTGATAAAATATTTCACTAGTATAGTTTATGTTTTTTTTTCTAGCTCTAATTGCTAATATATAATATAGCAAATAGAGAATTGCTCTTTCTGAGTGCATTTGCTTAATTTTTTTTAATAAGTTCTTGTTGATGTCATTTTTTTCTTAACATTAAATCATTAATTTAATTCAATTAAAATGTATTTGTATTGCGCTTTTCACAATAAATATAGATTCAAAGCAGCTTTACAGAAAATGCATGCGTCTCCATTACAAATTTGAGTGATCTGTTATCAGAGGTGACTGTGTCCAAGACAAGTTATGTATTTCAGAAATGTACATATACACAAATCACACAGTTAACTAATAATGTATTAATTTAAGGCAGAAACAATGAGCTCATTGAAGTAATGAATACATGTATGTTAACAAATTCAGATATATAGAAAATGTAGCATTGGTGCATGTTGATTCAGAGCTTGCTTCTTCATCTGAAGTCCTCGCAGGAGTTAGCACAGTCTCTTCACTGGTGTTGAGGCATCTGAAGTCTTCATAAGAGGCTGGATCCAAACTGTAGCTGACATAGTCTCTAGCTACCTCAAGATGGGCATCCCGAGATAAAAAAGATAATTGAGGCCTAATCATAAAACTCTTGTCGAAGGTTGTACATTTACAATTGTATTGCTGATGCCTTTGATTTTCTCAGTGAAGAAATTCATGAAGTCATTTCTACTGTTCCACTGTAATGGAATATTTTGGTGATGTCTGTTTATTTGTTAATCTAGCCACTGTACTAAACAAAAACCTTGGATTGTTTTTGTTATTTTCTATTAGTTTGCGGAGATGCTCGGCCCTGGCTGCTTTTAGAGCCTTTTTATAATGGGAATTGCTGTCTTTTCACGTTTGCGCTCTAGATTACAAGAGATTACAAGAGATACAAGAGATTACATTCTCTCTTGATAGCATGGGTAGTAGTGTTATACCATGGTACAGTACTTTTTTCTCTAACCTTTTTTAATCTGATCGGTGCAACAGTTTCTAATATACTAGAGAAAATGGTGCCTACTGTATACTGCTAGTCATTTCCTCAAGTTCATTTGTGTGTTTGAGTACACTGAGCAGCTAAGACTGATCAGGCAAGTTATTTGTGAATCTGTCTATAGTGTTTGGGAGAATTGTTCTACCTGGTCGATAACATGGCTCGACATTGCAACTATCAGCGGTACGCAGTATGCAAGTTACAGCACGATCACTTTGCAGTAGAATATCAGTAGGACTGCTTCCATGCAATTTGATTAAAACGATGAGTGGGTCTAGTGACATTTTGCTTAAATCTGCAAACGCAGCCCCTAACTCATCATTTGTATTATCTACGTGAATGTTAAAATCACCAACAATCAACGCTTTATCGACGTTGACCAATAGGTCTGAGAGAAAATCTGCAAACTCTTTTAGGAAATCAACATTAGACACTAGGCATTAGGTCATTAACACAATAAATTGTTTATTTCACTGAATCTCTGAATATTCACAAGATGAGGTTGTTTCAAATCGTGGCTGAGTTTTGCTCTGGCTCCGTTGTAACCAGTTTTTAAAAGTGGAAATAAATGGTTTTATATGGAAGCCATTAGATGCAGTATTAGAAATAGTGGAATATAAGGTGATAAGGAAACTTTTTTTTTAGCCTTTAATGGAATACTTCATGTCTTCAAACAAAATCGAAGATCATTATAGAAGCCCAAAGGCGTCTGTGGTCAGTTAATGCTTTATCCAGTTTGCTAATGATCTATTTATGGAAAATCTTAGCTTGTTGTTTTCCATGATTCATTTTTAATTCTCTTTTAGTGTTATATCTTTCCTCTGCCCTGTTTTCCTCTTTGTTTCTCTCTCTTCCAGTCTTTATTCAACAAGTTCTCTATTTGATGTAGCTCCTCTGTTCTGATCCTTTGGACAGGCCTGGGGAAATTCCACCTCCTGTCTTTCTTCTTTCCTTCGTTCTTCTTTCTTCTCTCTTTTTTGTCATCTGACTCTCTACTGCCCTGGGCTAGAATGGTAAGAAATGGAGTGTATTTGTTCTCCTGTTAGTTTTTGTGTTATGTATAAATGAACGTGACCACTGTATGATGTTGACCATTTTATTCCTCGTCACTTCCTGCTTTCTGTTGGGTGTCATTTTACTAGCTACTGAGGTGTGTGTTTGTGTGCTAATTGTTATGAAGTTGTTAATTTCTGCCCTTAATTAATGCTTGTCATTAGAGGTCAACCGATGGTGGATTTTACCGATAACGATAACTAGGTTCTTGGACCACGATAACCTATAACCGATTAATCAATTTTAAAATGGATACTGAATGAAAACAAACATAACACATAAAATAGTGCTGAACTTCAATAAAAAAAAGAAAACAGTACCCAACCATGAAAATGTACAATACTTTTTTAAATATAAATATTAATATATGTGACCCTGGATCACAAAACCAGTCTTATGTTGCACGGGTATATTTGTGGCAATAGCCAACAAAACATTGTATGGGTCAAAATTATAGATTTTTCTTTTATGCCAAAAATCATTAGGATATTAAGTAAAGATCATGTTCCATGAAGATATTTTGTAAATTTCCCACCTTAAATATATAAAACATTTATTTTTGTGAATGGATGCAGCACTATCGCCAATAGAAATGGACAACTTTAAAGACGATTTTCTCAATATTTCGATTTTTCTGTACCCTCACATTCCAGATTTTCAAATAGTTGTATTTCGGCCAAATATTGTCCTATCCTAACAAACCATACATCAATGGAAAGATTATGTATTCAGCTTTCAGATGATGAATAAATCTCAATTTAAAAAAAATTACCCATAAGACCAGGGTCCAGGGTCACATATTAAGTATAACTTGATCATAGTGCATTAACTAAAGTTAAGAAATACAACTCTGAAATGTAAAAATGTATTGGTAAATGTTAAAATAACCAAAGAAGAATACTTTAATTAACCTTGATTATTGTTACAAATGGACTCTCATTCTAAAGTGTTACCATTTCATATAAATCTAAACAGTCATGGTTAAAGAAAGCTATCGTTAAATATCTACACGAAGGCCGTAGCATTGAAATTAGTATGTATACTCTCTTACTTTATTTGCTTGAATAGCTAATCAAAATAACAAAATATGCATTACAGTGACAATAAAAAAAGAACTGAAATTGGATGCGTTTCTGATTTGTTAATATGTTTCTCCCGGCTGCATGAACATATCATTAAAAGCGACCAGCTGGATATAAACTAATGCAAATATGGTAACAATCGTGACATTAAACATTTGGGTTGCACTTGCATGTGTTTTTTTTACATTGTTTTAACCGCTTGAGGTACTAATGTCAGAGTCCTAATGTTAGAGACGGCAAACATACTGCAGCAACTAGTCAACAATTGAATAACCCTATAATGATTTGAAAACATGCAGTGTAGTGTACTGTATACATACCGTTTTCTAAATCCGCATCTGAAATGTCTCACGTGTCAAAACAAACTCCACGAGGCATCAGTAATAGTTTTTAATTTCGCCTCTAGAGACCGCTCTCGTACTGTATAATGACAGCAGACCCTTTTCAGCCAGTCCAGCAACAGACGGAAAAACTTGGTATGGATTTTTGCCAATCAAGCAATCGGTTATCGGTGCCGATTAATCGGCCGACCTCTACTTGGCATTGGCTTTGCTTCTCATCACTATCTAATGTGGCAATTTCGCATTACGACTCAATTGTTTGACCTTTGACTTTGACTTTGTTTGTTGGATTGTATGCAGTAGTTCTCCTTAACTCTTCATATGAAAATATAAATGCTCATGAGGGCACATTAGCACAGCAAAAAAAATTATCCCAGAGCGTATCCCAGAAACCCACATCTTTGCAGTTAAAGCCAAAGAGTGAGGCCACAGCCTGCAATTTTCCCGTGAGCCCAATTATGTAAGCCGGTTGCCAAACCCCAACGTGCTGCGTCAAGTTACGATGCTCAGAGGAGCTCAGGATATTTGGTTATATTTTGGTCTTTGGCATGGGGGCAGGTTGGGAAGAGGGTGTGAGGGTGTGTAAAGGTGAGCGCCTCTCTTTGTGATACTCTCTTTATCCACTTAGTTCACTCGACACCACTGGTTATGGGGTTTTTGGATGTAACCCCCAGGTAATGTGAGGTCACGCTCTTATGTGGCGGCGAAGAGTCTGTGCAGTCTGGAGATCTCTGGATATCTCATTCACACAGAGCCACTGCACAGCGCATAGACAGCCACGAGAGCAATGACGCATGTAACAGCCTTCCAGCTGCTCTTCCAACTGCATGTGACGCGCAGAATCCATTTGAGTGCATGTGCATGGCAGAACGTGGAGGTGGTGGAGAGTTTGTGGCATCTGTTTGACTGGGAGCAAAGAACGTTTTTGATAGACTACTCTAAGGTTCCCATGGGAAATTTGCAATTTTCAAGGCCTGGAAAAATCATGAAAAATAATAATAAAATCTTACGTCTTGTAAAAGTTGTAAAAACTGCTCTAGTTTAATTTATTTTTTTATTTTTTAAATACTTTTCGTCCTCTAATTAATAATAAAACTTCTTTTTTTTTCCAATAATTCTTGGGAAATTTCTCTAGTTAATGTAATTTGTTTTCTATAGTTTTTAAGTTGTAACTATTAATATAGAATATATCAGCTAAATTGATCTTTGTGAGTGCAATCTTTAAAAACTATATATTTTATTTGTATCTTTATCCCAGAAAATTCATTGGTAAAAAAGTGTGGGAACCCTGCTAAACATAAAAATATAATTTATCGTTTGATGTGTGTGATTGTTCTTAATATGATTTTCTTTGAGAAAGTGATCACATGAGAAGATTTCTGCACAGTGTATTTCTTTATTTACTATACAACGAGCATCCTCAGTCATTTAAATATGGAGCATTGAGGAATATTACATTTCTGCCTGTTGTTTTGCACTTTAACTTTTTGTTCTGTGGTCTCTTTAAGGTGATGAAAGAAGTCTGCTCCAATGGAAATGGAGTGGTGGACTGTGACGGTGCTGGCTCTGGTTCCCCTGTTCACAAAGCAGAGTTGGAAAAGGTGTGGATTCATAATTATATTTATGTAAACTACATTTGTGTGATTTACTATGCCTGCAGCGTACATGCAGGTCTACCTACATGCAGGTATGTGAGACTGTGTGTTGGTTTGCATGCTTGCCAGCCTCACCACACCTCAGTACCCAGCACAGGCGCCTCTTCTCTGTTTTCCTGTACAGTGGCTCTGCTGCCAGGGAATGGAGGGCTATAAAAGCTTCATATGCATACCTAATTCCATCTTGCCACGGATGTGTGCTGCTGGCAAGGTTAAATAGGTGTGGGAGGAAATGTGATCTTATCATTTTTTTAAGAACACATTCTTCAGTATGCAGTATGCTGTGACATTATTTGTGCAGCGTGGGCATGTTGCACTTGTTTATGTGAGTGTGTCTTGTTTTTAAGACAGATCTAAGGGGGTTTAATGTCAAACCTCTTAAACTGGCACAGCATGCATGAGCCCAGTCTAATTATTCACACTTAATGCTAAACAGATGCTCTTTGAGTTGTGTTTGGGTAGACTCTAGAGGTTTAATTGTATGGGCTTTAGAATTCCATACACTTTGTTTGTGTGTATTCAATGTGTATGTCTATAAACAAATTATCATTGGATTTAAAATGGAATGCTTTGTTGTTTGTGCTGTTCGGTATCCATTCTCCTGATAAAGTGTGTGCTTTCTCTGTAACTGCGAATGTATCCTTAACTTTACTCTTGTTTTGCAGAAGCTGTCCTGCGATCGACCCAGTTCAGATGGAGAGCCCTGCCATGAAAATGGCATCTCAGATGGCAAAGATCTAGGTGAGTCTTCATGTTAAGTCCTTTTGTTAGGGCCATATCATTGGAGTTTCTCTATATAAACGGAGAGTATCTTGTGTCATACACTTTAAAAAGTGGTTCAGAGCTATTTCTACCTGATCTATTTTCTCTATCAACTCAATCAAACAATCATGATGTACTGAAAATAATAATAATAATAAAAAAAATTCAGCATTGATTTGTCAATAATTTGTCATTACATCATTTTAAAAGAACATCAATAAAACTGTATTCATTAGTGTTTTGATTCATGAAGTGAACTCTTAAGTTTGACATTTTGTGGTTAAGAAAAAAACGAACATAGCAAGCAAAAAAAAACAAAAAAAAACACATAAATATAATCCTATAAAGTGGATGTTTATTTGACTTGACTATTGTTTGAGCAATGCCAAAGTCAAGGCAAGGAGACCCTTCTTAAATAATCTAATAGGATTATTTATCTAGTAAACACCATGCAGTCTCGATCTGGGATTGAACTTTTCAGGACATCTGTTTCAGGTCTTTCTTCTTGTTGATGAGGAATTGCCTAATTTCAGAGGATTCCAAGACTTTTGCATCTGCAAACCCATATGATTGATAGTTCAGCATCACAGCCACAAGCCGCAGTAACTGCTGTGCTGTTTTCACATGAGTTATGGCAGCCAACCTCTGATAAACCTACAGATAAAGTAACTCCTATAATAATTCCTGTAAAAGCGTGAGTGGGGTTATCTAAAGGATCACAGGTACATAAATTAAGTTAAAACTTTTTTACAACAAAAAATGTAGGGTAGCATTTTTTGGCAGCAGAAACACAAACCAGCTCTATCTGATCTTTTCTGTCTCTGTTTGAAAGCACCTAAGATATTCTCAAATTACACCAGCAGCCAACTGCTGCACCTCTTTGATGAAAGATGGAAGAAAATGTTAAAGAGCCAGGCAGATTCTAGCTGTCTAGCTGGTTCTAGCTGTCGTAATTGCTGAGACACTATGAAATCATATTAGAATTTTCCCTCACGATAAAATGAAGAACTATGTATAGGTCCTTTAAGGGCCAATGGTTTTTGCATCTGCGGCTCTGGGTTTTACCTCATGCCCGAGGCTGCGGCACAGAGACAGAGAAACTTTAGAGGACTCTGGGTTCAGATGGGCTGAGCATTAATTAAAGGAGCCGCCAACTAAGATGCAATCTTCTGCAGTGGAGTTTGGACCAAATCAGACCTTTCGAAGAGCAAAAGTTTCACTGTCTCTTTATATATGTTCTATGTCCTTGTTTGCTGATTTTCTTGTAAAGACCTTCTGGAGAATGAGAAAAGCCTGTAATTTGCTGTGCTGTACACGTCTTACACATGTTAAGTGTCTTTTCACTCTCAGTGCTCAAGGTTGTTTTTCTAGATTTTTTTCTTTCTTACAATAACCACAGACCACACTCCTCAGAAAAAAGCATCTGAACAACTTGGAGAAGAATGGAATCGGTTTCACGCATTGTTTAGGATTTAGATTATTCTGTAGACATGTGTCCAGTCACTGTCAGTTCAACCCCTTTCTCTCTGGCCTAAATTACTAACATTTTAAAGTGACCAGATTGTCATTTGTCATTTTCTATAATTCAGTCTTTTTCCCACCAAATCCTTCTCACAAACAAAATGTTTTCCAAACCAATCTCTTGTTATAGTTGCAACACCAATGGGTTTCTAGATATCTAGCATATCTGTATAATATATTACATTATAAAATCCCATACATATATTTCAGTCTCTGACACTAATTTGCCTTTTTTTGCAGCCAAAGGCAAGAAGAACTCTAAATCAGATCAGAAAGGCACCGTGGGACGTGTGACTGGAAAGAAAATCACTAAAATCATAAGCCTGGGCAAGAAGAAACCATCTACAGATGAACAGACCTCATCAGCGGAGGAGGATGTCCCAACATGTGGTGAGCGGTTGCAGTACCATTTTGATATACACTACTATTCAAAAGTTTGTAGGTTGGTAGCATTTTTTCATGTTTTTGAAATGAGAATCTTATGCTCACAAAGGCTGCATAAAAAATACAGTAAATTCAGTAATTTTGCAAAAGATTATTACAATTTATAATAACTGTTTTCATTTTAATATATTTTAAGATATTATTTATTCTTGTGATGGCAAAGCTGAATTTTCATTAGCCATTACTTCAGTCTTCCAGGATTCTTTGAGGAATAGAAAGTTAAAAAAAGAACAGCATTTATTTGAAAACAATTCATTTACGCACTTAATTCAGCATAAACTCCGGCACAATCTGCATATTTTTGAAAGTTCAAGACAAAAGTTTCTAACTGAACCTCACAGTGATTGGCTGCCGCACTGCATTCTTCACTTGATATTTGCATAAAGTCGAGAACTGCCCAACCTTTTGACACCCTCGGCTGCTCTCAACGCTTTTTCTGGTCCACTGTCAATTCACTGCGTGAGTGTGAAGCTGAATTTCAACATTTAATTGAAAATACTCTGCTCTGCTCGTTCCTTGCCAGTGGACACGCACTGTTAGTCTTCCCATGCCTGTTGCTTCTGATTGCTTTTAGAAGAAAAAGCTGCCCACAACTGCTGGTCTAGGATCAGGTTTCTCCGTAATAATAAAATAGTGTTGAAACATATTTGGCAAACGATCCAGTGCGTATCTGTATTTGCGCCCCGGAGAGCGTCAAAGGTTTCTATTTACAACGTGTTTTTGCAGCGTTGAGCATTGTAGCTAATCCCAAACATACCTGTTGATTTCTTGAACGCAATGACCAATCAGAGGTGTTTGTTAGAATCCACTCACCGCTCAAAACGGCAGTTTTTGTTCAGTGCAGAGTTCTGCACACTTGCGAATCCTCTCATTATAACAAACGAAGTGTAGACATGATGTAAATAAAGATTCATTGTGCGGTGTAGACAGCTTCAGTGATTATAATGGAACTTTGTGAGATCACGATGAACTAAAATGAGTGACAGCTTTTTGGTGATTATAAAGGGAGCGCACTTTGCACGCTGCCCTGTCACATCACATCAGGCATGCAGTAGCCTATGCTTTCTTTTCTGTTAAAATGAACAGTGCTTTGTGAATTTAGATGCTTTAATAACAAATAATTTATCAGGAGTGTTTATTCTGGGATGTGTAGGTTGTGTTTAGACGTTTTTAACTTGAAAGTATTTCATGGAAATTTCATGGACGTACTAAAAAAAAATCAATGTAATATTTAATTTTAAATGGAAGTGTATATTCATAGTTTGTTCTGAGATTTGGTTGAACTAATTTCAGATTTGGTTGAATTTATTATCCCTGAAAAATCAACTGAAAATATAAATCCTGCAATTTTTTAAATATCGATTTCCCCCTCCCCACCCCGTCATCAACAACTTTCCATACTGCTTGTGTGTCTCTTGGCTCTCAATTAAATCTCTCGGCCCAATCCTTCATTAACAGGCTATCTGAACGTGCTGTCCAATAACCGCTGGAGAGAGCGCTGGTGCCAGCTAAAAGACAACCAGCTGTTGCTGCACAAAGACCGGGCAGATCTGAAGACACACATGGCCTCTCTGCCGCTGCGGGGGTGTGAGGTCATTCCAGGGCTGGACTCCAAACATCCCTTCGCCTTCCGTCTGCTGCGCAACGGACAGGAGGTGGCTGTTCTGGAGGTACGGGCCAAGTCCCTCAGCTCTTGCGGGGCAATTAATGTGTCTGAGACAGGACCTCAGGGCAGGGATTAGATGGATGGTTAGCTTGGCTGGCTCTCGTAATGATGTCAGTGGTGTATCATGTGTAGAGTGGATTTGCAGAGATTGCATAGATTAGTGCTTTATTCCACTGACACTCATTAATTGCGTCTTCCCTCACTCTTTTCCCCATCAGGCCTCATCCTCTGAGAGTATGGGAAGGTGGTTGGGGGTCTTGCTGGCCGAAACGGGCTCCACTACAGATCCTGCTGCACTGCACTACGATTACATTGACGTAGAGACCACTGCGAATGTCATTCAACTGGCCAAGCAGTCATTTTGGTGAGAAGCCAGTAGTGCTAAAAATATTTTTATTAGCATGCTAGTAACTTTTTCCTATCCTACTTTTTTCAACATGTAGCGGTGACAGAGGTGTAAAGTCCAGGGGTCAGAAAGGAAAAGTCCTGCCATGTGTTTATTCCACCCATGAACTCAGCCAGCTGATTTCACTAATTAGTTCTATCTCCTGGCTGAAAAACTGTGCTAATTAGCAAATCCAGGTGATTGGAACAAAATACTGAGGAGGACTTTTCCTTTCTGAACCTGGACTTTACACCTCTGGCGGTGTAGAAGTATTATTTTTCATGTCACATTGTATTGCTCTGCAAGTGAACGCCGTCTTGTGGTGCCATCTCAAAGAGGCACAAAATCTCTTTCTCTGACCTTTTTCTGGTCTGTACCATGCTGGTGGAATGACCTGCCCAACTCAACCAGAGCTGCTGAGTCCGTGGCCATTTTCAAGAAACGGCTGAAGACGCATCTTTTTCGGCAACACTTGATCCATAAATACTAACACTTTTTCTTCTATTCTATATCTATTATCTTTATAAAAAAAACTGTGTTAGATTAAACTGGGAAGGGTCATAGCACTTGCATATTGTTGTCCTATTGTTAGTTTTACTGCTTCTATTGTTCTCATTTGTAAGTCGCTTTGGATAAAAGCGTCTTCTAAATGAAAAAATGTAAATGTAGTGTACATGTATTGCAGACATAGCTTTACAGCCAAGTGAGCTGAGGTAGTAAACATGCTCTATTAAATTCTATCGTACAATATAGCTTTAGAAAGTCTGATTTATTTTACTCAACTTGTTCATTTGGAGAGAGTTTGTTAACTGAAATATGTTCGTTCTCTTCCTAGAGAAATATTTCTGTCATTAATTTATATGTCATTATATATACAGTAGTCAAGAGTTTGATCCACTTCAAATGTTGACTACTGTATAAATGTATATATACTGTATATATACAAATATGTAACATATTTGTACACTACCATTTAATTTTTTTTTTTTTAAATTACAAGAAATTAATACTTTTCTCAACTAAAACGCATTAAATTGATTAAAAGGGACAGTAAAGACTTTTATAATGTAACAAAAGTTTTCTCTAAATGCTGTGCTGTTCTTTTCTTTCTATTCATTAAAGAATCCTGAAAAATGTATCACAGTTTCCAGAAAAATATTATACTTGCTGGGCAAGTGATATTCTCATTCACTTGCCCCTTCAACAAAGTGTTAATTTATCTCATTCCTATTTTAACACTGATAATAAAAAGAGATGTTTCTTGAGCAGTAATGCCTGCTAAAAATTGCCATCACAGGAATAAACTACATTTTAAAATATATAAAGTTATTTTAAATTGTAATAATATTTTACAATATTACTGTTCCTACTGCATTTTTGATCAAGTAAATGCAGCCTTTACAAAAAATGTAATTCTTACAGACCAAACTTTTAAACGGTGATATATTTAAAATATATTCCCCCTCTTAATACTGTTTTTATTTTATTTTATTTTTTATAGTAGCTCGACTATACCACGAGTGGCTTGTAGCTTTTCAAGCTACAGTTTTGAAGTATCTTCCCTAACGGTACTGTTTAAAGTTAGAGTTCTCTGTGACATTTGTATATGTACAGGTAGTAATGAACGTATGTATGTGTTCTCAGTTTCACCAGTAAGCGTGCAGTTTCTCCAAACCCATACCTGGATAACCCGGTCAATGGTTACGCCTGCCCCTCAGGGGTCGCTCTGCATTATGATGATGTGCCCTGCATCAATGGATCGGTATGCAACTTCACAACCTTTAAATCCATTAAATTCTCACCTTCATTTCTGATCCTGCCTAACTCCTCTCCGTTCCTGATCCTCCCTAACTTCTTTCTTCTCTTTCTTTTCTAATCACTTTTCTCTTGCTTGCACGCTTACGATACGGAAGGTACCAGATGCGCACTACTCCACCCCAGCTTCAGGGGACCGTCGTTGGAAAGAAGAGTCTAATTATGAGAATACAGATCTTTATGAAAACATGCCCTCCCCCAAACTAGCAGCACGCTACTCTCCCAAATCCACCCGCCCGTCATCTTCCACAGGGCATTACAACACACCGCTCTCCACCAAATCTCTGTCCTCTTCCTCCTCTCCTTCAGCTGCTAATACTAAAACTAACCAGGTGACTAACCCAGGCTAACACAGTCAGTGCTTGAGATTAAAGAGTTAGTTTACCCATAATTTACTTAACCTCAAGCCATCCTAGGTGTACATGACTTTCTTCTTTCAGCCAAACACAATCATAGTTCAGATAAAAAATATCCTGGCTCTTCCAAGCTTTATAATGGGAGTGAATAGTAACTGAGATTTTGAAGCCCCAAAAAAGTGCATCCATCCATCATAAAAGTAATCCGTACGCCTCCAGTGTGTTACTAAAGGCCATCTGAAGTGAAACGGTGAAACGCTTTTGTAAGAAAAATATCCATATTTACAGTATGACTTTATAAACTAGAATCACTGGCCTCCGTACGCGAGTCGAGTTCCGGCCGAAGAGTGACCTCTGACCCAACGCATGATGTATTGATGAATGCGGAAGTGCAGAGGATAGAGGAAAATAAAACACCAGTCACAAATTAGAAGTCTAAAACAGGAATCTTTAAAGATAAATGACGGATAAGTTTGAGTTTGTTGCCTAGCCCGCGAGAGGTATCTACTCTCACCTAAGCTTTACACTACTCCTGCATCCTACGTCATACGCTGGAACTTGACTCTCTCGTGAACGCGCAGATGGACGTTACCGAAAGCTTCACTTCACTTCAGTAGGCCTTTATTAACACCCGGTAGCCATATGGATTACTTTTATGATGGATGATGTGCTTTTTTGGGCTAAAAGAAGAAAGTCATATACACCAAGGATGACTTATGGGTAAGTAAATTATGGGAAAATGTTCATTTTTAGGTGAACTTTTATTTTTACTGAAGTAATATTCTTATCAGTGTTCGTACTTAAATCAGCATATTTGTGATATTTGCCCTCTTAAATGGATTTACAGGAAAGCAATTTTTCTTATTAAATGTTTGCTTTATCTTTCATGTCAAATTCTTAAATTTTATCAAGAAATTAATTTAGAATAATAAGACACTAAAGGGCTATTACCAATCAAATGAAATTCTGTATCAAAAAAATTCATCTTGACACTGCAGAGGAAACAAGCTGCATCTGAAGCATTTAGATTTATTTAAAGAGACTGTTTAATAAAGCTCATGAATACATTTACACAGAAAATTTAAAAGCGCATAAATAATGCTATGAAATTAATGTTTTAAATATTTTTTTATTTTTTATATATATATATATTTATACATATATGAAAGGTTGGGAAAAAATGCAATTATTCTTTTAAATATAAATCTAAACCGCAAATAGTTAGTGGCAAGTTACTGTCTTAATGAGTCCTTCATTCATCCATTTAAACAATTTGTTTAAACAACTGATTCATTCAAGAATGAAGCAAGTGCAAGCCTCAAATGGCTAAACCTTGTTACCACCAGTAAAATCAGAATCATTCTTATGTATTTGGTGCTTCCCTAGTTATTTTTTGTTATTGATGTTTTAATCAGGCTTCTAGGTCCAGTTGGGCAAGTCAAATTCTCATTCAGTTGCCCTTTCAACAAGCACACAAGCGTTAGTGTCGAGCCCTGCAGTATTAAACAGTGGATATATTTATCTCAATCCTATTTTAAGTTAATATTATTACCAAACATAGAATGGAAATAAACACAGTGTATGCTGCATTGTGCATGCATTATGGACCACCCAGCTGTTAGTTCATGTTAGTTAATACATTTACTAATGTTTAATAAAGGAACCTTATTGTAAAGTGTTACCATAATACCCATGTCTGTGTGGCCATGGCCTTGAATTTGATAGGACAGGGATAGAAAAAAGGGTTCCTGCTAGCTTATAGGATAACTAAAATAAAATGCCCCCTCTAGCAACATGTGTGGTTCAATATATTGTGAAAGTATCTGTATGAAGTAGTAATCTTAGAACTAAATCACAAATCACACACTTAAAATGTAACAGGTGTTGACAGCGAAACCAAAGTTCTTATATATCAGTTTGTTAGTAGCCCACGTATCATTTGGACCTTTTTTTGTGTTTAAAAGCTCACGTACGTTTCTTTCTTCCAATCAGCTGAAAGGAAAGAAAGGCCTGATCACCAATGGGTTCGCTGCAAAGCAGAAGTTGGACAAGAACCAACCCAAAAAGGCCAATGGAATGAGCAGCACTCTGCCAGTGAAACGCAACAACTCTAGTAAGAGATTTTAACATACGAGAGCACATCTGATAGATAATCTCAAAATGAGCTCTTCCTTTTTTATAAGTGGACATTCGCTGAAACAAAACTAAGCAGACATTAAGTCTGCATCCATTATCCTAGCTATTACACCACTAATTTCTTTCAAGGAAAAAGAAGCCACACAGATTTGTGGAGAATGCCGGTATGTGGAAATTGCAGTGCTGTTAGACAGCAGTGGATCTATTGACATGAGCTTTTGTAAACTCAATCACCCCAAATTCCATTTCAGACAGGCAGTCAGTCAGTCACAGACATCGTAACTATCCAGTGGCCATTTACGTGGACTCGCAAATATTTGAATTTGGTACACTGTACATTCTGCCTGCCTTTTAATCTGCGTTTGTGGTCTCAGAGGCCTTTAATGCCATAAAAAAAGTCTGAATCCAAACGTTTAAAATGGAGAGATTTTCTAATGGTTTACTTTAGTTATAATGCTTCATTAACCTTCACAGGTGTGGATCAGTATAAGTACGGGAAAAACAGAGTGGAGGCAGATGCCAAGAAACTCCAAACGAAAGAGGATGAGCTGATGAAGAGGAAGCAGGAGATTCGAAACCGCCTGACCCAGCTGAAAAAAGAGAGGATAGACCTCCGCACTGCTATAGAGAACAACACAGGTGAGGATATGGCATCTGTGTCAGTGTCAATGACAAATTAGAGTGTTACGAAAAGGACTATAAAAGTCTATTTTAAACAAGTTTGTAGAAATTAGCTCTTTGTATTCATGTTATTTTTATATGTTTTAAAAAAAACTTTTAATTTTTTTTTATACTCTAAAATTGTGATTTAACCATCAAGTGAAAAGTAAGTAAAACATAGTTTTCTTATACACTACCGTGCAAAAGTTTGGGGTCAATACGATTTTCTTTAAGAAGGCTCAAAGGATCAAAAGTGACAGTAAAGACATTTATAATGTTACAAAAGATTTTTATTTCAAATAATGTATGTCATTGATGACATCATTTTTTACA
Organism: Abramis brama; assembly: GCF_963993115.1. Classification (NCBI taxonomy): domain Eukaryota; kingdom Metazoa; phylum Chordata; class Actinopteri; order Cypriniformes; family Leuciscidae; genus Abramis; species Abramis brama. Next base: position 16,123,186 of record NC_139976.1, on the reverse strand, counting down.
GAACTGCTTTATAGATTAAGTGATAGATTTCATATAGATTATAGATTCAGTTTACAACGGAACTGAATCAACACTAAACTGACTGAACAACAGCCGAAATGCATCATATTCCTGTTATTACTGTAAAGCTGCTTTGAAACGATCTGTATTGTATAAAGCGCTATGTAAATAAAGGTGACTTGACTTTTGAACTTTCTATTCATAAAAAAAATCCTGAAAATAAATGCAACACAGATTCCACAAAAATATTAAGCAGCACAACTATTTTCAACAATGATAATTATAATAAACGACCCCAAACTTTTAAACTGTAGTGTACTTAGAATGTACTCTTTGTATTTATGTTGGTTTCTTATGGATTTAGTAAAACCTTCATGTGCAAAAGTAAAAACATATTTTCATTATACCTTAAATACCTGAGTGTACACATTTAATCATTATTTTTTTATTTTTTTAATGTAAAAGTGTATTCATTCAGTTTTTTGAGTGTTATACCACACAACCATTTACAACCTGAATTAACCTTGCCTTGTCATAAAAAGATAAAATTATCTGATATTTTTAGAGACTTGCTGCCCTTGACATACAGTCATGAAGGTTTTTCAGGTGTGACATGATTTTCTCTTTGTTTTTTTCCCTGTATGACTCTCCTCAGAAGTCGTAACACATTTGATTTGGCACACAAATCTGTATAACATGTTTTTCCATGTGACTTTAAATTCGGCAGCAGAAAATGAAATGCAGCAGTAGTGCAAATTGTCTCTTAAATGACAGCTATAACCTCACCCTCTGTTTATTCCACCCAGGCAAGCGTTCTCAGGCATCTTTGACAGAGAGACTTAAGAAAGTGGAGGATGAATGCAAACTGAAAGAGGATGAACGAGTCAGTCTGGAGCTGGAACTGACGGAGGTGAAGGAGAGTCTGAAGAAAGCCCTGAATGGTGGCGTCACCCTGGGCCTGACCATTGAACCCAAAACGGGCAGCTCCAGCCCACAGGTCTGGAAAAACAGCAACAATTTCTCCAATATAGACATGATGTAATGCTAACTGTAGGTTTGTGTCGCGCACTTGGTGATGTAAGAAAAGCAAGTATCAAAATGCCTCGTCTGTCTTTAGTCTCCAGTGTTAATGAGGCGAACGGTGGACAACTCGCCTATCTCCAGCTGTGACACCAGTGACACTGAGACCTGCTCTCTGCCAGTCAACAGCGCGTCTCTGCTGCGCCGCCAGACACAACAGAAAGCCTCACCTGTGCGAGGACACGTCCTCAGGAAAGCCAAGGTCAGTAACTACACAACGCTTATTTTACACATCACATATGTAATAAAAGCAAGAGCCTCCAATTGCATTTACTTTAGAATGTTTACAGTACATATATTTTCCCCTATGAACTCAATCTGTATTCTTTTTTTCTTTTTTTTTGCAGGAATGGGAGATGAAATCTGGCACATAAGTTCTTTTCCTCCAACTTTTCACTTTCGTTATATCTATTTATTTAATTTTGTCCATATATGAGTGATGTTGAAATTGAATTGACTGAACCATAGACACTATTTTCCAGAATGAATTCTGGAAGACTTTGACTGAGTCTGGTGCCGTTTTATCACTATAGCACTATCATTGGACTATGGTCTGACTAGAGCTATTAATTTACATTTACATGTATCGGGTTTATTCAAAGCGACTTACAAATGAGGGGCCAAAAGCAGTGCCACAATACCAAATTTCAGTAGTAAGCTATAACAATACAAAAACACTACCGTTCAAAAGCTTGGGGTCAGTAATATTTGTTTTTATATTTAAAGAAATTAATACATTTATTCAGCAAGGATGCATTCAATTGATCGAAAGTGACAGTTTATAATGTTACAAAACGATCCTAACATTTTTTAGCAGTTTACATAATAATCAACATTGATTATAATAAGAAATGTTTATTTAGCACCAAATCAGTATATTAGAATGATATCTGAAGGATCATGTGACACCGAAGACTGGAGTAACGATGCTGAAAATGCATCTTTGCAACCACAGGAATAAACGTCATTTTAAAATATATTAAAATAAAAAACAGTTACTCTACATTGTAATAACATTTCATAATATTACTGTTTTTACTGTGATCAAATAAATGCAGCCTTGCAGCAGAAGAGATTTCTTTGTTATCATGACATGAACACAGAACATGTCAGATTATGTTATGGTCCATAACTTACAATCTACATATTATGCGCGCAAAGCTCACTGGTCTCAGTTGGTAATCACTTAAAAGTCTATAAGTCTGTTTATTTCTTCAACAAGAAGCCATTAATGGAAGACAAAATCTCCAAGTATTTATTTGTAAATGTTTAAGTAAATATAAGCTTTTCTGTGTTTGTCTGTTGATGTTTAGTAATGCCGTTCATTTGGCTTCACACTAGTTGTAGAGAGCAGCTATGTCTTAAGATAAATGTAAATTACAGAAAGTGATCACTCAAAGCTTGTTCTTTTCAGAAATAGTGTAATCTGTATGAAAGTATTTTACCAGCGTCGTCTCCTCCTCCTCTGTGTCTGGCCCATTATTTTCAATCCAGTGGTCAGGCCAAACTTTTGGCTATGGTAACAGCAGCCCATGGGGAACAGGGCAGCTCAGGCCAGGGTGTGGTCCTCTGTTGGCCGACTGCTCTGGAAACTGGGTCTGAAAGTACAGCACTTCCCCTCCACCGAACACACTGCATCCACTGCACTGAAACTGCAATGCGTCATACACTGACAGTTAAACATGCACTGTATGCTAGCACAAAGAAGCGTGCATACAGTGTGTGAAGTTTCATTTAGTTGTTATTTGTGCATGTGCAGGTGTAAGAGTTTGTAAGTAATCTTATTTGCTTCCAAAAACCAAATGTTTGGTTGAACAAAAAGAATGAAGAGTTCAGGCTATAGCATCCTGATTTGTTTTGACCACTCAAAAGTCCAGTCACCTGACATACTGAAAATGGTGCTTTTAAGCAATGCTTAAACCGTTTACTCCTAATTCAGCCAGATCATGGAGTCTTGGTGCTTAATTTAGATACTAATGTTCAAGGCACATTTATAACTCTTTGTTTATTGTGCAGTAAAGTTCAGCTTTTGATTTGAGGCTACATATTTTCAAGCTACACTACACGCAGGGTCCTGTGTAAATATAATTGTACTTTTTCTACTTGGGGGCCCATAGGTCTTTAGAGCTTTTCTTTATCCAGTCATTTAGTAAAAGTCAGCTCTGGATGGAACCTTGGTATGTAGAGACATCTCTTTAGAAGTTATCTTTGTCTCCAGTTCAAAGTAGATGGGATGCTTCTATCTTTCTGCACAACTGCTTATTCTTTGGTCAGAGTGATTTACTGATTTGACACAGTAAAACTAAAATAAAACCTTTAGGTTGAATCCGCTTTCAGCCTCACTTTGCAGAAATAAAGGAATGTGGAATGTGAACAGTTTTGCTTTAAATGTCATTTTGCTTTGAGGGTTGGAGTAAAGACTGAAGAATTGTTTGTTTTGCACCTTATGTATTACTCAGTTTTATTTTGCTGATGACTGTTGTCAACTTGGCAACAAAAGGACTGTACATAGAAATAAACTGCTTTTAAAAATGTGCTTGTGTGTGTATGACTATGTACCAATGTGTGTATTATTCGCTGTAGACCACAGCTGGCAACATTGTCATATTTATGAAACTATTTATTTAGAGTCCCAATGACCTGAGGCCTCATGTATAAAACTTTCCGTATATTTCATCCTAAAATTTGCATACGCACAAAAGCTTTCAGAAATATTATATAACCATGCGTACGACACATTACCTGCGCAAAATTCCCTTTATAAAACCCAGTCAGCAGTAGTATTGCATTGTGCGTACATGCATCTCCTCCCCGAAATGACCATATATGGAGCTTAAAACGCCTAGTTTTACTCTGCATGACGTCATCTGCATAATTGCGTAATTTAAATAGATGTATATTCCATCTACGTGAATCCTTAAGACATTAAGAAAATATGAGATAGCAGGCTATAAATGCAATTTGTGCAATTTTTTATAAATCCCGATATGTGCGTGGAAAATTGCCTACGCACATTTCATTTCAATGCAATTTTTGTGCAGATGCAACTACATCAGGCAGGCGCCAGGTACTCATACCATACTGATTATATTAAAAATTAACAGAGCCTGAATTTTGCTCAGATTTTATTTCACAACGATCTAGTCACAGAGTCTAATAAGATGAGGAAGATGTAAAGTTTCCTTTAATTCTGACATTAACAGAATCCCACACAGTCATTCTGGCGTCATTAAATCCAGTGAGTGACTCACACAGAACACTGGCGACCTCATGCGTACGCAGATTAAACAATCAAAATAACTATTTTTAACATATGTTTATCTGCCCATTTCGATTTGTGTAAAAACAATTGTCATATTTTAACTCCTCACTGTGTATTTTTATTTCAACTGCAGGTTTTTCACTCACTGGCAATGACTGTTCAAGTGCAGATTCAGATTTCTCAATTTATGTGGCTGTGTCACCTGGTATCTGTTACTTTTCTCATCGCTGTTTGGGATGGACCAATCAGTAGTGAGACTAATTTTCAAATAAAGAGTAGTTTTTAAATATAAATATTTTTTTTTTAAATAATTAAAAAAAATATATATTTAGAAATATCGGGGGATTTCCATTTGTATATTAGGTACAAAATTTTGAAATTAACAATTTAAACGATTGCACTTTGTAAATTGTAATGTATAAATGTGTGATGTAAAAACCTCCGCTAGAGGGCAGAACTGTGTTTCTCAAATGTTTATCACCATCGCGAGATTTTACCGAAGAAGAGAGAAACGTTTACGTTAACCCTCGAATTATAGTTTTCTCCTTCCATTTTAATATTTTATTTACCTCGACAGTATTTTTTAGCACGCAGTGGAATTTTCCGGTAAAGATGAATGAGGATATTTTGACCACTCTGAAAATACTGATCATTGGAGAAAGCGGGGTAGGCAAATCCAGGTATGTATTAAGAGAATTAAAGTTTACAGATGTCAGCTGATAGAATAACAGCAACAACAACTGGACGAGCTGCTTATTGAAACAATATCACCTAGCTTTAGATCTCTAGCTTATTAAAATTATCTCACCTAGCTTTAGATCTCTAACGTTAGCTTATTAAAACAATCTCACCTAGCATTGGGCTCTGGATGTTTGTAAATATTGAAAGAATTGATCTATTCTTCTCAAATTCACATTACACATATAACACACACACACACCCACCCACCCACACACACACACACACACACACACACATATATATATATATGCAGATGTGGGCAACTTTGTAAATGTCTGGTTGTTTCTATTAAGAAGAACAGTAAAAAGTCTCTTGTAATGCTTTATACTAAGCTGCCAACCACATTTCCTTTCCCCTCTTCTCTCTCTCTCTCTCTCTCTCTCTCTCTCTCTCTCAGTCTTCTTTTAAGATTTACAGATGATACGTTTGATCCAGAAATTGGTGCTACAATTGGTAAGTGTGTAAATTTATATATGACTAGCTAATGATGATAGAGGCCCAGCACACATAAAAACACAAGTTTAAACACAGTAGTATTCTCATCCTTTGTAGCTAAAAACAGACAGTCACATTGTGTTTTGAGTGTCTGATATGTAAAAAAAATATATATATTTTTTTCTTTATACAATATATTACAAAATAGAGTATTGATTACTGTGCTGTAATTGTCATCTAGTTCTGTATATGTGTTATGAATTGTTTACAGATCACAGACTTGTTTGTGCTGTGCATGAGGAGTTTCTTGGTATTTAATTTTGTTTAATTGTGTGTCTTCATAATGTAATGAAAACAATTTCCCCATCACAGCACACAGTGAAGTCTCTGCTGGTCTTTCTTGAAAAACAGCTTTGCTGGCATTGTTGAAATTCTGGAACTAAAAGTAAAATTTAAAATATTGAGAAAAGTATATTTATGCTTGTCAAATCCTGTTTAACAGCTACGCTTTTCACTAGGTGTCTTTACAATGAAGATCAATGCATAATCTACTGGTTCTTACCTTATATGTTGTGGAAACGAATGGGTTGTCAAAGCCGTGACACGTTTAGGTTGACGTGTGTTGGTGTGACTGCCGTTTTCTTTTCAAAGCCCCCCCCCCCCCCCCCAATCCAAACCAAACCAAACCACAGTCCAGCTCTCCTTCGTTGGCTTCCTCTGGTATATCTGTCAGTGCTGTGCTGAAATGCAGGAGTATTTCATGCCTCCAGATCTTTCATTCACAGAGTGCTGAGAGATTTATTCCCCTGTCAACTTTACGCATACTTTCATTTTTCTTTTATGAATGTAAATCACTTATGTTTGTAAGTGATGTGGCTTTGTTGAGTGATGAGACAGGTGGTCGAGTCGTCCTATTTTCTTTTTTATCTGTATGCAATAAACCCACAATTCCCCATTCGGCTGTAAATTCTGGTCTTTCTAACTTTAGTCTCTCTGGGCTTGTTGCCTGACAAATATCTGGGTCCATCAAAAATTAAATCTCCCTCACTAAATATGTATGGTTTTACCATAAACCTCATAAAGCATCTAGACTGTATTTCCATATATATATTTGAATTGTTTTTGAAATGTTTTACCTGTCCAAATTTGCTAATGTGTCTGTTTCACACACATTTCACACAAAAAATTGTTTTAAACTTAAATTTATTTTCCATAAGGTGTTGATTTTAAGGTGAAAACCCTGGCTGTGGATGGAAACAGAGCAAAGCTAGCAATATGGGTGAGTAGTCAACTATGTTTTATCTCTCTATCTTATGAGTTTAGAGGAGCACTGATTTATGTTTTGGGTAGGTTAACTATTTTTCCACTCTTTTTGACTGTTAGTTAGTTCGACATATTTATTCTCCAGGAAAACAGGACATTACTGAATGGAACATACATGTATAAACAGTTTGGCTGTGTTTCACTAACATACCACAAGATGACAGTGTTGTTCCTTCCTTTATTCCCTAAAGGAAGTCTACTCTTTTCTTTCTTTTTTTTTAACACCATTTCACTTGAAGGCTGATTTTGTTTAATGTTTACAGGACACAGCAGGACAGGAACGTTTTCGAACTTTAACCCCCAGTTACTACAGAGGAGCTCAGGGTGTCATTCTGGGTAAGCAAATCATGAATTAAAAAAAAATAACATGAAAACTTTATACTGTTTTATATTGATCCAAAGTGTTTATGTAACCAGCAGAATTACAGTCTGATAAAATGGAATGGTGTCAAATGTTGTAATTTACATTTGTCTGATTTAAGCATAAATCTAATTTAATGTGTACTTTACTATTGTCTATTTAATGTCGGTGTCACATTGTGTCTTTTTAGTGTATGATGTCACTAGGCGGGAGACTTTTGCTAAGCTGGAGAATTGGTTGAATGAGCTGGACACATACTGTACAAGAAATGACCTTGTCAAGATGCTTGTGGGAAACAAAATTGATAAGGTAAGTTATACTTGATGCATTTTAGTTTTTTTATATAGCTAATACAGACTTTCAATATATTGTCATATATTTCCCTATATATTCCCATATATTTCTGACTGATTTTTCTCTCTTTCTGCAGGAAGACCGTGAGATAGAGCGAGACGAGGGTCTGAAGTTCGCTAGAAAACATTCCATGCTTTTCATAGGTGAGTTGTCACTAGGATGTTCCCTTCATACTGTGATGAATTACACATGAACCCTCATTTACTAAAACATTAGCTTTAAATAGGAAAACATTGCCCTTTTACTTTGGTTTCAGTTCCCATATTTCATTTCAAGATTCATCACCTTGACACATGGAAAAAATCCGACTTTTGACGTAAGCTAGTTTATTCAACGGCCGTAATACACACAGGTTACTATTTTTAAACACTTGGGCCCATTTGCTAAAAACAAAGATTATGTTATTTAATTGAAAGATGGATTATTTGTATAAGTTGAGCATTCATTTATTATGACAGTAAATTCAAGTCAGACTTTTCAATGGTTCTGATTTATTTCTCATTTGAGCTTGTGTAATCGTAACAGTTCTGTATATGTATTTGTGGGTGACGTCCTGCATTCTTCTGCGCTGTGGGTTTGGTTTGTAAGTCACGTGACACGCCTCATGAGTGGGTATGTAAGCAGCAATCTGTCTGAATTAGCCGTGAAGCCCTCACACCAAATGAAATCTGCAGATGGACAATATGGCTGCAGCCTTTTTTTTCAAATTTAATGTTTCCTATCCCCTTCTACTTTCTACTGACTTTCAATATTAAAAACCAAGTGTTTCTTGCACACCATACCTAAAGTTTGGACTTTGGAGTCAGTAAGATTTTTTTTAATGAAAATGAATTGAACACTTTTGTTCAGCAAGGAGACATTAAACTGTTGAAAATTAACAGTAAAGACTTTTACATTGTTTCTATTTCAAATAAATGCTGTTCTTTTGAACTTTTATTCATCAAAGAATCCTAAAAATATATCATGGTATCCACAAAAATATTAAGCAGCACAACTGTTTGCAACATTGATGTTAATAATAGGACATTTTATATTAAAATGATTTTAGAATGAAAATTCTTCATCTTTGTCATCAAAGGAATAAATTACATCAAATAAAAAAATAAAAAAATTACTGTCTTTTTTTTTTCTTTTTTTTTAAAGGTGAGCATAAGAGACTTCTTTCAAAAACATTAAAATAAAATCTTAAAGACCAAAACATTTAATCGTGTGTGTGCATATATGAAGAGTTCAGATGCTAAAGCCTCTAAGTGCCATCTGAAAATTTCTTCTAGAATGATCATTTTTATCAAGCTCGTATATTTAAGTTCAGTAATTTCACTTAAATGACAATTAATAGGTAATTTTCATTGCCATTTAAGTGAAATTACTGAACTGAAATACACAAGCTTGATAAAAAATTATCATTCTAGAAGAAATTTTCAGATGGCACTTAGAGGCTTTTGCATCTGAACTCTTCATATATATAATATACAAATATATAAATAGCTAATATATCTGTATAATACAGTATATTTTATACTTTTTTTACAGTGTCTAATTCTATTTCGGAGTGACAACCATAAAATGGATTTATTATGGACTTATATCTCTGCTGGTGCCTTTGACGTCACAACTCAGGATAGTAGCTAGTTAAAGTTTTTGTTGTGATATCCAATCAGCATTATCATGATGTAATTTTCCTGTAGCTCCTTAGTGATTGGTCTCATGTCATAGATTTCTCCCAGTGATATAATCTGTGTAATGTTTGTACACTTTACTGTAACACTGTAACAATACTTCAGTAACGTTTTATCCTTGTTTGTGTAATAAACATTAACATCTCTCTCTCTCTCTCTCTCTCTCTCTCTCTCTCTCTCATGCAGAGGCCAGTGCTAAGACGAGGGACGGTGTTCAATGTGCATTTGAGGAGCTGGTGGAGAAAATCCTGCAGACTCCTGGCTTGTGGGAGAGCGTGCACAAGACAAGAGGAGTTGCCCTGTCTGAACTCTCTCAATCTGGTCAAGGAGGCTGTGGGGGATATTGCTCACTTCTCTAACCCACAAACTGGTGTCTAAACAGTGCAGGTTAGATTAGTTAGCACACACACACGTACACGAGCAAAGTTGTCATAAGAAAACAGTCATATCACATGCTTAAAGCATTGATCATTTAACAGAGCGACACACACAAGGATTCTGGCTGGAAAACTTTATAAGCCTTAGAGGGACCTTTGCCTTTTTTTTTTTTTTTTTAGGGATGAGATTCATTTAAAGAACTCTATTGACGGCATGCTCATCGTTTGTATTCAGGAGGGGGATCAAAAAGCTTGATTACTCCATTATACCTCAGATCAGTTTGCTTTTTGGTTTGTATATTTCTCGAAATGTTTTACTTTGTTTTGTCCCAGTGCCTGTGTTTCTTATTTAGTGAGAGGTAAACACTCATCAGTCTAACTCGACCTTTCAAACTGCTGGAATGAGACCTCAGTAGAACACAGATTTCCATCAACATGCCCTCGCTTGATGTCTGCAACATGCGGAACACCATTCTGTCTTTATCTGTCTATCTTTGCATCCCACTTTTTCCTACTGTCAGTCACTCTCTTTCCTCTCTCTCGGTACATGTATCTGTCTTCAATTCAGTTCTATCAGTTCTGTCTCTGTTTCTCCACGTCCCTCAGTTTTTACACAATAATAGAGTTACCAAGGTTTTGGATCTGTGTTTTACTGCTTTTATTGACTTGGACCGCCCACTTAAAAACATGTTTTTGAAGGGTTTATAAATCAAACAGATTGGCACAATGAATCTCTATTACACGCATAAAAACAGGGTAAAAAATAACCAGAATAGAGAGGAATCGATGGAAAAGGTTCATTTCTTTCTGTTCGCCTTGCAGACTCATGGACAGTGTAACACTTACTGTCCTGACATGTCTGTCCATCTCAGAGAAAGGAAAAAAATGTTTAAAAATCCTTCGAGTGAGTCATTGGGGTGTGACTATAGATGGCTGGTTTTCACACACACACACATACACACACACACACACACAAATGGAACAAAAGAACAAATTTAGAAATAATAAATGTTCCCCCAAAAAATGTATGACACTTAATAGCGATGCCAAATGCATATTTCCATTCTCCTGGTTTAATCTGGACTATTCGATCTGGACTATTTAGTCTGTTCTGTTTGTTTTAGAGAAACCTCCAGGGGGTCCCAGATGTCTAGTCTTGTATTCATTGCTTAAAAACTGGGTGGTTTCAGAAAGTGTGTGGCACACGTGGAAGAAAATGCTGGGTTTGTATGTACACCCACAGAGAATTCCTCATTTTGAGCATTTATGCATTCCTTTTTATTTGTTTAAAAAAAAATGCTGATTATTAGAAGATTATATATGTATTGTATAGTTTCCAGATGCATGCAATGATGTCTTCTGTCTTTTAGGGCAGTTATATGTAATAGTGTATTTTTTAACCATTCACTACATATCAAAATCCTCCCATATGAGTTACATTTCTCTGTTTTATAGATATTTGTATGTACGTTATTGCTATTCAGCACTAAATCCAAAAACCATAATACACAAGAATGCATTTACGCAATACTGCATACTGTTATTGCACATGAATTGCTGTATGTAAATATTTGCTCATAAATACATTGTAATGTTGATGTTTGACTCTCCTCACTATAATGCTGAACTTGAAATGACAATATTTTGTCTTTGAATACTCTTCTCTCTCTCTCTTTCACTTTCTCTCATACCTTTTCCAGCAGTGAGTTCTTGTTAAATATGACCCACCACAGGAATGTATCTCCAGGCCTCTGTGATTTCACCGTTTCCCGTTACATTTCTGTGTGAACACTGTAGTGACTGAAGTGTTTGCTTATTCACATGTTCAGACGGCATCTTCATATGGTTTCTGCACCCGTCCGATGTGATGAAGCCAAATTATTGTATTTGGACAGAGAGGCAGGTCCGGTAACCATAGTGATTACAGGTTTTTCACCGTGGATATGTCTTCAGAGCCATTTGACCAAGAGGTGTGTAATTCCTTGTTGAAAAATGAAGGCATATCTGAAAAATCTTCTTTGGATTAAATTCACATTTTGAAGAAAGCGTGTCTCGATCATACATTAATGGCGATTTGTGGTGTCCATACGGTATTGTCCTTATATGACTAGCGGTCCATGCTGTAGTCCTGTAATTCAGTATGTTATATTTCCTCCAGAGTCTTCCCTAAATGCTTCCACCTGCAAGTTTCACCTTTCTCTTGGATCAGGAACGGATATTCCAGGCACAATATTATAATTGCATAATATAATACTTAGGCCTAATTACGCTGCTGGTTAGGGTAGTTTAAAAGCCTGGTTTGGACCAGTATTCTGGGGATCAGTGTCCAAAATTCGACTTTTGCGGGTGACCATCCATTTTGGTCTTTTCAGGTAAAGCGTATTTATCGACTTTGGTTTGGATTAGGCCCCTGTCTTGAGTTTTTAACATTGCATTTCTTTCTGGCTGCCTCAACAGTGGAGTCAGGCTTTGCAAGGTTGTTTTGTTTTTGCATTATCTACATCATCTTCATTTTAGTTAACTTAAAGGTGCTCTAAGCGATGTTGGGTGACGTCACTTCTTGTTGACATTCGAAGTATTGTCAAACAAAACGGAGGCTTGCTCGACCCTCCCTCCTCCTCATCCCGTGCTTCTTGAAACAGGCTTTTCCGATTCTTCTCCTTTTCCCTCTTCTTTGTTCATCGGAACGTAGTCTCTTATCAAAATTCAAGAGAATATAATTCTAACATTAGTCGTTGTCTAGGACATCTCTCCTCTAGCTAACTTCCCTCTTCATGCTTCTCTCTCCTCCACTCCCCACACCCCCCTTCTTGTGCACGCGCACTAACCCCCCACCCCCAAATCATTCTTGTCGGTTATTGGCTGGAACACTGTTTGTTATGTTTCGTGGTCCAGGCTGGCCCAGGTTGTGGAGCCTGGGCTGTCTACAGAGACTGCGTTTTTTCTTATAGTGTGTTCAGGACACAGGCAGCTAGCGGATAGTGAGGAGATGTTTGCTGTATGTGACAAAAAAAAAAATCAGCCTAAAAAACGCGTGACATCGCTTGGAGCACCTTTAAAAATGAAAATTCTGTCATCATTTACTCACCCTCAAAGTTGTGTATTCTTTTCTTCTGCTCAACACATAGGAAGATATTTTGAAGAATGTCGGTAACCCGGCAGTTGATGGACCCCATTGACTTCCATAGTAGGAAAAAAATACTATGGAAGTCAATGGGGTCCATCAACTGTAGCATGGTAAGTAATTCAGGGAAGAACGAGGCGGGACCTGGCGAACGTTCAAACAAACTTTAATAGGAAACAAACACAAATGAAAGTAACGGACTGCCGCGCCGCACACATAAACAAAACATAACGTAAAGGTCCAGGCCCGGTCCACTTCACTGTCGTCACTCCTCCTTTAATGCTTCAGTAGCTCCTCCGTGAGATGAGGCCTGAGCGGCGCGCACTCGCGCAGGTGACGCTCGTTTGTAATCACACCACCTCACCGGCCTCGCGTCGTTCTCTCACCGGCCTCGGCCTCGTCCTGCTTGCCACACCGACATTCTTCAAAATATCTTCCTTTGTGTTCAATCTCATATTATGTAGGCTATAGTATGTGTTTGGGTAAGTTAACCCATTAACAAAGTGCTTCAGTTTACCGTTCTTTAGTCACTGTTGCCTCAGCTCATGCAGCTCAAGCAGTTCAATCCCCTACATTATTGATAATCATTCTTTCTAGATTTTTCTTCATCAAGAAACATTGTTAGTGCATTGTTAATATCCATGCGTTGTTTGTTTTTTCTCATCTCATATATATTTAACTCTTCTGATATCCGTTAACTCTTTATCAATGACAATTTTTGTCAGTACCGTAATTTAGCTGGTGAGATTAACACTGTTGCCTTCTATGAAGACTAGAAGATCAGTGGGTTCTGTTTTCCAGACACTGTTTGTTCATTACACCAAACTGAGCGCTTATATCTGTGCATTTCTGTCTAGGCCATCAGCACATGTCTCATTAACCATCATCTTTTATGCTTTCTTTCCCCCTCTCTCTCGTGCATGGCTCAGTGCTCAGACGGCCTCTCTGTGGGCTCATCACACTGTCCTGCATGAGATCATTATGAGACTGCAATAGTGGTTTCAAAAGGTGTCGAGTTCCCCAAAAATCACTGCGTTTGGCCTACTCGCACACCCTGCTCTCGTTATCAGTTTGATTGATTTGCCGTGTCGGTCGGGGAAACACAGCCAAAGCAGTTGTGGGTCGGAGGATGGCTTGCGGAAAGTGCACGAAGGGTCAGGGTTTAGCCATGATTTCGGAATCTGTATTTCACTCTAGAGGCACATTTAGCGCATTCGTGCTTGTGTATAAACCAAAGGAACATTTTCATTAGAGTTATACGGTAACTGCATCTTAATGTGTGGTGAAATGCAGGGTTTCTTTGTACCACGGATCCTCTAGTTTATTGATGGCATATTTGGCCAGATTATAAGCCTCAGTTAAGCGTGACATTGGTCTGAAAAGCAATTTGCCTGGCTGCAATCCATTTTCAAATCCAGAATGAGACACTCTGGATCTGAAACAGTATTTATGTTAAGGATCAAGTTGATTAGAAAAGTCTGGTAATACGTGTAATTTTTTTTTGCAATAATCCTCTGCGACTGTCATAATCAATTGCTTTCAAGTGTTTAAAATGCATAAACTGTTAGAATAACCACAGTTTATTCTTTCGTGATGATTAGCTTTTCTGACTAGTTGGCAATGTACCTGGGAAGTTCATATTGGTCATAGTGCAGTTCCTTCATACTCAACCTAAACTCACAAGCTGTGTGTGGCCTTTCAATGACATTATTACACCTCAGTCTCACTGATACAAAATTGTTCTTTTAACATGTTTTGGTTGGATGTAATAACTTCCAGCATCACTACAACTTTGTAATAACTTTCAACATTACAAATTATTCTACTGTGCAGTGTGCACCAACATGCAAAAAATGTACTTTTAGTACAACACCTTGTCACTGACTGGGGCAGTAACCTTAAAGGTACATCTTTGAACCATTTGTACCCTTATGATTGCATATAAGTCCCTTAAGACAACACAATCTCATAACAATTCCTATCTATTTTACGTTTCGGCAATTTGGTGGATAATTCGTATAAATTCGTGCAATCTCAGTTGTGCATTTCCGTATAATTGTAACTATTGTGAGGAACATACAAATAAGAATCTTGAAATCACAGAATCACAAAATTAATTAAGTCATTATTTTAATATATCAACGCTCCCAGTTTCTGTTAAACTGTCATAATTCATTTAAACTGTCATAATTGCAGCAGAGGAAATATCTTAGCCAATATGAGGGGCCGTCTTGGACAATTTCAAGTCAAAACGGCTAAAAACCACAGCCTTAGCAGCAGTGCTGGGTTTAATTAATTACTAAGTAGTATAATTAGTGTCTGTCTCATGCTGCTGGTAGGGTTAGCTTGCCTAGTGCAGCTTTCAATACACAGCAGCAGGAGTTGGTTGGGCTTGATGTGCCGAGACAGCTTGTACACGACCCAAAGCCTGTCTGGCCTCACGTGGTAGGTGGCTGTAATCCATTACCTGGAAGACAATAGGGGAGGGAAGAGGACTAACAAGCCAACTCCAAAACATTCCCTCAAAGGTGGGGGTTGGGCATGGGACCAGCTACTCCACCCTGTAAAAAGCATTCAGCTACGGGAACATCGACGAAAATCAGAAAATCCTCAAGCCTTGGGAAGGAAGCCTCTGCAGCGAACCAAGCTAAATAAAAATATGACGACGTGCATGGAAAACCGCAAGGAGACTGTACGTTTGAAGCGGCTTCTGACCTCAAAGTGACCCACCACCATAGCGACATGGAATGTGAGGACCATGTATGCTGGTGGAAAGGCAGCAGTGATAGCAGAGGAGATGAGGAGGTACGGGACATCCCTCCTTCGTCTGGGAGAAACCAGGTGGCTCCAGTCAGGGCAGGTCAAGCTGGCGAGTGGAGAGACCATACTCTACTCAGGACATCCCGATGACTCTGCACCACACACAGAGGGAGTAGCGTTCATGCTGTCCAAGGAAGCACAAAGGGCCCTTCTCAGCTGGGAACCCATCAACTCATGGATCATCACTGCCAAATTTCAAACCACCCACAAGAAAATAAACCTCCAAGTGGTACAATGCTACGCCCCCACCAATGACACGGATGATGAAACAAAGGACCAATTCTAAAACCAACTATACACTATTCTACAGGCCAGGAAAAGGAAGGACGTCATGATCTTGATGGGAGACATGAATGCAAAGATAGGGGGCAATAACAACGGCTTTGAGACAGTAATGGGAAGAGAAGGACTAGGGACCATGAATGAGAATGGAGAGAGGTTCACAGCAGCTTGTGCAGACAACAACTTGGTCATTGGAGGGTCAGTATTCCAATACAAGAACATCCATAAAGCCACCTGGGTGTCTGCTGACCACACCACAGAAAATCAGATAGACCACATCTGCATAAGTCAGAAGTTTAGACACTCTCTGCTGGATGTCAGAGTCAGAAGAGGAGCAGACGCAGGATCTGACCACCACCTCCTCACAGCAGAGATTCAGCTGAAGTTAAAATGCATGAAGCACAGGGAAGAAAGGGTCAAATTCAACATACAGCAATTTCAGGATATAGGTACATCCAAACTCTACAAAGTGGCACTACACAATCGGTACCAATCCCTAGAAATAGAAACCCCAAGCAAAGTGGAAGAGATATGGAAAGGTCTGAAAACCTTGTGGAAAGACACATGCAAAGAAGTAGTAGGGAGGAGGAAGACAGACAGCAAGCCCTGGCTATCCAGAGATACAGATAGCAAAGTGAGTGAGAGGAGGAAGAAAAAAGAGGCAGTAAACAGAAGTAAAACCAGAGCGACCAAGGCGGCAGCACAGAAAGAATATGCAACAGCAAATAAAGAAGTGTAAGGAGAGACAAGAAGAAATGTATTGAGGATTTAGCACAACAGGCAGAAGAAGCAGCAGGAAAGAACAACCTGAAAGACCTATACCTAACTACAAGAAAGCCCAAACCCATTGGAGATTAACTGCAAACCCCCCCCCCCCCCCCCCCCCCCCACCAAGATGGAAATCAGAAAAGCCATTAAGGCCTTGAAAGGAGGGAAAGCAGAAGGACCAGACGGGATTCCAGCAGAAGCTCTTAAGGCCGACACTGAAACCTCCACTAACATGCTCCACCACCTCATGAAAACCATCTGGGAGGAAGAAAATGTCCCATCTGACTGGAGAGATGGCCACATCGTGAAAATCCCCAAGAAAGGAGACCTCCGGCAGTGCAAAAACTACAGAGGAATAATGCTCCTTTCAACACCTGGGAAGGTGCTCAACCATATCCTGCTCGAAAGGGCTCCAGAAGGGGGTCGATGAGAAACTGAGGGAAAACCAGGCTGGCTTCAGGAACAACAGATCCTGTGGAGACCAAATTGCCACCCTCAGGATTATTATTGAACAGTCCATCGAATGGAACTCGCCTGTCTATGTGAATTTCATAGATTTCGAAAAAGCCTTTGACAGTGTGGATAGGGAAAGGCTGTGGAAACTGATGGCTCATTATGGGATCCCAGCAAAGATCATCAACATCATAAGGAGCAGCTACCAAGGGACGAGATGTCAAGTCCTCCATGAAGGATGTATATCGGAGGCATTTGAGTAGCATTGTTTGGTAGCATCATTTCAAGGGAAGGTGGCACGGAGGACAATGTCCAAGCCAGGATCGGAAAAGCAAGGACAACATTCAACATGCTAAACAATATTTGGAAGGCAAAAAAACTTGTCACTCAAGACCAAACTGCAAATCTTCAACTCAAACGTAAAGACCACTCTACTTTATGGCTCAGAAACCTGGAGAATTACCACCACCATACTCAATAAGCTGCAGACCTTCACCAACCGGTACCTCAGACGCCTCCTAGGAATATACTGGCCCAACATCATCTCTAACGCCAACCTGTGGGAACTCACCAAACAAGACCCAATAGAAATGCAAATCCGGAGGAGGAAATGGAAGTGGATAGGGCACACACTCAGGAGAAAGAAATCAATCACTAAACAGGCGCTGACGTGGAACCCACAGGGCAGGAGGAAGAGAGGCAGACCGAGAACCACCTGGAGAAGAACCACAGAACAGGAGATGAAGAAAGAAGGGCTGACGTGGCAACATCTGGAGCGGAGGGTCCAAGACCGGAGAGGATGGAAGAGCTTCGTCGATGGGCTATGTTCCTATGGGAATTTAAAGGCCTAAGTAAGCAAGTAAGTATAATTAGTGTAATTTAATTACTTTTCCCTTGAAAAAGTAAAGTAAGGGATTGCTCTTAATGTTTCTGTAATTTAATAAGTTACTTCTGATATAATTGCATTAAATACTGTTTAGACTATAGAACAATTCTATATAAAACAGATTTAACGTCAAAATTTTATGTTAAAATGTTTGTTTTTAATGTAACCTCTCTTTAAATACACTGGTCAGTTCAAGAATAATTTATGCAATTGAATATTGATTATTTGAAAGAATCAAACGTGCAGTTTTTGTGTCTCCATCAACTGGCCGAGGTTGATATGGGATTTAGAAAGTAATAAGAAATGCAATACTTTTTTTAGAGAGAGTAATAGTACAGTAATCTAATTACACTGTTAAAGATGTAATTAGTAGCTAGTAATTAATTACTTTTTAGAGTATCTAACCCAACACCGCTTGGCATTAATTTAAGATACTTTGACTTTGAGAGTAAAGAACTTTAAGATAATATGCACCTTTTTAGTGCACTTTTTATTTGTTGTCTGCTGCTGATTGACCAATTGATTAGCCAGTTATTTTAGGCTTAATTTCATTAACACACAGTTGAGAATCTTAAGCAGATAAAAGATGATAAAAATGAATAAGAACATTCAGAGAGCTATTTTAAACTGGCATGTACTGAATGAAGAAGCTCACTGTCTGGTCCCTGATTTCAATCTTTAAAACAAACTTTTGAATTCCAAATTTTCTGCTCTGGACAGATGGCCATCCTGGCTGTAAGATCCGTTGCACACAATTTACACTTGGCTGGGCTTTCCACGCTCTCAGATCAGTTTCCAATCTCTATATTTGACAGAGCTCTGACATCCAGAAACCCAATTCTGCTTTCTTCTCTTTCCTCACCTTTTGTTTTCCAGACAAATGGGCAACAGCGTTTTCCCCATCAATAAAAATGAAATTAATAACGCTGTCTAAATTCCATAATGCAAATATCTACCGCATGAATTCTGACGTGACCATGACCATGGTCTTCTGCCCCTCGCGTATTGATTTAGTGGTGATGGAAAATAAAAGGCCCTATGTTGAAAGGAAAAAGGGTCCTTTGCTCTCAAAGTCAGTTTTTAGCACAAAGCTAAGTGGGCACATGGGAGGCCAGAGTATGAATTAGTGGCTTCATTCATCTTTAGCAGATCTGTGGTTTTCAGTGTGCTCCCATATGACATCCCTTTGGCCTGGGTCCGCTCAGTGGGATTCCTGTAGCATTCTGTCATTCACTCCACATGTACATGCACACATAAAGACTACCAGATTGACTACTACAGTATAGAGCGCTGTAGCCACAGGCTTCTATAATAAACTAATCACATTGTATCAACACTTGCAGGGTGTAAGTTTTCCTCAAGCAGAAGAGGCAATGCCATGGAAAAACCGCATGTTTCTCTGAGACAGTCCCTTTTCTGTGTTCCCTAGGAATGAACGGAAAGAGGATGAAAACAATCTGGTGGTCCTACGGGTCATATGATTGGCACACGCAGTAACAGACTCTCTGTTTTGTGTAAATAATCTTGCCTTGTGAAATAATTGTAGTATTTATTTCTCTTTGACTGTCTGATCTGGTGCACTTGGACACGTCGATGAGTTGAAGGCACAGAATTGCCTGAAATTTCATGGATGGATGTCGCATTAGCCAGTCTCTGTTCCTCTGTTGGAATATAATGTGGAACCCATCAAATTGTGTAATACTGGTGGACTTAAAAGTAGCAGTAAATCACTAGTATGTTTTTACTTGTCTGTCCCAGGTTGTAGATAACCTGTCTGTTTTTACATACCGCCCCTAACAGGCCAGTCTGATTTAACTGCTTCAGATTTAAACACTTTCACTTTAGTGCACTTGTTAATGCGCAAACTATGATTTGTTGGCTCATTGAAAATTTTTTACACTGTACGGTCCAAAAAATAGAGCTAATGATTAATGCTTTTCTGAGCGTGTAGTGAGTGCCAGTAATTCTTTCTTACACTTCTGGCTTTAAAAGTGCAAAAGCAGCCTTGCTTTGAGATGCTTTCGACTACACTGCTGGAGGTCTCAAGTCTGATTTCACCTTTGGCAAAGTTCAGTGCTAAAATGTTTACATTTGGCCAATCAAGCTCTAGACAGTAGCGCCTACACTAGAGTGAGGTCATACGTGCTCTGAGCTCACAGTCCTGCCACCAGCAGCTTTATTATAAGGCTACAGTACATAGCAGACCAGGTGGGCCATCATATCCCTCCTTCACATCCCAGCAGCCCTTTCTACACCTGATATTACCAATTCAAGTGTCTCCTGTGAGCAGAAAGTCTCTAACTATGTCATTATATGTGTGTAGCCTAGTGTAATGCTGCATTTTAAAAGTAAAATAAAGCACACAAAGTAAAATAAAATAGCAAAAGTCAGTGCACTATTGCTTTCAAATGTACTCGATTTTAGTCATATATTAACTTCAGTGCTAATATATGTGATCAGTGCTTGATTGACTAAATAAGTATTTGAATAAAAATACTTGGGATGCAAGTATTTTTTGGACCGATAATGATTTTAACAAACAATTATTGGCCGATTCCGATACTGATATTTGTCACTTGTTCTTATTTGAACTTTTGTCATTAAAGGTGAACTAAGTAACTTTTTTACCTTAACCGAACAGCTTCGGAGTCATTGGATTAGTTATATGACTTTTTTCGGGTTGAATGGTGGTCGTCTCGCACCCCCCTAGTGCCTGTGAGCCGAAAAACCACCCTTGCAACTTTGGGCCGGCGGGTCGACGGCCTCAGCGTCAGGAAGTATCGCGTGATATCAGGTCTCGCGATGTAACGAATTGCTTTACGGCACTGCACACATCTAAACATTTATATGCTAGCCTTCTGCGTATCATACATACCTCAGTGGACATGGCTCCGTGCATTCGCCGGGTTCTTTGAAAACAAATGCACATGACGAGCGGGAGAAGTTGGGAGGGGGGAGAGTCGCCAACAAGTTTTGACGACAGTGTTGTCAAATATCTATTCCGAAGCTGTAGGGGGAGCTCTATAGAGAAACCCGCGAGCAAAAAGCGAAGAAATCGGCAAAGCTGCATAGTTCTGCTTTAAAATAAATAGTGTTTTGATCCATGTTTTAAATTAGCAAAGTTTAAAAATGCATACATTAAGTTATACTTGCTAGTTTATTGCTGCATCATCAAATCATTTCTAATGAACGGATTGGATTCATTTTACATTTAGCAGGCCAACATAAATACAACAGAACAAAGATACATATGAAATAAACAGTTCTTTTTAGGTAGGTTTAACAGTAGTTTTCAGGTACAGAAATAAAGAATAACACTGCATATTCTTCACTGTATAAATTAAATGCATTTTAATCCTTATTAAAGTTACGAAAGTTATTTAGTCAAGAGTAGTGAGCAAAAAATAATATTATTATTATTGTCTTTTGTTGTTTGACTAACATTAAAATGCAGACAGCAGCGCAACAGGAATATTAGGCTGCTGTCACTTTAAGAGCTGCAAGCATCCAATATTAAAAGGGCGTTTTATTTCTCAGCTGTTTACATTAATTTAAGACATTTTGTTTTAGCAAGTATTTAATTATTTTGCCCAGAAAAAACGTTTGATTATGCAACAGACATTATACAGCTCAGTGCCTTTACGCAGTTAATTAATAAACCATCAGTTTGTTATATCTGCCTTTTTTCATGCTATAGCCGATATGCGATGGTTGTAAATTGATTTAAAAGAAACGGCCGATAAATATTGTCGGCTGATACATTGGTGCAGCTCTAAAAAAAAAAAGTCATCCTGCGTCCCCCTTAAAAGTGCCTAGTGGGTCCCGGCCCCATAGTTAAGGGGTAAATATTATCGGTTCGCTTTTTTTTTTGTATTTTTGTTGTTGCTTGTGCTGACTTATTTAATTTCAGATACCCTGTTAAATGTCAGCCCAATACTTTAATCAAAAGTCTGCGCCTCTCAGATTCTTCAATCTCAAATGTCAAAATCAAAGCCTCCAGATTCTAGAATATCAGTAAAAGAGCTCCTTAAATGATGGCTATAGTGCGCTCCAAAAAGGAAAACAGTTTTTATAGGTCCAGTAGTTTGTCTAATCTTCAGGCCTGGATTAAGCCGTCTGTTACGGTGGAGACCTCATAGGACCTTTGATGGTTAGCAATTGTTTGACTGGAAAGTGGAGTGTTTCAGTGAACTACAGTGGACGTCAGAGGATCTAGAGAGACATATATTACCATCATAGAGCGATTCCCAGGCACATCTCTCAGTTTTATTGTCTTTTTATTGCTTTGGAGAGACGACAGAGAGCAAGAGCCCTATTTGTAATGTGATGTGCATGTGCACAAAGATTCAATGTTGATTCAATTATGTTGGCCAATCAATCATTTTCCAGGAGCAAAACAATGAAGGAAGCAGAAAAGTTGCAGTCTGGCGCGACTTTCCTTTTTTCCCCCCGCAGAACTAACCTCTTTTGTTTGATGACTGAATGTGTAATTGAAAAAATTGTTTTGCTGTCAGAAGATGATGAGGGATAAGACCTCTATCAAACTCTTGTCTTTGGACCGGTTATGCTGCAGACACCCTGTGTGTTAAATTTCTCCTCGCTTAATGAGTATTGCACTCTCTTAATGTGTTGTAAAGTGACTCCTGCTCACCACAATTCTCCCGCCATGGAGTTTAAATCCAAAAATCAGGGTTATATCAAAAATACAAACACACAAAGACATGTTTAGAAATGAGTGAGTTAGGGTGCAAATCAGCGTATGAAGGGCCCGGGGCCTGCCTGTGGAAAGTGTCTGTCAGTGTTCGGATTTATGAAGCTGTCATAGCGCTCTTGTATGAGTTCTGTCCCAAAATACCCATTGGCAAAGTGATGCCACATTGCCTGCCAAGTTTACATGTGTAATTGTGGATTCCCTAAGAGAAAATATGTCACGTTAAGGGTAAGTGTGTGTGTGAGTACAACAATTATTAAACCTGTCATTTGGCCGTAGGCACAAGGACGCAGGTAATCACAGCCATATGCTGATATTCAGACCAACAGCACAATTGCAATTGAGTAACTTACATTTTAAACACAATATCTCCTGTTGATTGATTTTTGATCCGCCCACAAAAAAATATTTCTGAACGAAGCCCAAGCAGAATTAACTGCTACCAGTCTCAAGCAACACAGAGTATTGGTGTTTTGTTGATGAATTGGTGTTTTTGAATGAATTGTTTGAGTGAATAATTCAATGACTCGCTAATAAAAGCACTAAGGCTGCATCTAAAATCACATCCTCTCTAAGTAGATACTACTTTAGAATAAGTAGTTACTTCATGACTGTTAGAAAGTATGTTCTAAATAGTAGTAATCAATGTATGGTATGAATGTAGTATAAATCCAGACATACTACGTTGTCATTGTCATGTGACCAGCATCAGTTGCATCACTACACTGCCATTCACAAATCCTCTCCCATTACCTTATGGGATAGTAAATTGGATGTGCGTTTCAGAATGGATTTAGTAAGTTATCTGTTTTTCTGCCTATGTTGTTGGGAAGTTGGTGTATTCAGATTCTGTCATCGTCTTGTTTCTTTCCTGAATGTATCTGCATTTTTGAACAAATTTTATCAAGGCAGTAAATTGTTTCAAAATCAGTGTTTTTGAACAAATCAGTTGAGTAAAAATATTCAATAAATCACTCATAAAGACAGTAACTTAAGGTAACATGGGGGAAGATGCCCTCTTAAGAACAATGTGGATTTACTTTTAAATTGTGACATATTTAGATATAAGTTTGGATGTGCAGGATGATGATGCATTAACAAATGTGTTATTAAAGGGAAAACATTGAAATATTTGCTAATTTAGTTGTTATAGCACAAAATGTAAAATATTAAAAGAGGGGTAAGATAAAATCTTGCCACAGGGGTTATTTTACCCTAACCCAGCCTATTGTTTCTGATTGAATCGGTGTTTTGAACAAATCAGTTAAATGAATGATTCAATGACACACTCATTGTCACCGCTATGTAACCAGCATTGAAAAATCCTGAGTGATAAACAGTGAGAATCCCTGTGCTGTTGGACTGTTATATCAACATACTATTAGCTGACTCCCATTTTACCCTACTATACAATTCCCTACTATGGTTACGATTCAGATAAGGTGTGAGAGGAACTGAGACTGAAGCATTCACTGCTGATATATTACAGACACAGAGATGTTGAACTAACAGCAGGCAGGAAAGAAAAAGGGAGACACTGAGCAAAGTGAGTTGAGGTTTTGTGTTACAGATGGTTATTTGTAAATCATAAGCCCCATTCAGAGGTCAATTTTAAAACACTGTGACTCTAGGCGGATGGAAACTTTTGTCTGTAATTTTTCATCATGATATGATGCGCTAATATGTGTTACTGTCAGTTTAGTTGTAAATATTGTCTGCCTGAAAACATTTGGCAAGCGGACATAAGCATCTAATATGATTTCTGTGTATTTATCATTGTATAGTCTAGAATACATCAGAAAACGTACCCAGAGACCAATATTTTGAGTTGGAGTCTAGACGGTTTGTTTATTGACAACAGTAGGTTTATCCAAAGTGGAGTCGTTGCTGTTACCTTTAAATTTTTTAAGTGCTTTCTTTTGACTCCATGCCACACACACACACACACACACGCAGAACACTTCATCAGCAGCAGTGTATTGGAGAATATGAACGGCTCAAGCGCGTGAGGACGTTGCTTTCTTTCTCTCGCTGTCCCTGTCAGCCAAACCGCATTCCAGCTGCAGCTGCCATCCCTTCCATCTGCTCTACTGACGCGGTTCCACTTCGCTGTACTGAGGAATTTATTTAACTTTCGGTTTAGAAATATTAGACAGAGAAACATGGGCCCTGAGGTTTCGCCCCCTCCCCTCTCTGTCTTTTATGTTTGATCTTGTCATTATGTGCTGTG
Source organism: Abramis brama (assembly GCF_963993115.1). Lineage (NCBI taxonomy): Eukaryota > Metazoa > Chordata > Actinopteri > Cypriniformes > Leuciscidae > Abramis > Abramis brama. Next base: position 16,098,300 of record NC_139976.1, on the reverse strand, counting down.
TGGTTCAAGCTCCTTTGTAATATATTTCTGCTGTCATAACCACTCGTGGCATGGCACTTCTGACCTGGCAACGGCTGATTCGGTTCAGAAATGAAAGTCAGTTATTCTAAACAAAACACAGGGCTATAGCAGCAAATACACTTGATTTGATGAAAAGGAGAAGTTTTGACAGAAGAGGACACTAGTGAAAGTCAGATTGTTTCTCTTTGTCCTGCTTCATAGCGAACAGTGGAACAGAATGTAAAGTCAAAATTAGAGTAAAATAAATTAATCATCTAGTCATTTTTCTCAAATGTTTGTCACATTTACCACCACAACCCAATCAATAAGGCTCAAGTAGCCCTTCACTGACAGCCAGAAATATTCCTTTATACTGGATAACATTTAGCATTATCATTAATAAATACTACTACTGCTGCTACTACTACTAATTATTATTATTAATATTATTTTATAATTAATTTAGTTAATAAAAACTCAGTTTAGCAGGAAACTAATATCTATAAATATACCAAAAAAAAAAAAATGTTGCTATTTTCCAACATTAGGTTAATTTAAAGTTTACAAAGTATTTATTTTTTATTTTAGAGTTTGTATCTGTATCAAATAACATGTAAAAGGTATGGATTTTTTCCTATAGGCCATCGACTTTTCATGCCATGCTGACATCATTACTAATTGATAAAAATCAATATTTGATCACTTGAATTGCAAAGAGAAACCTTTAATTATTATTTTTATTTTCTTCTCAGAAATGAATCTCTATCAATAAATAACCTTTTTCATGAACTAAAAGAACTGGTTATCTGTTTTTTTCTGTTAATTCTTTTAACAAAGAAAATATTTTTCTTATGACATGGCTCAGTTCTAAAGTCATAATCTTCTCCTTTTTTGGGGCAAAACACATTCAGTGCGAGTTGAAATTCCAGCATTGTCTCTGATTAATCTCTTTTCCATAAAACAACTCTGTTATATGTCTTACCAGAGCGCTACACAAAGCAGCATATTGTGCATAACGCCTTTAAAACCACTGATTTTCTCTGTTGATGTTTCTGGTGGTTACTTGGAGGTTCACTGAATTAAAGACAGGAAATGTTTTAAGCGCCTCAGGTTAGCGCTGAAGTACGGAAACACGCTTGCCTCCGTGCTGCTCTGAAGAGTAAAGTGTAATAATAAAATAAGATTAACAAAAACTACAGGAAAACAATGCCAACTAGCACCTTCTGCTCTGAAATGAAAACAAAAAAGATTTTCTAAATCCATTAGGAAACATAATGCATGGGACTTTGAACTTGTTGGGCCCTATTTTAACGATCTAAGCGCATGGTCTAAAGCGCAGGGCACAAATCCACTTTTGCTAGTTTAACGACGGGAAAAATTGTCTAAAAGGGTTGTTCCCAACTTGTCCCTTTCTCTTAATGAGTAATGGGTGTGTTTTGGGCGTAACGTGAAATAAACCAACCAGAGTCTCATCTCCCATTCCCTTTAAAAGCCAGTTGGGCTCGCGCCTTGGCGGATTGCTATTTACATGACGGAATGTGCAAACGGAAAGACTGAACGCGTCTCCAGAGCGCAAACGGATCTGCCCGTGCGCGAGGTTAAAGCGAGCAAACAAAAAATACAAAAAAATAATAATTGCGCACTTGACTTTAGACCAGGTTTTTGTTGGTCAATGCAGTCTATTTCAGTTGCCTCAAAATAGCAACGCGCCAACAATGCGCCGAACACACCTCGTTTTCAGACCAGCAGCCCATGGGCGCATAAATAGGCGCAAATGCATTTGCTATTTAAACAACGTGGCACAGGACGTGAAAATGATAACTGCGTCGGGCTGAAACTAGCAAAAACACTTGCGTCGCACTTGCCGCTGCATTGCGCCAGGTGTATGATAGGGCCCGTTATCTGTGACTCAGATTATTTTTACACCATTTATGCACATAAAAGTTATCAAAGAAATCTTAGAACATTAAATATCTGAAGTCTATCAAGCTCTGGTTAAGAAAAATAATTCTGGAAATCCTATTAATTCCTGAGGTTCTAATGCTCACAAAGGCTGCGGTTATTTGATCAGAAATACAGTAAAAACAGTAATATTGTGAAACTGTTCTCCTAATTTGTAAGTCACTTTGGATAAAACCGTCTAAATTTTGTTTAAATGTAATTTATTCTTGTGATGTATTCCTGAATTTTCAGCATCATTACTCCAGTCTTCAGTGTCACATGATCCTTCAGAAATCATTAATATGCTAATTTGCTGCTCAAGAAACATTCCTTATTATTATCAATGTTGAAAACGGTTGTGCTGCTTAATATTTTTGTGGAACCGTGATATATACTGTAAATACTTTTGTTTTCAGAATTCTTTGATTAATCGAAAGTTCAAAAGAACAGCAATTAATGAAAAACAGTAGAAATAATTTGCAACATAAGAGTATTTAGTCACTTTTGATCAATTTAATGCATCCTTCCTGAATAAAAGTATTAATTCCTTTAATAAAAATCCTACTAACTACAAACTTTGTTTTGAGAATTATTGTTATATTATACTATTTTCATTGTTATTTGTAATAAACATAACAAAATATGTAATAAATGTAATGTCACATAAACTTAATACATTTATAATCATTATGGGGTTCAAATAGTATCTGACCCAGTGGCTAATCAGGGCTCAGATTCTGGACTATAATGTATCCAGCACATGTCCATACAGGCAATTGATAATTAATGAACCAACCATTTAAGGCAAGGTAACTAATTATTCCAAAATGGGACATGGGTCAAATTTCTTCATCTGTAATGCTTTAATGCACTTTTCCCCGTTCAGATCATTTTGGAAATTCTTTGTGCTCAGGTTGTGTGTGTGTGTGTGTAGTTTTTGACAGTATCTTGGACCCTGTGTCTGATGAGAAGGGTGGAGAGATGTCTGGAGTGTGTCACACGGCTGGCCAGCCCAGCATCTCAACCTGTTCAGCTAGATAATGGGTGAGATCCACAAAACCTGCTCAAACATTTCAACAAATGGCCTCGATGGAAATTTCTGCTCAGACTGCTGCTCTTTGCCAGTCTGCTTAGAGAGAAACAGGAGAAGAGAGGAGAGACAAGAGTAGGAGAGAGAGAACTGAAGAGAGACAAGGGATTTATTGTAATTTTAGCTCTTATTATTATGTTGTTGTTTTTTAATTATTATTTGTTTATTTAATGAGGGACAATACACATTAATAATACATAAACAAAATGTGCCAGATTTAGCCAAATTGACTAATTTTCATCAGTAGTCCCTTGGCAGGTTGATGTTAAAGAAGAAACAAACAAATACAATTTTAAATACAGACATAAGAATTATCACCTTCACGAGATGATTTAATGATCTGAAAGTATTCCTCCATCATTTTTTTTTCAGTCCATCAGCATCCCATTATATTTTTAATACTATATATTATAACAATACTTCAGTAACGTTTTATATCCTTGTTTGTGTATTAATCTCTCTCTCTCTCTCTCTCTCTCTCTCTCTCTCTCTCTCTCTCTCTCTCTCTCTCTCTCTCTATTACTGGCATGTTAAACTCCACATTGTTTTTGAACCAGGTCAAGATGCATGCTACCAATAAACATGTAAGAGGGATACTGGAGAAAGATGAAGAGTAGATAAATCAGGACATAAATTAGAGTCAGGAAATCTGTGTGTTGGTTTTTATTCATGTTTCATTCATTGTTTTGATATTCTTTCTCATCTGTTGATGTTATTTTGTAAGTCTTTTCAAACTGTTCTTTGGCAGCCGGGTTAGAATTAGTGTGTGGGCCACAAAAACTATTTGAACACGAAATTCACACTTTGTATTAAGATGCATGAATGTCTGCGTGCATTGTAGTATGTACTATATAAAACAAAACATTGAGCTAAATGGCATTTTCTTTTAATGCAAAATATCCTGCAAAAAGATTATAAGGTTTCAGATTATACAACAAATTTTATACTACAGATAGACTTCATGCATCCTTTAAAAATGAGCGTGACAACAGCTGCTTGAAAAAGTCATTGCAGATGACACTTGGTTTCGATCATTTGTGTCTAAAGCAATGACATTCCGTGTCCAAATAGGTTTTGGGATCACTGCATATGCGTTTGTGAGTATATTTGGATAGACGCTGTCGCTGAGCAAGTGCAGGAAATAGGCTTTCTGATGCTGTTGTCAGGGTTCATGGATCAACTCTAGAATATGCAAATGAAATGCACATTAATGCTTCAGTTTGGTTCAGAGGCTAAACTTACGATTTGTTTAGCTAAATGCGCAGCTTCATGAATCTTTGTGCTGTACACAGTCAATACCACAGTGAGCACAATGTGGCCATTCCCAACATTTGTTCAGGATTAAACCCTTAAGGAAAGACAAGATCACAGAGAACTCCATTCTCATCATCCATTTCCAGCTGTTTGTGCTGTGCGGTGTCTTTGTATTTACTGGGCTGAAACCAGCGTGAAGGCAAACAAGGTCTCTGCCTCTGGCAAAGTTAACAGGACAGCTTTCATAAAGATGCAGAGGGTAAAAAAGAAAAGAGAAGCTTGTCATCTGAACTCGGGTCAAACCGCAGAGACAAATGAGTGAAATTTCATTTGTCTGCCTCAATGCTGTGTGAATTATTCATCGTAAGTTGGCCCTAAAACATTTCTGTTTGAAATGTATTCATTTTAAACTCAAGAAAAACTCATATTTATTCATAAAGTAACTGAAGTTAAAATGCAAATGGATACCCTGTGTTTAAATGTTAGCAATTGAATCTTTGATCAGGAAAGGTTTGAGCTTTTAGAGGTTTGTGCAGAACTAAACTTTAATGATGAAACGGCAAGCAACTTCACATCATCAAAAAAAATGTTTTATTTAATGTTCCGTTGAAGTAAACAAGGTTCCTGGCGTAAAACTGAACATTAAAAGAAAATCAGAGAATAAATGAGATATTATGCATTCCTTCATTGGACAAACATCCAGTCTCTAAAATAATAAAAAAAGAAAGAATATAACTTAACAATAAAAAATCAGACTATTATTACAAGTTTTTTACAGTCTTTAATCATTTCAAATGTTCTAAAGTGTGCACAAAATAACTTTTTGTCTGTCAGCATCCTTTTGAGCAGAGTGTGCAAGGGGGAAAAAACTGAATCAGGTTGATGCTTTCTCTTCTCTTTATTCACTGCAAAGGCCAAAAGACATTCACGTGTGATTTGAATTGATTAGAGGAACAAATGAAAGGAAAATGAGATTTCAAAAGCAGATCAGATTATACATTTTCCCATTTTGCTTGAAAATGTACTAAAAATATGCTACACTACTCTATAGAGCAGGAAAACAGGACATGGTCTGTATGAATTATAGTCTAAGTGGGTGTTTGGGGGTAGTCAGATAAGTGCATGCAGCTTTTTGAATAAGTTTCTTTGGCCTGTCTCACCAAAAGCAGGTGGAGACTTTCCTCAAAAGAACAAACAAACATAGATAAAGAACATAAGCAAGTGTTACTGCGCTCACTTCAAAAGTGGCATTTTAATTCTCTAAATTGTGTACTTGGCATCCATAACTCTAATGTAAATAACATTTGCAGTTTCTTTCCATTCAGTCAATACAAGGCTAACACAACTTGGTTTCACCAAAGGCAAAAATCACTAACAAAAAGAGTAAAAACCGCAGGACAAACATGGAGATTGCAAAAAAAGTTTGAACGTTCTCTGAATCAGAGATGTGGTAATACTGCTATGGTTTGTGTGGAAGTGTCTCTCGTACTTGTAAACAGCGATTTGTGAGTAATTCTAACCAGCTGAGAGAAAGGGGGGTAAAACACGACTGGCCAAATCATTCACTCCTTCCACTGAAGTACCTTGTTCTGAGCAGAAACGTGAGAAGGCAACACGTTCGGTTTAGCACTGATAATGGATTCATAAATATCCCTTTGGGTCACAGTCCTCATCTCAAACAGATACAGATGAAACCTTGAAGTCTGGCTCTCTCTCTTTCTTATTGTGTCTGAGAAATGAGCATAACTGAGTTTATGAGAGGAAGCAGAGGCCATAAGGAAGATCTAAAGTTTGATGTAGGCTGACTGAACTTATCTCTCGACTCACGGCTATTGTTGGCAGGTGACGGTTGAAGTTTTCAATTTTAGAGACAAAACAATGTCGTAGTCACAGCCACATGAGATATTAAGACAAAACATGCAGAAATGGCCTTAGGCTCATGTGCATGTCTTTGTGACTTGTGCCGATTTCATTTTAAGGTCAGCAGCTCTTGTCGGCTGTGAGAAGCAGAGAGAAGAGTGCGCTTCACACTCCTCCTGTCATTGCAACCGTTTATTTCATTCAGAGAGGACGTGAACTGTACATTCTCACTAATCTCTCCTTTGAGATGCATGAAGGCACTTTGGTGCGATACAATACAAATTTCTGATTAATATCAAAATAAGTTAACATTGCAAAAGTGTCTCGTTCAGAAATACTGTCGTACTGACTATTCATCAACACTTATCAAAATAGTTTGTGCGACCCAAAGGAAATGCACAAATTGGTGAACTGAACAAGTGCTGCATTTCAGGGCACTTCATCGTACTCATAATAACAATAAAAACAAACGTACCAAAAAAAATTCATTCTGTATCAGTACAACAAAGTAATAAACAATATTCAAAACAACAAGTGAATTCCAAAGGCAGAAGAGCGGGATCTTCTGTGTGTGTGTGTGTGTGTGTGTGTGTATTAGTATTTGTGCAGGATAGGCACTTTAACAGTCTTGATTTCCGCTATGTGTGAGGATTTCTGGATGATGCAGCTGGTGGTGGTGGCGGTGGCGGTGTCCTTGGGCTGAGCCAGGTTAGTTAGGGCCATGGCCGCGTTGATCTCCCTCCAGTATGTCTCGTCTTTCCTCTGTCCCTTCTCCTTCTGCATGCTTCTATTATAATATATATATATATATATATGTATGTAAGAATGATTAATTTACAGCCAAAGTTTAAAAGTTTAGACACACTTGACTAATGCTGCGTTCATGCCATGTCGTAATTACCGTCTACTCAGAGCTGGTCACGACCTCGGACTGGGAATTATGCGTTTTTATTGCAACACTATCAACAACTAAATGAATCTGCAGTGGTCAGTTGGTACAAGTAGGAACTCGGCGAAGAAGTGAACGCTTCTTACATATTGAAATCTCTTAATTACGGTAATTACGACATGGCGTGAATGCACCTTAAAATAATGTGAAGGGCACTGTCAAATACGCACCTGTCAAATTTATTTGATCCATGCTCCACAGTCTCTGTAAATTCAAGCACAGGACAAAGCCAGTGTCAATAACAAAACACTGTATCTTAAAACTGACAGATGTGACAAGCAGGCAAAGGCAGAGTAAGACAGAAAGTAAACATTCGGATTTTGGAGGACTTGTTTTTGTGTAGATTTGTGCTACTCTTGTGAATGGAGAGAGACGCTTCACTGACTGAGACTGTAGAGGCTTGTTTCCATTTACTGAATGGTGGAATCTTCCATATCCAGATGCTTGGCACAATAATAATGTGCTATTTGTTAAATGCAGAGGTCAGCAACACACTTAAGGCTAATTACTTAATGGTAATCACCAGTTCCTCTACCGCACACACACACACACGCACAAGGGTTTATACTGACAAATTATACATTTATGTATTTAACCAAAAACTGGCTTTTATATGATCATCAGACGAAAACCACAATATTATATGGAAAATATTTATTATATACTTATATTTAGTTGCCTGTTTTTTATGTTTTTCTCTGACATTTTCAACACTTTTGTGTGGAAGCCTGTTTCTGCCACGAAAAAAAAAAAAGAATACATTTATCATTTATCTTGCAAATCTGACTTTATTTCTCTCAGCTCCAATTTTAAATCTTGCAATTTTAAGTTAACATCTCACAATTGTTACTGTTTTTCCAAGAATTGTACGTTGATATCTCGCAATTTGGACTTTTTCATAATTTCAAACTTTTTCATAACACACAATCACTTTATTTCTTGCAATTCCTAGTTTACATTTCGCAATTCTTACTTTTTCTCTGAATTGCAAGTTTATATAATTTTTAAGGGGTATCTCATTTTTTGTATCACAAATGCATATTTTGCTCAAGAAAAATGTGGTACATTTCATTACATACAACTTGGGTTAATACATTCATATTAATGCATGAAATCACATTTACAAAATGAATATTTCATTCACTAAATGTATTTTGTGATCCATTCTGACACTTTGTCCACAAAATTTAATCGGATGCAACCAAGTGATTTTGTTAAATATGATTTATTTTTGATATAATGTTGAATTGATTTAATAAGGCTGCAAGTCTTGACTTGCAAGTACAAACTGCTCAAAATAATAAGTGTAGTAATGAAGTACTTTACACCTCTAGACACATGCATGTCTTTTTTTCCCCCTCTTAATGTGCTCACCTAACCCTGCAATCTTGTAAAAGATATGTTACTGGACATGACAGTTATGGTTTAACATGTCTCACACTTTCATCTAGGATGAGTTTTACAGGCGCTGAATTCTCTAAATCCAGATCCAGGTTTTCGTTTTGAGTTAAACCTCATGCCTTTAGTCCGGATGTCTCGGTTCTCTCCCCTGAGGCGGCGCTTCTTATACGTTCACCTCATCCCATCCCAAACCTTGTGCTCACACACACCCCTTGGATCCGGAACGAACATTGGAGTGCTGCCCGGACACCTGCAGGGCCAAACAGCACCTAATCATCCCCAACGGCTCGTCTGAGCCGGTGTTAAACTTGTTTTTCCTCAAAAACCATTCACATGTGCGCTGAATGGCAACTGGGTGTTGAGGAATGGCCAGCAGCGGGCCAGTACTGCCCGAGGCTGGCGTGAGGCTGATTGGGAAATATCCTGTTGTGCTCAGCGTGTTCAGTAATAGTTTTACATGGCTGAGAATGAGCGTGTTAGTCAGAATAACAGTGTGCTTCCCCTCTCGATACTCACAGATGTGTTTGGGGTTCAATTAACCGAACTGGAGTGTGTGATTGCGAAACAAGTAGTTCATGTGAAGATGGAACGATTAGAGATCCTCCGCCGGGAAATCTTGCCATAATTCATCCAGTCTGAGTTAGATTTCTGTCAATATCTTCCTGAATTTTCCCATAATGTTCCTGTCACAAAATGTAATGTCTTTCATATTCTTTGAATGTAAATCTGTGTCATCAGGTTCACTCAACATGAGGCACATGTTGTCCTCGTATCAGTTTTCTCTTTCTGTATCTTTCTGTATTTACAAGATATGGTTGTTGTGGTTGTCTGTTCTCTGTTCTAGATAAGCTCTTGCTCTCCGAGGGTCTTTGATTTGATGCACTTGATACAAACAACAAATCTAGATCTGTTTTTTGTCAAACGCAGGTATTCAGTCCGTAGCTACACATGCCATTAAACCTTGAAATTATTACACTGTTTTTCCCCCAGTATTCAGCTCTTCCACGTTTGCTCTTTCTTCAGTCTCGTAACTGTCTCTTCTGTCTTGAACAAGTTCATTTATCAATGCTGTAATGATAAATATAAACAATACAGACTGCATAGAAACTGCTACTGTGAAAATTCAGGTTTGGTTTCCTAAAAATATCAGTTGCAGGACTGAATATGAATTTGATTTGGACACCATTCAGATAGTGTGATAGAGCTGCTGTTTTTGTCTGACATTATTACCACAGTGACAGTAGCTCAGTTTACTCTCTTGGCAGTTGTACGATTGGTTTCTACTGACGACCACTAGCCTAACAAATAAAGACAACCTTCTCCCATTCCTCACTCCTAAATCATGGTTGGTAATGGTATCTAATCTTCTAAATAACACATCTCCTGATGATCAGGAATAGAGGAAATGAAGGAGAGGGAAGAAAAGATGTGAAGCCACTGGAATATAAAAGATAGAATCAGTAGAAAAAAATGGGAGAATGAAAAGAAATGGCAATTATATCATTATAGAAATGCACTATGTATGCAATGATGTTATACAGATCTTATATAATGAATGTTTTTAATTTCTGATTTTTTTGTAGTCAAACATGACTAGGTGGTGTAACTGTCAGGAGGTTTTAATAAGGACAAAAATGTTGAAAGTTACCATGAAATCAGAGATAGCTGCAGGTCGGAGTAATGGGTGTGCCAAAACTAACCCCTACCCCTACCCCACATCCTAACAGTCAGCTTTCACAACCAATTGTAAAGACCTTTTCGGCAGGCCCATTACTCCGACCTGCAGATACCCACACTTGTATTTTATGGAATATTTAAGTATTTTATTATAAACCATTAATCTGTAAAAAAAAAATTAAATGCATGTACCCTTGTAACCTTTAATCGAAATAACTTCTCCCTCTACAAAGGCATCTCTTTTCTGATGATGTGTTTACTTGCACGAGGACGGGACAACCTGTCACTCACATGAGATAACGGCAATAGCAAACCACAATGATCCAACGATACTTCCCGATGGATATTTTTCTTGTTCGTGAAGCCAATTTACTCGAATAAACATTACAATAGGTAAGAAAATATTATCACAACATTGACTAAAGCTGAAACCCTTGAAAAAATTCTTGAAAAAAAAAAAAATGCGTTACTATTTACTATGCGTTACTATTTTAACATGTCATATTTCGGTCCCGTGCAGAATTAATCCAGCATTTATATGTAGATATCACTTCCGAAACTTTACAAAATGAAATTGGTCGTCGGTCTTCTAGCAGCATGAAAAAAAATAGTTTTTTTCAATGGATTATACAGTTTAGGCTCGAAAGCAAGCCATGAACGCTCCCTTTACAATCACCAAATGCTGTCAGTTCATCGCGATCTCACAAAGTTCCGTTATAATCATTATAATCATAATCCGTTATAAACTCTTACTTGCATTGTGTCGACACTTTGCTAATGAGAGGTTTCGCAAGCCTGTGTAACTCAGCACTGACTAAAAACTCTGGCGTTTTTGAACGGTGGATTCTGACTTACTTAAACACCTCTGGTTGGCCATTGCGTTTTAAGAGGTCAACACAACTCTGTGATTGGCTACATTGCTCGCCATTGCAAAAACACTTTGTAAATAGATACATTTGACGTTCTCCAGAGAGCAAACACAAATATGCACTAGAGCGTTTGACAAATCTGTTTCACCAAATTAGTATAACAGTATCAAGTGAGGGTGTTCTTGCTTGCGTTTGAGGGTGCTTAGCACATTCTAGCACCCCTGTAGAACCGGGCCTGCTAAGGGGGCTTGTCTGCATGCAACATCAAGCGACCTTCTTTAGAGAGCAGACTGTGACTCCACTCTCTCTCCCCCAGGAAAACACTCAGCTGAAAATTGGATGCGGACCTACTGGACCTACTGCAATTTCCAAATGCTGCTGCCTAAAACATCTAAAACTCAGATTTTTTAAAAACAATGGCAATGCCAAAAAAATTATAAATTCTCTATAAATCAAACTGTGCTAGTTATTACTATTTTTCTGGTGTTTTTTTTATTATCCTTTTTGCAGCGTTTGCTACTGAACGAAATTCTGACATGGCTCTGAGTCTGTTAGCTGTGAGTCGGGGGACTTGTATGATGCTCAATAAAACTGCTGCTAAAGAGGCCTGATGGGTTGAAAATCCCCAGTACACTTACCATCACCACAGGGAACAGGAAGAGAAAGAGAAAGAAAGAAGTGCTACAAATAAGACTTTTATATCTCTGCCAGGTACAGATAGATCAGACCAGCAAACACCTGCCATAGATATATGGGCTTTGTTCACTACTCACTGCTGCACAAACCAACAATTGCTTTCAATTATTCAGACAAATACACACACACATAGCATTACATAATACACACTGATGAACAAGAAATATAAAAATGCTTAAAGTGATAGTTCACCCAAAAATAAAAATTCTGCTCAACTATGACAACTCTCCGAATAGTTTAAAAATGTTGATGAATATGACAATATTAATGCATTTGGGATTGGTAGAGCAAGTATGGGCTTGCTGCTGCCAATAGATTGGGAGACACGCTGCCATAAGATATTCTGCTGCTGCATGAATAGGCATTAGGCCTACATAAATCCTGTTTAAATCTAGACAGGTGGAGTTGGGGGAAGTGGAGGGTTTCTCTGAAAACATCCGGGTCAGCTTACACTGAACCAGACAATTTAAATGTTGAGCAAGTAAGCTCATTGCTGCAGGATCAGCAGAGCAAATTAGCTTGTGCCATGTAGAAATGATAACGCTTGCTGATTGCATGTAAGGACTTATTCAGCCTGTTTCCTCTAGAGTTTCATGACTGAACTAGATATTTATTTACTCATCCTCGTGTCATTTTAAACCTTGTTTGACTTACTTTCCTGTATGGAACAAAAAAGAAGTATGTTTATATTGTTTTTATCCATATAATGAAAGTCATTGCGGTCAAAAACCACATTGGACCCCTTTTTTTTCTTCAAAATGTCTACTTTTGTGTTGCACAAGAGGAAAGAAAGTCATACATGTGGCCTTCTCATTGTCTAACACAGAGAACACATTGATCTTTCTGTCCCTGGATTGCAAAGGTTTGCCAGAAGAACAAAACTTGAAATCAATGGTAGCTTTTGAATCGTTCATATATACAGTAGAATATGGTATGAAAACTCTATGGTTGAATGGACATTGGCGGCGTGGACGATTGTGTAAACTATTGCAGTCTATTGGTCTGTTTCTGTGCAAACTCTCAATGAGCGATCTCAACTGAGACAGAATGGCATCATGGTTGGCATGTCAAAGCAGACTGGGGCTGGAATTATACCTCCATCCGTTCATTTGTTCTTCTGATCGTCCATCTATCAGCTGCGTGAAAAGAAGTGACAAATGGAATCTGGGCAAGATGTCATGCTTTTTGGCCTCGGAGCCACACAGATGAGAATGGAAAATACGTCAGTGTCACTCTGGTGACTGAGTGTGTCACGTACTGCTTTAAAGCCATTGAGACACATCCCGGCATGTAGAACAAAGAAAGGCGGTTATGAATTTAATAAGATAACTTGCTAAAATTAGTGAACATCAGACGATGAATTTGTCACATTTATACTGGAAAAATCAGAAAAGTCTGCTCTGTTTTCTCAAACCTATGACCATAATCCCTGCCTGTTTTTACTGATTTATAAAATAGCAGTCACATCTTTCACAGCCTTTAAAATAAAGGATAGGAAAATTGGTTCTGCCCAAAGCAGACAGACATCATCAGTTCTTGGTGTCTCATTTTTACAACGGGCGTCCAATGTGTGCATGAGAAAAATGAACGTTGTTCTTTAATAATGTCATAGAAGGCCTGTGAATGATGTTAAGATGAAGCTGGCGTGTGTCGTCTTAGCTCTGCCAGCTCTTCCCTCACTAGCTGTCCGGGATGGCAATAATCAACATCCATGCCATCCCTCTGTCTCGCTCTCTCTTTTGAGCGCGTCTCTTCTGGTCACTCTCTAGATAAATCCATCTCAAACAGTCTGAGTTTGTCTTTTGGTTTGCTTCCATTTTTCTGACTGTTTCCTGTGATCATCATTTCTGTTCTGTTTCTCTCTTCAACTCGTCTCTGACGTTCACAGGTTTTTTTTTTTAAGCCTAATGTCTTGGTTCTTGTTTTCCCATTGCCTTCCCAGATCATACTTTTGGTTGAGGTTTCTGTCTCTGTAATGACCGTCTTTAAACAGCAGCCCCATTACTGACTCCGTTCTTCCATTCTCTCCATTCCATTCACGTTTATCAGTAATCGCTGCACTATAAATATCCATGATTTCTGGGTCAGGGTGGTTGGAAGAGGCATGAGGCCCAACAGAAGAGTGAAGAATGATAGTGATTCTTTGCACATGACATGTTCTCGTAATATTTAAAAACTCTCCCTGGTGAAAAACACAACAGTCTGGACACACTGTTGGACTTCCTTTTCTCTGAGCCTTTGAATCACAGCACATTAATCTGTGATGGATCAAACTGAGTTGAGGGTGCTGACATGTTCTGGGCTGTGAATTTGACTGGTGGGCAGAAAGAACAACCAAACAGTGGCAATACTGTATGGGGGTAAACAGGGTGAGAGAGAGACAGACGGAAAAGCATATTTCATGGACACGGCCACTCATAAACCGTTAAAGCTCATCCTAAGACAGATTTTATTTCATACTTTTAGGATTTCTTTGGGTCTGCACAGCAGATGACAAACAATAACGGTCTGATCACGGCCAAAATAAAGCAGCTGCCACCAATGGCACTTGCAGCTTCGGCATCGGTGTGTGAAATGTGTTAAATCTTGCCCTCATTTTGTATTTACCAGTCAGAATAAACACAAATCACCACACAACAAAAACTACCAGCCAAATAACAGAACAGTCTGTACCAGGGTCACAAATTAACTATGTTAAAATGCAACAGAAATTGACAAATGTTTCAAATGGGGGGTCAAAATGACCCCGTAGTCAACTAATCTGTTGTTTTATTGTGTTATGTAACATTATATTTAATAATATGCTACTTTAGGCCTATGTAGTGATGGGTTATAGGCAGGGGTGCACATGACTGGTGCGAATGCATGGTAAAAAATAAACAATGCACAGCAGAAAACGTGGAGGGAAGCGCTTTTGAGTTCCAACATTTTTGGGGACAGGGACAAGTTTACTTACTGGAGTAGGATTTTTCTCCATCTCTGTTAAGATGGCAATCATGATGATAAAAGTGTTCATTAATTATTAGGGGTGCAACGGATCGCAGTTGATCCGTGATCCGTACGGACCAGTCCCCACGCATGTGATTTGCGGATTAAATGCTAAGTTTAACCATCATAGTGTGAAAGTTTACGAGGATGTGTTTTACCTTGCCAATTTACACATTCAACTGATTTTAAACATGGAAGAAGAGGCGAAAATCAGGACTTGCACGCTGTTGTCTGTGCACACATCCTCACACACCCGAAGCGCATGCACACACGCAGAGAGAGAGAGTTTCAGACAGCGTTTGAACACTGAATTGATCCTCTTTCCCGTTTACTTGCGCTTGAATGAACACATACACACAAAATTATGTCAAAATACCCTTATTAGCAAGTATTCTCTCGGCTATGTCATAAGTGAACAGTTGAGAAAAAAATGTAAGTGTGTCAGAATATTCGGTCTGTGCATTAGATCTTAAAGTGACAACAGCCTAAAATTCTGCCTGTTGTCTGTGCCATTAATGTTAATAGAATAAAAAAAAAACATCATCATCATCATCTACCATGTTAGAGAGATAAGAAGAAAGTGAGGAGATGGTGAAAGTGATGACTACAGCTTGTAGGATAAGTGTGCCGCCTACAGTTTGAGTACCAAGCATCTCCAGGTGCTCCCTTGAGAACCAGACCAAAAATAGGTTACAGACACTGCAGCTGTCTGGTTATTTTTATATTCACTGTCTCAAACATATATGCTGTTGCATATGTAGCTATTTTGGGGTGTTTTTTTCATAAAAATAATTAGTCAACTTTGAAAAACACATCACAACTCTGACAGGAGACAGTAGAGAGAGTCTGTCTGTCTGTCTATAGAAAAATTAGTTAATTCAGTGTTTGTGTAATTATATCTTGTACATTTGTTTTATAGCTACTTTTCACATTAAAACAACAGATTAATTGTAGTATTTAACATAAATGGATGGCGATACACCTTAAAATCAATTCCAGGGGGGAAATATTTAAGCCCTTAAAGGGAATATGTTTATGTTTTCAAAAATTTAAATTCTGTCATCATCACACTCGTGTCATTCCAAACTTTTGACATTCTTTCTTCTGTGGAACATAAAAGAAGATTTTGAGAAATGTCTCAGTGTGTCTTTGTCCATACAATGAAGTCAATGGTAAACAAAACTTTTTTTTTTTTTTTTGAAAAAAATGTTTCTTTTTGGGAACTATCCCTTAACAACAGTTCATTTCTGACACTGGTCTGTACACGCTCTAGAAAAGAGTTTTTGTTGGCAGGTATATTTCATCATATCTCAGAGGAATCCAGTCTTGACCATTAACAAGAGGTCATCCATTGGCTTCCTGTTCTGGACACGGACGTGTGGATCTGCTATTTGCTAATGGCTGGACGATTGATTCCGATCTCTCACCCTATCAGTCCCTATAAAAGTTGCACAAACAGACTTCAAACACGCTAGCGAGAGAACATAGCACACCACTGAGGTATTACAGACGGTATCTGCATCCTGACGTATTTCAGGAAGAGAGACAGAGGGACGAAGAGAAGGAGAGAGAGACGGGCTCATGCTGAAAGCATTTGCCTAAAGTATTATCAGACGTAGATAAGGCTCCATCTAGAACGCATCACAAACCTTTTTCAGCTCCAATAAAATTCAGTTTTGCTTCAGCTTTAGTGTCATTCCAAAATGGAAAAACAATTAAAAGCAAGCAACTTTGGAATCATTGCAAATGATTTTGCCAAATGGAAAATCTTGTTTTGATCTCGTATTACATGTTTCTTTTGCAAGTTGATTCTGCCCAGAGATGACAACAGAATTGCCTTCAACCGCAACCTCAGGGAAAAAACAGTGAGTGTAATATAACAATGTTTGAAAGTGTTTTCTGAACTAAATAATGATTGCAGACTTGATCCAGAAAATACATAGTGAAATGAATTGCTATGATGTTCCTTCAACTTCAAGGTTTGCTCACACGCACATTCTCTCTCTTTATCATGTGCTCTTTGATTCTCCGATTTCTATTTTCATCTGTTAATCTATTCTTGTGAAACTGCCTCTTTTTGTTTTCCCCCTTCACACAAAACTTTACTGTCCAAGTTAGACAAAAACACACAGGCCCTGCTGTACTCTTTCTGATGCTCTGAGTCTTTCGTTTTATAGCCATTAGGTTCTCCACACTCATCTAATAGTCTCCCATTCATTCACTGTTTCTTTCCTCCTGTCTGCTATCTATTCTCACATGAAAGCTGCCAGAGCAGTGTGTGTCTGTTTACACCTCTCCTCCGCACAGTCATCACAATTCACATACACTCACTTTTCAAGTGTGGCTCGGACTATTTGCAATTCGTCACGATATATTGCTCTTGAGCTTCAGCAACAGTTTATACACAGAGCGGTGCCGAGAGACTAAGAATTCAGTTTTTGGGGAAAGTTTTGAACTTAATCAAATAAGTTACAAATGGCTCCAAAAACTAAATTATAAAAGATGGACCAAAACACATCCAACAGTGTCTGGATATACGCAGAATATTGTAATAAAATAATACATTTATTTACTTGCTTGCTTTTCAAGACTCATAAACCTATACTGAGAATACTAATAAAAACATTAATTAAAAGGTTTTTATATTTAACTTGTTTATCATTTTTATAATGATTATTTATCATAATTATTCATTATACTGTAAAAATGTAAATAAATAACTATTAAATGTAAAGCCATGAAAATACTATTCCAAAAGCTAGTGGTTCTCTTAGTATTGTGAGTTTCTCTCTATTTGTGGATATCCATTTGAGTTGTACATTTTCTCATTATTGTGTATTATTCAGTTTTCCCCCTCTCTTTCACAATACTTCACCTTGCATCCCTCATTTCCAGCACATCTCTCCTTTCTTTCTTCCTCTCCTTCTCCCTTCTACCTTCATCTTTCTTTTCTCCACCTTTCACTTCTCTCAACATTCTCTCCTCTCATCCTCTGGTGATGGATGATGAGATCCCATCCTGACAACTGCAACCCAGAGTCTGAAGCAAATCTTGAAATGACCTCAACACACCTGTCTGAAAGTTTCTAGTATGCCTGTAAGAGCTTGAGTCGCTGCTTCAGGTGTGTGTAATTGGGGCTGGAGCTGAACTCTAGCAAGGGTTGTTTATTCTGCTTCTGCATATTACATGCAAAACGGTTTTAAACTGCATTTTGCAAATTATTTTATAATTATCATTAATGCAGCTCATTATATTATATTATATTATAATCCATCCCTTGTCCAATGTAAGGGTTGTGGCCTTGTGGGGATGCTGGAGCCTTATATTAATTTATTTTTATTTGAAATAGTGACCAGTTACAGGGCCTAAAATATATAATTTACCTTATAAATTCAAATATATTTCAACTTACAGTTTTACTGTTGATTTAAAAAAGGCCATGGGAATGTTATCCCAGACAGCAACAAAGTGTCGGCCCAGATCCGGCCCACATCTGGTACACGTGGAATTCATTGTGTATGTATGAGAATGTGTTATATATTTACTACTAAAATAACTCAATCTAATGGTGAAGTCTAATATTACAGTATTGAAGTTAGAGATGTTTTCATAAGTGTTTTCTGCCGTTTGAGATGTGCACAGTAGAGCTGGATCAGTCATTGTCCTGCTGCTCTGTGGTCAGCAACCATAAATCCCACAGTTCAGCATGTACTCTTTAAATGACATATCCCTGCCAGGCTGTTTCTCTAAATTACACATCCCTCCCCCAGCACTGTATGTCTCTGTCAAACAACGCTAAAATATGTTAGCCAAAGCCTGTCGTGCTTTGAGAGTCTGATACGATTTAAAAGTTTGAAAGTCTCTCTTACTCTCAATGTTTTTATGTAGCTTACTGTATGTGGTTGGATGTGTAGTACAACTGCAAAAACAGCAATAAAAGTGTGCTGCATGTTTCCAGCTGTACACACACATGGCTGTCAATCATCAGATGAACAGCAGGCCCTGCAATTCAATGTTAATAATGCCTGAATTTACGTGCTCCCACTCTGTTGCATGTTTAGGGTGAATTGCTCACCTACTGTACCTCTGAATGCAGTGAGGCTGGCCTGAAATGTGCTCTGATGTTTGTAAGTTGGAGAGATATTATTTTTCTTGGACAATGACTTTTAAAGTATTTTCTTTTGGTGGCTTTAGTCCAATGAGTGACTGGCACCTATGAGCCCCGGTGGCCTTGTCAAGCCTCTCTGTTTTCATTTAACATATTTCTGCCTCCTGTCTCGGTTTAATGTCCACTGACCTTGAAAAAGAAGGTCTTTTCATGTCGTAAAACACAGGTGACATTTTTGGTTCTGTGAAGAAATATTTCCCACAGAGCACAGCTGACACACTAAAGCACAGCAAAAAGACTGATTGGAAAAAGAGAACCATAAAATTTCTGGACTTTTTTTTTTTTTTTTTTTTTTACTCTTATTACAGATCACAAAAATATAAAGAATTTCTCCTTTTTATATTTGTGTGCATTGGAGGAGAATGCTTAACAATATAAAAACTGAACTTTATCATATCACCACCATAGCGTTGTCTCCCATATCCAGCTTTAAATAAATGGCAATAGGACTGGTCCACACTGCAGTTTATTCTGACAAAAAAACCATACTTGTACGCAGTATGATGGAAGCGTCTGACTGACTTGTAAATCAATCAATCACTTTTTTTATGTGGCTTCTTTTTTTTTTTTAGGGGTTTAGGGAACATTTGGCGGAACTTTTCTGCTATATATTTATAGAAGTACATTTAGTTAAATTGCTCAAACACAACTATAATCATCTAATTTAGAAGAAATCCTCATAAATATCCTCAATACAACACACCATTAAAAAATTTGGGGTCTATAAGATATTTGAATGTTTTTGAAAGAAGTCTCTTATGCTCACCAGGGCATCTGATCTGATCGAAAATAAAGTAAAAATCATTATTTTGTGAAATATTATTACAATTTAATGTGATGGCAAAGCTGAATTTTCAGCAGCCACATTTTGTCACAAGATCCTTCAGAAAATCATTCTAATATGCCAAATTTAGTGCACAAGAAATATTCCTCATTATTATCAATGCTGAAAACAGTTGTGCTGCTTACATTTTTTTGTGGAAACCATTGGACATTTTTTTTCCAGGATTCTTTGATGAACAGAAAGTTCAAAAGAACAGCATTTATTCACTTTAATTAATTTAATGTATCCTTGCTGAATAAAAGTATTACTTTCTTTAAAAAAAAAAAAACTTATTGACCCCAAAATTGTAATTGGTAGCATTTCAAAAACCCTCAGTCAGATTTAAATATTGAAATATATATCACTTTCATCTCATTTGTTTACTGAAGCATATCATATATTCATAAACCCCTCAACTGACACATAAGTTACAATAACTGGATCACAAGGAAAGCAAAATGAGGACAAATAACATCGCTCTAGAGTAAACGGTGCTCTTTCTTTGTGGCTTATGAGATTCCTGCACAACCAGCCCCTGATGCAACCTGTGAAAATACAGCTAAAGCGCTAGACAGCGTTCTGAGAAATATTTTCCTGCATGCTCTCACTTTACTGCGAGCTCTCATCTGCTCTGAGAGTGCGGCATATTGATCTATATCATACAGGACGGCCCTAAACCCAATACCACGCATGCAGGGAAAACACGGAGTGAGATTCCTGCCATTAAATATCCCATTAAAGTGCAATTTGACATAAAATCCCTGGCATGCACCCTGGAATTCTCTCGCTTCTTGTTTTCAATGAAACTCCCATCAGGGTTCCTGTTGCGCTTTATTTCGTATTTTTCTTACACAATGGCCTCTTTAGTTTTCCATCAGAGGGTTTGAGGCTTAGCTGGCCCGACAGCTCCTTTGCCACGTCTGATCTCTGAAACGTCAAGTGAGGAGTGATAGAAAGGAGGAGAGAGCTCCTTTAGATCCAATTTGTTCCATTAAGCTACATTTAACCGGTGGATTCTGAGATGCCACTTTGGTTTAAAGACGTCTGGGCTAAAACATTAGCAACTTGGCTAACACAGTGTAGAGACAGACAGACAGACAGACATCTGGTTTAAAAAAAAGAAAACAGCGTAGTTCTAAAATTTCAACCTTATGCCATATTAATCTGAAACTTGAGGAATGTTTGTATGAAGATATTCTGGAACGCAGAAAGAAAAAAAATGGAAGGAAAGTGAATAGCAGAGAATAAAAGAGAGAGAAACCTTAGAAGGAAATGATGCAAACCCCTTTTCTCCAGTAATAAGATTGAATGACAAATTCAATATCAGTTTAATTCAGTGTTTATTGCTGTATTTCATTCTGATTGATCCCTTATTCGCTGTTGCACAATTGTTGCTGTGTATGATCCTGTGCTTCTAAACCTTTCTTCTGGCATATACTCGCACGCAAAATGACAAACAGACCATCTACCTGACGAAGCCATCAGAGTCCTTAGCCAGGAAATGGTATTTACCATGAAAGCCTCATAAATATCCATTAAGAGTATAACTGCGTTTAGGAAAGAACTGATTAAAGATGAAATAAACAACAAAACACGCTAAAGCTTTTTCTCATTGTCTCTCTCAGCAGGTGTCTACACAAGCAACCTCGACTTCACATAGCGCACAGGGAGTTTAAACGTTGGTCCAAAAGGTAGTTAGCAACAGCTTTTGGGTTTGAAGAGAATTCCAGCATTTTGTTCCTCAGCTCCGAGATAATGCAAACCATGTTTGTCAGTAAGAAATGGCAAAATAAAATGAGAAACAAAGTAAAACAAAGACTGCACGGCGAGATCTGAGAGGCTTGATGTGAACAACATTATGTAAGCGAAGAAGTGAGGAGCAAACAATGTTATCAGTTATGAATCCTGTCTGGACAAAGACGCAGTGTCCTGACCTGAAGAAACCCAGCGGTTCCTTATCGAGGAGAAGAGAGCGAACACATGCGCTCGCAGGCCTCAGTCGTCGACACAGTATCTCACAGAAATTCCTACGAATGATCAATAGGGGCTGACATTCTTCCAGATGATGATGAACAGGGCTTAAATAATTGCCAGAACTCTCCTGAAGCATATTTGTCATTTTGGATTGTCCAAAAGATTTGTGATAACATCACAAACACCTGGAGGACTTGAACAGCACATGGGAGCAAACACAGCCGACTGCGAGACTGCAGACGCTCCCTGACGTGATACTCCGAACCAACGTTGACCTCAAACAGACGAGTTAGAGAGTCCTAAACTATGGTGGAGCTTGCCTTTTTTTGTTCAATGAGAAAGCCTGGGTTAGGTGAAAGCTCTAGAAAGCGAATAAAGCCATTATCAAGCAGCTTGATCAAGCAAATTGACAGAAAATGGCTCAAAATGGCAATTTATTTATTTACTTACTTATTATATGCTGTTTATTTTCCAAATATTCTCACTAAATAATACAAGTACGCTACCATACAAAAATTTGGGGTCGGTAAGATTGTTGAATGTTTTGGAAAGTAGTCTCTTATGCTCACCAATGCTGCATTTATTTGATCAAAAATACAGTAGACATGGTTTGAAATAATGGTTTCTCTTTATATAGTCTATAACTTATTTTTGTGGTGGCAAAGCTGAATTTTCAGCATCATTACATTTCTTATTATAATCAATGTTGAAAACAGCTGTGCTGCTTAATATTTTTGAACCTACTCCTAAAACTACCCTCATGGACGCTGTTTTGATCAGAGACTTCTCATTTCTTTGCAGTTGTTGACATGAACTCAAAACTTTGTTGAATGTGTGTGTAATACTGAAAAAAGAATGAGAAAGAGAGCATGAAGATGGAGGAGAGAGAATAACTGTCACAATGATTAAAGAAGTAATGATAGTTAATGGGCTGAAGACTAAACCAGTATGAGCTAAGTTTACTCTACAGTACGTTCTACTTCATTGCAAGTTCAAATCTAAACTTGCATGACCTAAAACGTTTTATCAAAAGTACAAAGCATAATATAAAAGCACAAATTCTTTGAACTATTGAACTGCAATATTTTTAACATACTAGTATTTTCATACTATTAAAAACATATTTACAAATGTCAAGATTAAATTAAATGATTTATATGTGTGAGAGAGAATAGAGTAACAAATGACCCCTCTGTGACTCTACTTGTTGTAGAACAAGAAGCCAAAATCATACATGGATTCAAACACAGCTGATACTGGGCTGATGAAACTGCTTCAAGATGCCCTCCTTCCTCTCAAAGAGCAAGAGAGACACACACACGGAGAAGGAAAGAATGTAAGACTGGCAGCAGCTCACCAGTCCTGTAGATAAAGTTGGCTTCTGCCTCTGAAGAAGATGGTGATAGCAGGTCTTCATCATACTCATTAGAGCTGAAAGAGCCTGAGTGGTTCCTCCTCCGCGCGTCCATTACGCCGTTGGCCACCATTACGTGACGGAGCGAGTCGTTAAGGTAACGGTGCAACAGGCTGCTCTTGTATTTGGGTGGCGACACATAGTCATCAGACAATGATGCGTCCGCAGCTGCTCGAAGACCCGCCCCCACGGCACCACCTTCCTTCTTGATGACGCTCTGGTACATCGGCTTATGAAACTCCCCGACCTGGGCCCGTGCTGCTGGGTCAACATCTGGATGTGATGCAGGATACATGAAAATATGTCAATACAAATTTGGGAAGACAATTGGCAAAAAAAAAGAGAAAAGTGAACTATAAAACGTCAATATTTTGATGTCCTGCCCTTTACACCTTCCCAGCAGGGAGAGACAAGGTCACATTTTCATTTAATCACCCTTCTCTTCTGCATGACCCCTCCAGCACATTGAAAACTCTTGACTGGATTACACTCCTTGAAAACATGGGCCTCCCAAATGCAAGCGAGTGTGTAAAATCAAATTTGGTGCTGAGAGACTGATTACTGCTATACAGAGGGTGAAGTAGGGTTGGATCTTTGAGCCTTCAATGGCCTCATTTGAGAAAGTATCCAAAAAAAATGATCAAAAAGTTCAAAATCTATCCTTAGAAATACAAAAATGTATGCAAAATATGAATTTCAAATATACATGTGATAAACTAAAATGTGGAAAAAAAGTAAGAGCAAACATTTCGTTGCTTGAAATAAATGGCACCTACACTACCATTCAAAATGTTGGTGTAAGATTTTTAAAAAAATATATATATTCAGCAAAGTGACCGTAAAGATAAATAACTTTGAAAGAACTGCAAGTGATAAATCGTCTAGTTTCATTCTGATTTTTGGTAACAAAACATAAAATATAAAATATAAAAATAAAAGTATCATCTTTCTCATCAAAACCCTTTGGACATTCCAATATCATATCTCAGCCTCTGAGAGACTGTGTTCAGTTGATCTTTCCTTTCCGTTGATCATTCTTTAAAAAACACCCTATCATTCATCTCATATTATTTGCTCAGGCACCTGTAGTCCCATCAGTGATTCAATAAAGAACATAAATGAGAGACAGACATGTTTTATTACTGGATGATTTATGAGACATGCCTTTGATTTTTTTGATTTTAGAAAACTAACTATTAGGGGCATTGATGCTGATTGTAATACAACAGCAGTTGGAAGGTCCAAAATGTTTTCTCTCAGATGGCATTGCCCCTCATGTAACAATTACAAAAAAGTTCATACTTTTGTTATCAAAAGTCAGAATAAAATCAGACCATTTATCACTCGCAGTTCCACCATTTTAATTTATCTCTTGACTTGTCCTTGTGGTTTTCAGCACACTTTAAAGGGATAGTTCACCCTAAAATTAAACTTCTGTCATCTTTTACTCACCCTCAAGTTGTTCCAAACGTGTATGAATTTGAGGTTGAGTAGATGAGGAATTTTCATTTTGGGGTGAACTATCCCTTTAACACATGTAAGTCTTCAGTAAAAATCTATATAATCATGGACTCTCAAAAACTCTTTTTTGGTTTTGATTTACTCATTTGAGAAGGTCCATGGGCCAATTTACAATAGTTTTTTCAGCATTTAGAGCCACATCACTCACTCCACATCCTTAAAGTCAACATTTTTTAAAGATTGTTTTAGTGCACCCTTATTGTATACTACCTTGACAACCATTCCATAATGCAGGAAACAAAGGTAAACACAGTGGAGTTCACACAAACGCAATATTTCCTAGGATACAGGGTTAGGATTGCGTGAGTGAATGCCTCCTAAGTGAGCTAGGATTTCACTGCAAGGCTCTATCTTGACTCAAATGTGTGAAGAGTGTGTCTGAAGCTTAGATCTTCTGTGTAGCACATAATTACTGAGCTCAGACACGGGAACGACAGACCTGATGAAACGTCTGCGCAACAAAACTTTCCCTCTAAACAACTGAGACATTTCATATGCATAGTAAACAGCTTGTACCATGTTACATGATGTGCTTGTATAATCACAGTTCACAATATTTGAGTGAATCCCACAGAAAACATGTCAGAAGATAAGATCTCCCTTAATTTCTTTACTTTTGACCTTTTTGGTTTCATAATGTGTTGGTAATTTGCATTGTTGAACGAAAAGTGATTCGTACTAAAATAGAGACATTTAGAGAAAAATAATTGTGAAATATACTGTTTATACTTCAATTTTTTTTTATTTCTATTCTTTATTTCTATTCTATTTTATTTCTCAATGTGTGTTGTGACCAAGAGATAATTCAAATATGTACAGCAAGACATATTTTTCCTCTAGAAATATTTCAATAGCCAAGTTTCCATCCAAGGTTTTTTGAGCAACAAGATTTAGCTCATCAAAATATTTACTGAAATACCTAATGGAACTGCTAATTACTGATAAAATTCCGCATTTTCCGTTTAAGTTGAGCACATAAATTCTATGACGAGTTTAGATTTGACCAGAAGGTGAAGGAATTAGAGGTCAAAGGTTAAGCCGGGCTGCTGACACGGCTTGTATGCTATTCAACAGTGTAAGAAAAGCGGGAAGTTATTTGTAGGATGAGACAGATGTGAGAGGCAAAGACTGGGCATTCCTCTTCTAACCACAGAGTGTGTGTCCTTCTCCAAGACATCTAATCAAGGCACCAAATACAGTGTGTGTGTTTGGAGGCCACTGTTAAGCACAGGGGGATGATAAGTGTTCTGACTGAATGTCTAAATGACTGAATTGTGCGCGGATGCTTATGTTAAGCGATGCGGCCAACAAACATGCAGTCTGTCAGAGAGCCAACAACATCCCTGCAGTTGTAAAGCCTGAGCATGTGAATTAGAGAAAAAAAGAAGGAAAAACGAGAGAACTTTAGATAGTAAGCTAGGATGTGTTTGTGTTTATGCATGTAAGTGCAAGATTGTGTGTGAGTGTTTGTGGTTGAGTCCTGACGCCCCATTGTGGTGTGTTAATCACAGTGTGCATGACTGTCTGTGGGCCTACGCGTCTGTCCAGTTCACTTAAACACAGAGGAGGATGAACACACGAACACTGCGCTCGACATACCCCGACCCTGATTTACGGCTCGGCTGCTATACGATGCTATAAAAATGTTTGGAGTGTTGCACTGACTGTAATAAAACATCTGCGTTTAAGCATCCTGTCTGGTGTGTTTCAGCTACATGCTGAATGAAACCCCAAGCAGTTTCTTATAAATACCACAACACTTCATACCAATCAAATTTAGCACCAGGATAGGTGAATTTGTTTGTGCTTGTTTGTTTTAAAGAGCAGTTTTGCTTGCACATTGTGTTTGTGTATATTCTCAAGCAGTGATTAACAGTGTTTATTGCAATATCTCTGCAACACATGTATGACTAAAAATGCACATTCTTAAGGGAACAGTTCATAAACAAAAATCCTGTCATCGTTTACTCACCCTCACTGACTTGAAAGAAGATATTTTGAAGGATGTTGTGATTGTTTTTGTCCATACAATTAAAGACAGCGGAGTCCAAAACAATATTGACTTTCATTGTTTTTTTTTAAAGATCTTCTTTTGTGTTTGACAGAAGAAAGTAAGTCTTACAGGTTTGGAACAACATGAGGGCAAGTAAATAATGACATGATTTTAATTTTTGGTTGAACTGCATGTATGATTCAACACTATATCCACCACAACAACTTTTTGACGACATGTTCCCCCCAATTTTCTTATTAGTGGTCAATTAATATGCATATTTCAATGACTAATTGTTAAACTTTACATTCAGAGAAAAGGGACAGTTCACCCACAATGTTTGAAGAATGTTGCCCATACAATGAAAGACAGTGGGGTCAAAAACAACATTGGACCCCATTGACTTTCATTGTATTGACAACAAAACAGAGAAATATATTAAAATATCTTCTTTTGTGTTCAACAGAAGACAAAAAAAACACACAGGTCTGGAACAACATGAGGGTGAGTAACATAATAACAGGGAGAGATTTTTTAACTACTCATGTACTGTTTGAAGCCATTAACATTGAGTGAAACAATACTGACTCTTCTTCCTGTAAAAAGCTGTCTGCAAGTTGGGGAAGGCTATTCCATGCTAAGTCACTTTACAGTATTTGTGCAATTCTTGCTAATTTCCTGACCAGCGATTTCTAATTAAAGTGGTTAAGACCATTAAAAGACCAATACATATTTTGCCATTTTTGGCTTGTTAATCTTTACATTTGGTCCCCCACACTGTTAAATATGAAATATCCTTGGTTTCAGCATCACATTGACACCTCTGTCTCTTGATAAATACAGTGTAAGAATCTTTAGGCTAGGTTGTTTTATGTGATTGCGTCATGATAGAGTCGTACCATCAGAGCAGGAGTCATCACTGCTGACGCTCAGTCTTTCCGCGTTGCCCTGGACGTATTTGTTGTAGAGTTTGATCCTAAGGGCCCAACTCAAATCAGGCTGCCTAACTGTGTTCTTCAGCCGCCGTCGAGCATTTGCAAACCAGTTAGACACCTGTGAAAAGAAGGAGGGTGTTGAAATGGTATTGAGGAAAGTTTGACCAATAAATAAAAAGAATTATGAATGCTCGAAAAAGACACAACAAATATTTTTAACCTGTAGGCTAATCTTTTATTGATTCAGTTTTTCTCTCCTCTGTATGCCTATAAGTATCTGACGAACAGACATGCGTGTTTGGACTAAAAGACCCAGATTGTTTATTGGGACACTATGAAAACCAATAGGCTGATGCCACATGCAAATATCCTAGGAACACTGTGAACGTAACATTACTAAAGTTACGTTGATGAAGACCTGGGTGCTTATTCTGGCTTCTGCCACTCTCACCTAATAATATTCCTTTTGCTCTGCCCGACGTCTGTCTTTTTGCAATAAAAACATTCGCCCCAGCCTTCTCCATTTCACAGAGACCAGAGACCATTAGATGTTATACTAGGAAAACTTTTCATGCCCGATACACTTCAAGCCACTTATGACAGGCATTGTGCTGGGGCACTTCTTTGAAAAATGTTATTTAAGCCCTGAGTTTCCTGACCTCTGCTTTATATAAAGTTCTCAAAGGCCAACAGCCATATTTTTCCTTTTAAACAGGTCAATGGAGGCCAGTAGTTTTTGGAGGAAGCATTGAGGTATCATACGATCAGGGCCGGTGCCGGGGCCCTCCTCTTCCCTCCCCGCTGAACGTGAGCAAATCCGAAAGCGAAAAAGCGAGCACGCATTCGAAAGCGATTACAAATATATGAAATGCATGCATTTGCTGAACGTGATTTCGGCAGCCACTGCCCCCCCTCTGCATACGATGTGGTAGCAGAAATACACAATGAGAAAAGTTGAGGTGTATCTTTGATCCTAAAGTTTGGAGATTTGTTCAGTCACAAAAGTCTAAGATTATTTATTCATTGAAATTGAGCATCAGTTTTGTGTTTGTCAGTCCTTTTTCCATATTGCAGTGCAGTCTGCTCACTTTTTTTTTTTCTTTTTTTTTTTTTAAACAAATGGCTCCTTTTCATGATTATTAGAACCAGATAATTTTTTTAGGGTCATCCAGAATAGCAATAGCAAGCCAATTCTTAACAAATTTAGAGAACATGTTTATGTCTTCATGTGTATACAGAGACACAGACTGAGACAGATATGTACACAGAAACTGACACAAACTGGAAAACGCATATGTGAAGAGTTAAACACAAGCCATATGTCTCTAAATTTAAATATATATATATTGGCTAAACAATAAAAAAGAAGAAGATATTTTCTAGAGTAAACCTGAATTTGCTTGCAGCTTGTGTTTGGAATGAACACCTGCACCTTCATCTTATTGGAAAAAGAAAACTGTCATTTTAATAATCCTTCTGTCAAGAACCAGTAGCTCTTGGTAGCACGCTTATGGAAAGGTTGTGGAAAATGAACTTACTCACCTGCACAAGTGTCATTTGCGAGCCAAGCGCGAGAAGGATTTTCTCTGTTTTGGTGGGGTAAGGATTGTCCCGGTGTTTGTAGAGCCACTGTTTCAAAGGCCGGGCCATGTCCTGCAGAGCTTGCCGTTTATGCCGTACCTTTCCTGGGTTCTGACGAGACCTGTGAAAAAAAAAAAAAACAAGGCTACATAAATCTCATGACAATCGTGTAAGACTTAAGAATGGGCACTCATGTGGAGAAATTCCATAGGATTAATTTATTACATATTTTCCACAGAAAGAATGGTATTTTTGTTTTATAGCCAGGAAATGACTGGAAAAGAATCTATAAAGCAATATAAAAATAGTAAAATAAATAAATAAATAAAAAATTAACTGAATAAATTAAACCCTTATTTGTATTATTATTATTTTGATGATCAATATGAAATCACAACCATCTATATCTAAAGGTAACATGCCAGCATGCAGTTAGCAGACCAATAAGCTCAACAAGTTTTACAACTTTTTTTAATGTTACAAATGCGTAAAAATTTTTCAGAGATATCGTAAGGGTTAATAGTCTTACACGAGGGCCTAATTTACGGTCATGCGCTGTGAAATGAGTATCATGCTATAATTAACTCGCCCAGTGAATGATTTTCACTCAGAATCAGTTTACAGTCTTGGCTGCAAAACGCAAAGACAATGCACTTAAATAAATGCATGTAATCCAACATCCACATTATGACGCACGTGCTGTGTACTCCGATAGTGACTGTAATAGTTTGAAAAAACTTTATAGGTACTGAGAGGCAAGAAAGTTTGCAGAAACGAAATGTATAAAATTCTTGACAGTTACTTTTATTCTCAATCCACGTTAAACATCACCAACCTTCTTTAATGGTTCTGTGCGCGTAAAGAGGGTTTTAATTAAAAAACATATTGCTGACAATTCAGATCAGTATGATGGTGTCCTGGGACAGGGTTCCTGTAAGAACTGCTGCATATGCGTTTCCTCAAAGAATTAGAGAGTAAAATGTTCTTTGTGGAACTTAAAAATGTTCTCCTGTAGCATCAGGCTGTTAGTGGGTTTTTCTTCTAATCGGAACCTTTATTTTCAAGAGTGAACAGAAGCTGGTTATTTAAACCTGTAGATGTCAGTATGGCGCTGTTACCCTGTTATCTTCCAAAAACCTGACTGCACATTTAACATATTTTCCCCCAACGCTCCGAGGTTCATGTTCAGCAAATATTTTCCTTGTAACCCAGATCTGTATTAACAACCTAAAGAAGTTTTTTTTCCTCCCTGTTCTCGATATCGGCGACACACACCTCTGTGTTTATATTAATAATTTTCATTAGCAGTGATATTCCCCTGGAGGCGAGCAGAGCGGCTGTAGTGTTATCCTGTTGGCTCCGCTTACTCGCGCAAACGGACTTTCAATAAGCGCGAGCCAGACGCACCCGCAGCGGAGGATGTTTGCACAAGTTTTTCACAAGACATCACATTTAGCTTCGGTGTTGCTGTGTATCGCAGTCGTATAATGAAGCACTGTGTTGTCTGCAAATAAAAAACAGGTTGAGGTAAACAGCTTAGGGCGGTGAGGCTGAACGCGCTGAGTTCGGAGGGCAAAGATGACATGGTTTCTTCTTGCGCCCTCACTACAAAAATATTCATGATTGACTGGACCACACATACAGTTGAAGGGAATGTTTATTTATTAGAAACAGACCTGTACGTGTTTTAAATTTGCTACCGAACACGAATGACCTCATGTACCCGAACGACAAGCCCCTGCTAATTCAGCACCATCGACAGCGACTTAAATGAATTGTGAATATTAATTTCCTGCTATTCTCTTTTTGAAACCTCAACGTATCCTAGATAAGAAAGCGGCGAACAGGCTGTGAATTCAAACCAGATGCTCTCTAACCACAACTGAGCGCAAAATCTATGGAAAGAAAACAAAAAAGACTATGAAAAGTCAAACAGTTGGACGAGCCACTGCTTTTCACCGCTGGCCTTAAAATTGAACAACTTGATGTTTATCTTTAATACGGTTATGTGCTGTCACGCGGTTAAAAGCATTAACAGCGTGCAAATGACCACATATGATTTAAACAGCTTTCATTTATGTGTTAATGTGCTAAGTATCTTACCATACTTAGGCTAATTATTCCGTCATGAAAAATAAATGATGTGCAAAGCAGTTATCATCTACTGCAAAAAAAATAAAAAAATAAAAATAAAATACTACCAATTTTTAAAACGTTTTAAAAGTCAAATCAAAGGGGTGCAAATGTGAACACCTGTTGATGGTCTAAAATTTAGAAGGACTATTTCGAATGACTTAAAGGGATAGTTCACCCAAAAATGAACAATTTTGTCATCATTTATTCACCCTCATGTTGTTCCAAACCTGTACGAGTTTCTTTGTTCTGTTGAACACAAAATGAGATATTTTGAAGAATTTTAGTAACCAGACAGTTGACGGGAAAAAGCCATTGTAGGGAAAAAGTCAATGCCTGGTTACTAACATTCTTCAAAATATCTTAATTTGTGTTCAACAGAACAAAGAAACTCTTACAGGTTTGGAACAACATTGGGGTAACATTAGAGTAAATGGTGACAAAATATTAATTTTTGGGTGAACTATCCCTTTAAGCAAATCGAGATAAATGGATGGAAACAAAGATGTTAGCTACTTGATGAAACGTGATTAAAATATTTTACAGTGCATCTTTGAAATCATTCATTTGCAGTATTATAAGTGGAAGTTTATTTAGTAGGCTAAGCATGTTCATGAACCTGCAGTACATTTTACAAACGACACTGAAGTTTCTGACATACCCGGATCTCCTGTGCCGGATGGCTGAGCTGTCTTTGATGACTGGGCTGCCGGAGAGCAGGTCCGGATGCTGTCCATCTATCACCTCTAAATAATTTCGACTGCTTCTTTCCACCTCATTCGCCTTCTCTTCGAATAAAACCTGGCTACTTAACTTATTAAACACAATTGTGTTCATCTTTGGTATATAAGTCCTTCTTTCCTCCTGTGTCAGTCCGCTGAAAGCGCCTTGGCCGCCGTGGGGATGTCCTACTCAACGGAGCCGCTGCGCCTTGACAAAATCCTGTGATACAGAATAAAAGGACACTTGTTTTCACTATCATTCCTGAGTTGGCCCAAACATACATTTGCAAACATCATTTTCGGTAGGTGAAGACTACATTAAATTTAATTTAAAATAGCCTAAAGATCCCCTCAGCCAAAACAAAACACGCACAACTCATTAAGCGCGTGAGTCTGAGACAGGCTCGAGTGAGGAATATTGACGGAATTTATATGTTTGAAACTTCTGTAGGCCTACAGTTTATGCAAACTTGCATTACATTTAATGTGTTCAGAATGAATGGTGCGTGTTTGACACTGGAATGTATACAATGTTGCGTTGACCGGTCTATTTCATAGACATGAATAACAAAATGTGTCTGCAAGGTAGGCTACATTTTACATGTAGAAATGTTCGTTGTTTTTTTTTATCAATGATGTGATAAAAGCGTTGTAACCGCACTTATCCATTTTTACATTTATTTAGGCTACATTCCTATGGAAAGAGGAAAAAATGTAGGACAAATCCATTGAGAGCGATGGAAATAAACCAAACTTTACGAATCATCCCTGTCACATAGTTATAAAGACTGTGACGCGACAGTGAAAACATTTACAAGTCATAACTGAAAACAGTAGCCTAGGCTGAATGAACGTACCTGAACGTTCCCCCTTCTGCGTCTTTCTGTAAAGTGTAATCCAGTTTCCAGTTTCCCATTCCCTTTCACATGTTCTCCGCTCTAAAATCCTGTGCGCAAACCACACGAACCGCTTTCGCCTCTGTGCTTTATTCAAGCGCGCCCGGGAACATGAATACAGGACTCATCTCGTGTTTCCCAGCTGGCGGCTCAGACGGCGAACATACAGGGATTGTTTTATGCCGGTTTCGCCGATCTGCAGGGGGAGGCTACCGGGAGACAGTCAGCCAGTGCAACAGTGTATATTCCCTTGTGTGGGTTCACGTCTGGAACGCGTCCATCACCCGACTGCATGACAGATGTATTGAGTTACTAATATCAGCCAGAGCTGGTGATTGGATGCAGTTCATCAGAAGCAGCTTCACCTCAGTGTGATGTGCAAAACAGTCACAATTTTGACATGAGACAGATGAATGGATAAATATTAGTTACTGCTGTAGTGGAGAAATAAGTCAATTAGATGGGGAGAGGACAGAAGCACACTAGCCAACCACGAATTTATTAGGCCTATAGGTGAAATATGGAGTGTTCTAATAGATTTTGTCTGTAACTCGGTTATTTTCATATATTAGGCATATTATAGCACTGATACAATATTTACATGGTCAGTTAAGAAAACAACAATTTATTCTATAAAATGTTCAAATGAATGTCAAGTAGATACTGTTACATTCTGCCCCACTAAAATAAAAGGCGTTTTCTAGGCTAGCAATTGGAACGCTTTGCAAACTTGTATATTGATGTAAGCTAATTTCTATTTCATATCATAGGCCTACATTATATATCTAAAATCACATGATATCGTTTAATAATATATTTGGTTTATTCCCTGTAATAACGAAATATCTTGCGGAAGTCTGGGTTCCTTTCGTTCACCAAAAACGCTTACTGCTCTAGGACAGAAAATCCCTCGAGACCTCATTTTTATTGTCTTAACATTTTGAGAGCGGAATCAGTTGATTGAACAACCTAATTCTTTTCCAAACATGGTTACCGAGGTCTACAATTACTTCTATTCCAGTTCGCTTAAGAACCTCTATAAACCAATATACAAACAAATTAATTATATCAACGCCATGTGCGATGCTTAATCGGGAGACCTATAGCGTGCTGAGGAAACGCTGCTCGCGTGAGTTCCCTCGTGAGCATCGATGTGATTCTGTTACCCTCTCATTTTCCCAAATTACACGACTTACACGTCGCATTGAATGCCATTGACTGTGTCTTTCGGG
Organism: Abramis brama; assembly: GCF_963993115.1. NCBI lineage: Eukaryota > Metazoa > Chordata > Actinopteri > Cypriniformes > Leuciscidae > Abramis > Abramis brama. The sequence goes on along the minus strand of NC_139976.1, from coordinate 16,064,183 downwards.
TTTATCCAGGGTAGTGTTTGGAGGTGAAGTGACTAATCTCGGAGGCACATATGCGCTCCTTACGCCCCGTATAATTGGCGCGTTCCTTTTATTTGGGTGTATTTTTACCTATTTAATGAACAAACTCTCCCGGACATCAACAGGGTGACTCACTCACCTCGTGAATGCAATTGAAGACAGTGCTGCCGGACCACTAACGGCCACTGGAATTATGTACTTTTTCTTACTGTCAGGGGCTTACCACAGGTTTACTCTAACAGTGGCATCTCAAAGGTAACCACATGCCCTTGGGCAGGTAGTCACATCACTTTGTGGTGTACTTCATTTCGTGGGATGCCCACTGCTTAAAGGTGTGGTCAGAGGGAGAGATAATGTGCTCTGTGAAGCCTTGCTGAAAGTGTAATGACCCTTAAGTGCACTTCACCAGTAAACTGCCCTGGTGCTTTGGGTGTCTGCCAGACCAAGTGTCTTATTTAAGATCTTGGTTTATTTTATACAGTGTTTCTACCAATGGATGTTGTTGCAAAACAGCTTGACACGTCTACATTTTCAGTGGGTTATTGTTGTACCATGTAATGGCATTTAAATGATGAATTTGATATAATGCACTTAATGTGTACATTTTTACACTGTACTTAGGCTATATACAAAAATACCTGCATGTATTTACATCTGTAATTAAGTTCTGTAATTCCATCTATAATTACACTGTTGACCCTTCCCTTACACGCAGGGCCGTCCCAAGCGTGAGTTAGGGGGTTGAAGGGTAGAGGGTAGGCTAGTTGGAAGTGGACTGCTTTCCCGTCGGTCCATTCGCAACCGCATTCCGAGGGTCGCCTTCAGTCCGTTCGGCCGCCTAAAGCACGGGGCCCTAAGAACGGCCCTGCTTACGCCTTAACCCACTCTTAAACCTAACTATACAACCAAACCTGTTCCTAACTTTAAACCCATCCCACCTCAATGGAGGCAAAACTGTTTTGCAATACAGCATGAACACGAAAAGTTCATTGTACTAAACTTCATTTTTTTCAATTTTTTTTTTAATGTACTGTAAGTAGTAAAGATACGTAATATAAAGTGGGACTGAATATTTAGAGTGAATATACTTTGACCGTAAGATGTAGGTTGGCTTGCAAACAGAAAATCTGACAGAAAACCTTTACTAAACCCATGGGCAAAGCAAGTGTTCTTCATTACTATTTTATTTCCTTTTCTGCTGGAGCAACATTGTGTTTTATTTGCTGAGTTGCCGCAACAGCATCTGCATAAAACAATTAAGTGTTTATGAAGGATAGACAGAAGTTTGATGACAAACTTGGAGAAATTCCACACCGCTGAAACTTTCAGCATGTGACCATGTGGTAGTGCCATGCAAACAAGATGCATCCATGTTTCGAATGGCGAATTCAACATTGCGAATTTGAGAGTAATGGAACTGGCTTAAAGTAATCGCAGTTAGTTTTTTCGCCGTAGTTGTAATTTCCTGACATTACCTTTTCATTAGAATCTCAAAATCCATTTTCTGGTATCATTAATACAGTCTGTCCCTCATTTAAACCAACATTTTCACACCAGCCACAAGCCTTAAATAGGAGTTGAGCAGCCACTGAACGTTGCGCTGTTGGGGCTACTTAAAGAAAGCCACAGACAAGATTTGTTAAAATCATTGGGCCTTGTGGAAAATATAAACTGTTGAACAATTACACCCATTAGAGATTGTTAAAAGTGATTCAAAGCTTTTCCACACATACTTAATGCCATTACTGTGTCCAACCTGAATGGCATTAGTGTCTTTCATGCTGGCAAACACAATGTCTTGAAGAATAATTGTGTGTTGAGCTGTTGGTTCTTTTTTTTTTTTCCCACCTTTCCTTTCTTTCTCAAGCAGTGTTTTTCTTTTAAAGACGGTTTCCTAAAATACATCAATGCCTGTGAAGTATGCGTGTCGTGTTTTGTTTAGTAATCTACTGGGTCGCCTGGCTCTGTGTTTTGGCACGCTGTTATCTTTTCAGGTTGCACTGTTTTCAGAGGTAATACTGTTCCTTTTTTGAAGTGGCTGCTTATTCGTGTGGCTGGTGTATTGAGGTTGGCAACTTCGTGACCTCATATTAAGAAGCTTGTTTGCATGCTGACAAAGCAGAGTTTATTTTAGATTTCAGGAGAACAAAGGAACTTTCGATATAACATTACATAGAGCACATTTAGACATGCTGCCATTATTTGATTCACCGATAGCATTATGAGCAACTAGCAGCAGTACATCAAATATGTAAAAACCATAAAAGATTGTGGCACATAAGGATGATTGGCAGCAGTTTGATATATCTGGTCCGATCAGTTACCACCACCTTCTCCTGCTGTGTAAAAATCCAAAGCAAAAAGCTCCCATTACACTGTCTCGAACACACTATACGAGCAGAAAAAAATCTGATAATCATCAGCAGTTGGCCTGCTGCTGTACTCCCTCTGTCTGTCTTTTTCCGTCTCGGTCTCGACCTCCTCTCTCTTTCTCTCACCCATGTTGGGTGCTGAGCGCTTGATGAACACATCCTGATGAAAAGTCAAGGATAATATCATTCTTGGTCCAAAGCCACAAGCCTCCCAGGTAGGTTTAGAACCCAGAAAGGAGAAGGTCTGTGCTGCTGTAGATCTTATGTCCAAGTGCTTAACGTGTGTGTGTGAGGTAGGTAAGGTATAGTATATACATTTATAGCTGGTTGCTATCATATATCAGACTCATTTATTGGCATACTTTTTTCTATAATAATATAAGTATAAATATAAGTAACCCAGTAGAATACAATTCTACATTTAATGGGTTTATTTCAATTTATTTCTTTTTGGAGTCTACAGCTCTATTGATGTATAAATTGTGTGTATGAGAAAGATGAGAGTAACAAGTGCAACTGATCGGAGATAGAAGCTAAGAGATAGTAAAGAAGTTGTTTAATCAATAATTTGTCGTATTAAATCATTGAATTGTGTATAGTAACAAGTGTAAGACATGCACGTTTTGAATTAGAATTATTGTTTCAAAGAATTATTTTGTTCTCCGTGTATGTTTGCCCGACATAGCGGCCTTCATTCTTTAGGGGTACGGATCTATAATACTGACTTTCTTTATTCTAAAGAAAACTGGTGCAAGACACTTGCTTGATTTGTGGTTTATTGATCCGTTGAGGACCATGTAGTGAATGCGAGAAACATTTACATTCAATCATTTAGCAGTCGCTTTTATCCAAAGCGACTTACAAATGAGGAGATCAATAAGAAATCAAACCCACAATAGTGCAACAATATGTGACCCTGGACCACAAAACCAGTCACAAGAGTAATGTTTTTTTAATTGAGATATATACATCATCTGAAAGCTGAAAAAAAAAAGGTTTCCATTGATTTGGTTTGTTAGGATAGGACAATATTTGTCCGAGATCTGGAATCTGAGGGTGCAAAAAAATCAAAACATTGAGAAAATCGCCTTTAAATTTGTCCATTTATGTTCGCGATTTTGCTGCATCCACTCATAAAAATAAATGTTTTATATATTTACGGTAGGAAATTTACAAAATATCTTTATGGAACATGATCCTTACTTAATATCCTAATGATTTTTGGCATAAAAGAAAAATCTATAATTTTGCTATTGCCACAAATATACCCGTACAACTTGTGAAGTGCCAGTTAGTCTAGCAGAGTACATGTACAAAGTTTTTTTTTTTTTATATAAATAAAAAATAAATAGATATACAGAATAGAATAAGTGTTAGTATTAATGGGTCAAGTATTGACGAAAAATATGCGTCTTTAGCCGTTTCTTGAAAATGGCGAAAGACTCATCGGCTCGGGTTGAGTTAGGCAGGTCATTCCACCAGCATTGAACAGTCAAGGTAACGGTCCGTGAAAGTGATTTTGTGCCTCTTTGGGATGTCACCACAAGGCGCAGTTCACTTGCAGAACGCAAGCTTCTGGAAGGAACATAGGTCTGAAGTAGTGAGTTTAGGTATAGGGGTGCAGAGCAGAGCCAGTGGTTGTTCTGTAGGCAAACATCAGTGCCTTGAATTTGATGAGAGCGGCAATTGGCAACCAGTGCAAATTGATGAAGAGAGGTGTGGCATGCGCTCTCGTCGGCTTTTAAAAACCACTCTTGCTGCAGCATTCTGGATCAGTTGCAGAGGTTTGACAGTGCATGCTGGAAGGCCTGCCAAGAGAGCAAAAATGCTGGATAGAACAAGAGCCCGGACAAGGAGTTGTAGAAAGGGCCTGATCTTTCTAATGTTGTATAAGGCAAATCTGCAGGACCGGGCAAGTTCTAGCCAATGTGGTCTTTGAAATTTAACTGATCATTAATCACAACTTCAAGGTTTCTGGCTGTTCTGGATGGAGTTATGGTTGAGGAACCTAGCTGAATGGTTGTAATGAAGTTGTAATGAAGTGTTGGCTTGGCTGAGACCACAAGCAGTTCTGTCTTTGCAAGGTTGAGTTGAAGGTGGTGGTCCTTCATCCAGCAAGAATTGTCTGTCAGGGAGGCTGAGATGTGAGCAGCTATCGTTGTATCATCTGAGTGAATGAGAGGTAGGGTTGTGTGTCATCTGCATAGCAGTGATAGGAAAAAACATGTTTCTGAATGACAGATCCAAGTGATGACATGTAGATGAAGAAGAGAAGTGGTCCATGCACTGAGGCCTGAGGCACTCCAGTCGCTAGATGTTGTGAGTTAGACACCTCACCCTACACGGCAACCTAAATAACCTACCTGAGAGGTAAGACTTGAACCATTGAAGTACGGTTTCTGAGATTCCCTTTCATCATGAGGGTTAACAGGAGCATCTGTTGAGATAACTGTTTTTATGAATGAGTCATTGAATCATTTACTCAAATGATGTGTTCACAGTTGAGTTGTCATTTTCATGTGACCTACAGCATTATTTGAGTCACTTCACTGACATTCATAAATCCTCTCTCGTGGCCTCATGGGATAGTGATGTGTGGGCACTTCAGAATCTTGCCAGAAGTATTAGTTTATCAGGTCGTTTTTAGCCTACTGTTTTATGAATACTGTGAATTTGGACATACTATATACACACATACTGTTTTTCATTTACTATATAGTATAGAAGTATGCATTTTTGCAGCCACTGTCTTTATGTGTGAGTCACTGAATTGTTCACTCAACTGATCTGTTAAAACAACTACATTTAGAAACTATAATAAACAAAGCCTTTAAGCCTCTGCCGGCTTAGTTGCTTCAGCAATAGGTAGAAATAATGCAAAAGTAATAATCCCATTGGCTAGCAGTCATCGCCCACATTTTGATTTAGCAAATCAATTCTGGCGAATGTAGAAAATGTGATTAATATTCATGAGCCCAACAGTCTCCCTGGCAACAATGCAATCTAGCGAAAATATGACACATTTTCTGACTATTAAATGCTTAAATATTAATGCTGCTAAACAGATGAAACATTTTACATTTTGGTAAGCTTTAATGAGATTTTAATCTTCTGATTATTGTTAATGTTGACCATGCACACACACACAAAAAAATCATACTTTTTAGTTCTAATTCTTAAAGCTTTATCATAAAAACACTTGAATAATGATGTTACTTAAAGGTTAAGTTGTTTTGCTTTCAATTAACAATACCACATATTATTAAAAGATTTCTGATAATTCTTATGCCCCTGGTTGATATCGTACTACAGGTGAATTTTCCTATTATAATAAATCTGTACTCCATAAACTATGTTACCATAAGCATGGCCTGTCAGAACCAATGCAGTCTCTATTAAAGTCATTGAGCTCTTTATAGGGGACAGGTCTGAAAGCCGACCCAGACACTGTGGTATTTGTGCACTCATTTTTCTGTTTATTTATTGTTAGGCCAGCTAGTTATTTACACTTTATGGATGGGAATGTCAGAATTCATTTGAGGCAGTTAAACCGTTTAAGAGAAAAAGAGACAGAGGGAGGGAACTGGAGCAATAAGGAGAGAGTGAGCGAGCAAACCAAAACCATCTAGTTATGCAAAGGCATTACAAGACATATTTAACCTTTGAGAGCGTATTACATTTTGAGGGTTTGTGACCACAAAAGAACAGAAACTTAACACTTTGTTGCAACATACTGTGTGAACTAGTGCATGTATGTGTGTAAAAACAAAACAACAAAAACGAAATTATCTAAAAAGCAAGCCAGATCTTTGGTTTGTGAACTAAGTGAACACGCACTTCAAGTTTATTTTCACAGCCGTGATGCTCTGCTCCCCATTTGGCTTTATATTAAAACACAGCCTTCTTGTCCTCTTCAGAGAAAACAAAGCCACTTCTGATATTTGGAAGAAAATTTTACTAGTCATTAGTTTCTTTATGAAGAATTCTAACCCACTGCCTAGGGAGCTGCGGGAACCTTCCACTTCAAACAGACGCGTTTCATTTTCACAAAAAATAGCACATGCGCAAGCACTTGCATTACATCGCTCCATCCCAGCACGACCTTAAGTAAACACACTGAATTATGATTTTATACAAATGAGACTGTATTCAATGTAATTCAATCAAAATCTAATAAGGAAAAGGTTCCTGGTTGTTTTGATGAGGTCATATTTCTCGGTGAGGGCAGAGATGGAGGTTTAGGTGAAGCATGACCGCAACATTTCTCAGCGTATTTCCCTCCCTACTGATTTCCAAATATTAAGGGCTCAACTGGTAATTGTGTGTGTATGTGGTGACAAAACCTCTTATTAGCTTTGAATAATTTCCTTGATCAAATAACAGATCCTAGTAAAGTGTTTTCAGGATACTTCAGGACCCATGTTTTTTCCCCTCCGCTCAAAGGGAAAACTTAAGATTTCAGGTACAGTAGCTATCAGTATTTTTTAAAAACAAAAGTATGGCTGGATAAGAAGTGAACTGAAGTTTGAACATGCTTAGGCAGTGCGGTTGAGAACGGTCTGCACTTTTGAGCTGACTGGGCAGGAAGACAGACGCTAGCGCACTAATTCTCATCCCAATGACTTAAACATGTCCTCTGTCCTCAACTCACCATCCCATAAATTCCTCTCCTTCAGTCAAACACGCAACATTTGTTTAATGATGTTAGTTAGGCATGTCCTACTAGTCATCAACCTCAGAGAGAGAAACAGAGAGGGACAGAGATGGATGAAGGGGTGAAGTAAAAAAAGAAGGGTAGCGGTTGTAACATCTGCACTGCTTGGGTTTAAAAGGGCCTTATTTATTTTTGGTGATCAGAGTCGTATACTCAGAAGACAATGATTCTCATTTAGAGTCTCTTAGTTTATAGTCTGTTGAAGTAAACTGCACTTAGCCATACATGATAGACTCAACACAGGAGAATCAAGTATGACAAATGCGGAGCCACAGGAAATCAGTTGTAATCAAGCTTGATATTGATTCCAAAATTCAAATATTCAGTTCCATTTGTCTCCTACTTTCTGTCTTTAAAGCTGCAGTCCGTAGTTTTTCCTCTTCGTCGCCATCTCTGTTCGAAATCTGCAATTGCAGTTATTCGCGGAATTATCAGTTTTACGTGGGTTGTGCCTCGGCACGGCACAGCGCGGATGAATCCAATGTTTTGAGGCTGTCAGTCACCGCGCCGGTGTGGATACTGTCATTCGGAATCACAGATCCTACTTTTTGGAAGTATGATCAACATAAGAATTTTCACCAGAAATTGTCATCTGAACAAGTCCACTTTTGTTCTGTGCAGTCTAATTTCTAATTGTCATACCAACAAATTAATGTTCCTTAGAACTGGTTCTTACCTGTCCAGCAGAAAAAAAAGCTGTCTGCACCCGTTTTGAACCCCTTCAAAACACGGGGTTCAGCCAACCTTTCAAAAGCTCTTCCAATATTTATCCTTGTTTGCGCATGGGCCTGGTTGCAGTCTCTTTTTTTCTGTAGCCACTCTGAAGTCTTTTGCATTTTACAACGGGTGAATCTCCAGTTGTCACTCGTGAGTGTCGCTTGAACCTTTCTGGATCCGCCATCAAATTGATAAGTTTAATTATATCAAGTGCTGTGAGAAAAGGCTATAAATCTCCACCTCCAACATCCTCACACGCAATATAGCCTACTAGCCGAGACGCCTTCTTTATGTGTACAGATGTGACGTAATGACGCAAAGACATGCTCGAATTTCTCGCGGAAATCCACCAGTACCACTGGAATTAAAAACATTATTACAAGCTTACCGTTTTGAATAGAGTTAAGGCAAGCAGATAGTTTTGAACACTGGCTGGTGATGTACTTGCTCAAAAATTTATTTTGGGTAATTTTTAACCCAAAAAAAGATACAGACTGCAGCTTTAAATTACATTTACTGTAGAAAGACCGCAAATGTGATTTTTTGGGTGGGTGGGGGGGGGCACTTTGTGTGGCAAAGTGCCACACTTTGACGTCACGTGACAGGCCAATGACTTTAGGAATCTTCTGATGCAGATGTCTGCACAGGATGAAGTTTTTAGTCCTGCTTCAACAAGATGCTGTCCTGCTCCCTTACGCAAAAATATGGGTAAGATGACTATAAGATCCCATTAGCTGGCATAATAAATTAACTAACATTAACCAACAATGATATAGTATTTATTAAACTTTATAAAAATACAACTGTTCATTGTTAGGTCATGTTAGCTCAGGTCCATTAATATTACAGGATTTAACAGATAAAACCTTTAACAATGTTGTTTTTTTTATTTGTTTTTTTTAAATAATTCGTAAATATTGAAATGAATATCGACTGAGATTAATAAATGCTTAAGAGATATTTTTCATCGCTAGTTAACTAATGAATTTACTTCCCTCCCCCTGTTCTGCCTCCGCTCCACCACACTCATGGAATCTTGTGTCAGTTTCTGGAGCAAATGGAATCCACTGCTTAACTTTGTTCTGTCATGAATCCCTTATGTTTTATGTTGCAGGACTTTTATTTTGAAATTATTTTGTCTTGCTGTGCCTATGTTCTCTTCCTGTGGTTTGTTCCTGTTTGTCTTTGGCTGAATCCGAAATCGCCCCCTATACCCTCAAATAGGGCACTATTTGAGGGGACAGCCATTTGTAGTGGTGTCCGAAACCATAGTGAATGTTATCGAGTACACTCATTCTATCCCACAATGCAACGCAATAACCAGTGTACAACCGATGTACACTCAACAGCTGTCTGAATTCACTCACTCGTTTTCATTCACTCCTTCAAGTGAACAGAATTAGTATAGCGAATGAGGGTATAGGGGCGATTTCGGATTCAGCCTTTGTCTCCAGTTTCCCTTATTAGTTACCATGATGACTAATCACCTTCACCTGTTCCTTGTTAGCCTCTTGTTACCCAGTGTATTTATACCCCTGTATTTCAATCCTTGTTTGTTGGTCACTGTCTTTAAACCTCAATGTAAAGCTGTGTTTCCTATGTCTTCATGTTTGGGTTATTGCCATTGGCTTCCTGTTTGGATTATCTTTTTGTTTGTGTCTCTATGGAATAAAGACTGCTTGCAAATAGATTCTCACCTCTCCTCGCCCCTGCATATCCATGACACCTGTGCCTTTAAACTTTTTTTGTTGCTCAATAGACAAATAACATTCTGTACCTGAAAAACATAAATACATTTGAATAACGTTTATTTAATCTTTAGATATTTATATTTTGCGGGAATTATTTTTATTCATTATTTCCCTGTCCTGTTCCTTTAAAGCTGCTTGAACCCCTCAGTATTGTACAAAGCACTATATAAATAAAGGTGACTTGATTTTATTTTAGTCAAAAATATAAATATAGTTGAATCAACCTATCTACAGTAGGTTACACCAACTAAAGTTACGAATCGGGTTCAGATCAGGTAAAAACTTTTTTACAGTGCATCATTGACATTTGAGTCAAATATAATGTTATATGACAAATTTCCACTGCTTGTTCCACTAGTTTGCGTAATTGTATATTTGCTTGTTTTGTTGTTTTGCATTCATTATATCTGGTAGAGAAAGTACTGGACATTGGATTGATGCCGATAATATAAAACATGATTATTTTTTAAGGATTACATTTTATGGGTCTGTCTGAGCAAAAGGCATGCTGCTGCTGTACTGTTGAGGTGGTCTCATTTTCCTCATACACGCTCCTACTTTTAACAGGCAAAATTAATGAGGACATTGAGAGGAGCCATCACCATATTTTTTCAATAACAAATAATAACGCAAAATACTCCATCTCATCAGGGAACTGTTGCACGTCAATTATGCACAAAATCATATTTACTCAGAAGGGACCTGCTACTGCACTGTTCCATGTTCTCCAAGCACTGAGCCCATTCACGTCACCGCTGATTGAATTTATGAGCATATCATTCACATTAATGGGACTGTCTTTGTCTGCTTGAAACTATCACCAAATCACGTGTGCAAATGTGTTCTTTTGGTTTTATTTTCTCTAAATGTTGTGTATGCTGTCTTCATAACAGTTGTGGAGAGCATGTGAGACCATCAGAGAGAGAGAGAGAGAAGAAATAGAGAGGAAGAAAATATGGTGAGTGTTTCTACTTCAATCAGTAAGCAGTCTTCAATTACAGGGTTGCATGAACTTCACATCACCAGATGTGCCTTTTATTCAGACATGTGGACATCAGTACCTGCTGCATTTGTGAATGTGTTGTATTCATGCTCTAAACCATTTCAGAGAATGCAAACTGTGGAACATTTGGTGTGTACACGCATAGAAGAAAGCATTTATATAGAGGGAAAAGGCTAAGACAAGTGTGATCCAGGTTTATATCGACTCCAAAGAATTAATTAATGTCATTTTTAGCTTTGGCTAAATGCTTCCTATTATTACAGAGCTGAAGTAACATAAATAAACACACATTGGTCATCACAGCTGATCCATTTATACTCATTGAGTGGGGGGTAAAAACAAATTTGTTCCCCTCTTCGGTTGAGATTGGGAGGAAGATTATATCAGTGTTGCTTGCGGTCACTTTTTACCCATATTTAGCGTTCTCATTGGCCAGTGCCAGGCGTCGAATGTTGGCCACACAGCTGGCTGCCGCCTCCTGTAGGATCTCGTCCGTGGATCCGATCATGACGAGCAGGAGCTGTGACGGAGAGAGGAACATGTCAGAAACAGCCATCATAACCATCCAATAATGAAAACGCTGGCCAACATTCTCCTTTCATTAGACAGAACGAAAACCGCATAGCTACAATAACAGTCATTCACGAAGGCTTCTTACAAGCAGTTCTTTCCTGGGGCTTTAAGGAGACATCTAATCTGTTATTAAGCTATAAATGCAACTGTTTGCACACTGCAGACTTTTGCCAGAGGAGTTTACAGCTCCTGCAGCTGCCAAGGCTCGCTGCCTACTGGATGGCAGAGTACTGTGCCGGCTCATTAACTCACATATCAGTGTTTTTAGTTATGTTGAGAGCACGAGGCAAGAGGTAGAAAGTTAGAATATGGCACAGAACCTTTGTGTGAGTGGAGTATATTAGCAGAATTGTGTTTGTTACAGTAATGAATAGGTTTAGTAGTTGTTTATAAACTCTCCTCCGAAAATTTGGCCATGTACTAAACCACACAGTCTGGCCGAACTCTCCCTCAGATCAAAGGTCATATCAGATCCCTCCACTTTAGCCTTGTTCTTGTTTAGCCTCTTTTGATCCTTGTTCTCAAAAACGGGTTTCCTGACTCTAAAAAATACCACTTTCCAGAACATTCTGGCTATATATTAAAATGTTTCCTTCTATTGTACAATGAGAGTTACTTATTATACTGTCACACTAAGTGAATCTAAAGGGTAGAGTTTGTGCCAATGCCACACTGTGGTCAAGTTATACAACATGGTATAATGCAGTTGTCGGAGGAGAGAGAGACAGACAGACAGAAAGACTAGTGGTGAGTTGTGTTCATAAATCTAAATAAACACAAACTGTGGGCAAAGACACTGGCACAAGTATTAAAAATCTGTTTGGTATATGTGTCTCCTTCAATACAGTACCAATAGGAGGTCATTCATTGAGCTTCATCCAGACTCCCAGCACATTTAGACCAGACATTTTACTTTACCAAGCAGACCTTGGTCAAATCAGACTCCCAGGTCTTTTTGATTTGATAAAAATATATTGTGAATAAATGAATTAATAATTATATTAAATAGTCAACACAGTCTGTTCATTTATTCAGCATTTCAGAATTTAAAAATTCTGGCTGATAGCAATACTGTGAGTCAGTGATTATTTTCATGTTATGGCCGATAACCAATAATGGCCAATATTAAAATTTGATACAATACTGAAATATAAAACAAAAATCATAAAGCAGTCAATTTCAAATGCATTTTAAGTTATAATGTACAGTATAAAAATGGATATTCAATTTGAGATTTGCTAAAAATTACATTTAACAATGTTTTTTAATTATTAGTTTTAATTTAAGTTAGCATTAAATGTGAGCAGTGTAAAAAAAAGTGTAAAACAAAACAACAACAACAACAACTCTGTTGCACTTTATTTTACATACCTGTTTTGCATGTTCATTCCATTTACTAAATATTATCTTATATTAACTTACCTTATATTACCCAGTACTTTCATCGGTAAGTACACTGTAAATACACGTACGAGCATGTACTGTGAAATAAACTGAAACTAAAAACCGATAACCAACATGACACCAATATAAAGTACAGTACATCCCTAAAATTCTGTCTAAAAGCAGTATTAGTGCTTGTGGATTTGTCTGTCAGTATAAAATGTAAAGTGTGTTAGAGCAAAGTTTGATCTCTTTTCATGTTATACACACACACACACCAAGTTTATATAGACAACACTGAGCCAACAGAGACAAGCAAGACATTTCCAGAATTCCCTGCTAAAAGTTCAATAGTGAAGAATAAACAGATGAAAAGACTAATGTTCTATCTGTGAGCTCCACCAGATTCCTGAACTGAACTGACATGCACAACAAACTGGGAAAACGACAGCTTTGATACCGTCTCTCCTCCTGTAGAGTCTTTATTTGTTAAAACCGCTTCCAAGTTCTTTACATAATTTCAGGCTGAATGTATCAGTTATCATGTTCAGCTGGATTTGCCGTTTTAAAATAGATCCCAAAACACCTCGAAGAGGCGAACGGATGCAAGCACGAGGCCGCAGCAACATGCCAGCATGTTCAGACAAGCTGCTTTTGTGAGCAGTCAGAGGATGCCCGCGACAGGGTTAGCCACCGTTTGCCAGAACTCATAGAGTGTTATTCAGCCGTGGCCAGACAGGGGCTCCTAGGGCCTGGAGCGGAGCCTCAGATAAGCACTGCTCTCTGTCTACCCCTGCCCCTCTCTGCTCTCCCAGCTGGTTTCTCAACAGACTATAATAGCCCACTTGTTAAAAACTCCCAAACCTCAGTAACATGATAACTTGCCTCATGTTTGAAAAATGAATGAGAGCCTCTAAGACTTTCTTCTGTCTTATACGCCGCAAGAGTTGGAGGATCCTGACCTCCAGGAAGGTAGAGCGAAAACATGTTTTCCCAGGCTTCTCATTCAGTACAAGCACATGTACATAAGTTCTCACACATGTACGCATGCTTGCACACACATGCTATGTCACGCATGTAGGTGTTGCGGTGTTAAGTGCAGCAGCGGTAAGCTGCCGTTTCCTGAGGAGAAAAGCCCCCCGTTCACCCGCCTCTCCTTGTTCTAGTCCTCTTTCACTCTTTACTACCTATTGCATTTTCTTTCTCCATTCACAACATTGCTGGACTATAGAACCCAGTTTTAAATGGCTTGTGTCCTAAATGATCTGTGAAATTGTTCTTGTGATCTGCACACAAAATAAACATACAACAGATTTATTTCAGGTTCCGTAAACTGTATTTACACATTATAAGAGATATAGTTTCTTCTAAGCAAAATGGACATTACTACTGAAATATAGTGAAATGAATTGAAATCTAACATGCCAAATTGGAATTGAAATGAAACAAGAAATTACAAACAGCCCTCCTTTATATAAGAGAAGATGCACTTGATAGACAAATATGCAAATACTGTAAGGGTTTGGGAATGTAAGTCTGAAATGGTAGCTTATAAAAACCCAGGGTTTAGAATAACCCAAGTGTGAAAAGCCCTAAAGTCTTAAGGCTGTTCATGTCATCTAAACGCATCTCTTAAATCTTTTTCTACTCTCACACCTGAGGTACCCTGCATTCCTCACCTCAGACGAAACAGAGGGTCGAGTCATGCTGTTTCAAGACATAAAACACTGCAAACTTCAGACACATGCTACAGTAGCCAGATCAGAGCGCTCAGCGAGAGAGTGAGAGAGAAAGAGAGAGTGAAGGGAGACTGAATAGCCTGAGTGTGTATAAGGACGTCATCTGCTTGCCATATCCACAACAGCTTTAACCTGCTACACACAGACCATGACTAAAAGGAAACGCATAGAATATTTCTACAGGTCGAGGCTGAATCATGCTCTTTTTATATCTCTCCTTCATATTTTGCACATTTATGCTCATTTGCATGCAATGTAAACACATCAACAGGACAAGAGGGAAAACATACAGGCTCAGGACAGTAGAAACATCAGAGGACTTAAACACATGGCAAGTGCAGGTTCGCAGTCCACAAAAAATTACCAGGATCTGGCAACTCGCACCAGTTGGAATCCTCTCTGATGAAAATGGCAGATAATTACCATTCGTATTTTGTAATTTGTCTCGCAAAGGTATTTTTGCCTATGAAAGGGGTTCTTTAATAGAAAAATCTAGCTAAAGCTGTCTGCGAGGATTTATGGTTTCAACAAACAATCTGTAAAGCTGTGGCGGTGTGCTGGAGGGAAAGGGAGAACGGATGAAAAGAGTTTTCTGAGCATCAGCCACAACGAGGCACATCCGAATGAAAGCTGTGAGATACTGAGCGTATGTCAAATCAAACAGAACGTGTTTACGTGATTGACACACGCTACAGGACGCTTTCATGCTACAAGTCTACAAGTCTTTCAGAGATCAGCAACCCTAGCCATATTAGTTCCCAAGTGGGCTGGACGTTCATACGTCTGTTTTTTTGAGGTGTAACACACTTGTAAAATCACAAAAAGGCTTTTGTTTCAGAACCAATTTAAAATGTTCTTTCATATTTTATGAAATATTCAAATGGAATATTAAAAGTTGTTTTTTTCAGTTTAAATAATTTGTGTAAAAAGTGTAAAGGCAGAGAGGCTGGAGGGTGCTGAGACCATCTCTAATGTATTTTCCAGTGTGAAATATTTTCTTCTCAATGCTTAATTTCCTCTGCTAAAGCTTAGGGGACTGAGTTCTACACCATTAAGAACATCAAGCAGCAAAGTTACAGACAGAACATAAGTCTGAGAGGGCACAGCATGCAAAGTGAGAAAGGGAGAGAGAGCGAAGGAAATCATTACAGCTCTAAGCTGTTGGGTGTACAAGAGCTTCTGACTCTGAAATACGATTGCAATAATAGCAAGAGGCAGTCTTGAGTTTTACACCCCTTCATAAATTAGACTGCAGTGCAGACATCGTTCCCCGATAAACTCTCTCTCGAAACCCATTTACAATGGTAGGAAATATTGTTTTAACACGTCTTCTGTCACATTAGCCTATATATCATATTTTAAATGCACGGTTGTGCTCAGGTTGAAGCAGAAAATGTGTCAATCAGAACAAGTGAGGGCACAACTGAAGGCTGGTTGGTGCAACACATGTGCTGTCCAGTTTTTGTCATTGCTTGAACCGGGCAAAAAAACATTCGCCTTAACGACTTTTGCAAATTGGACATTACTCTTTTGGAACACCCAAAGTTCAGTCCAGCCTCCAATTATGGGCTGAACTGAACCACATTCACGGCACCAGCACATCAGACTACAGCACACCATTAAAGGAACATGGGAAAAAATATTTGGCTGCAACACGACAACCACTCTCATAATTTATATCCAGTTGTTATTGGGGGTGTGGGGGAGGCTTTTAACTGTATGTACGAGCACTCAAAGAGTTTTCTCATGTGAAAATCTCATTGGGAAAGCAAAATGTGGTCAAATTTGAATATTTGCAAAACATGTTTTTTTTCGGCCAAACTGAATTGCAGTGTACATGGCAAAAATAAAATGTCATACATCTTTTATTGAAGAATACGTAGTTCACTAGTGTTAACTGCAAGCACATTCGTCAGATAGAAAGTATCTGGGGTCTAGATTTAGCCCAGTCTGAGTAAATGAAGGTTGTTGGTTTAGGCTATAAAAGACATCCTCGACTTGCACTGTCAGAAAAAAAAGTGCAAAAATAGTACCTCTAGACTAGAGGTACATCAGCTTGACACTGGGGCAGTACTCTTAAAGGGACAACTTGCGTATCTACCCCTAAAAGATATGCATAGTTGTACATTGTAATATGTACTACTAAGGTACTACTATAAATCTTTCAGGGAAAATAATATAAAAGATGTCCCGTTAAGGCTATTGCATCAGTGACAAGCTGTTGTACCTGCAGCTGAGGCAAAATTTTAAAAGTAACATTTTTCTGAGTGTGGAATAGCATCTTTAGGGGTTGTGCTAATCACTGGGTAGGTTACATTATAGGGTTATATCATCCCTAACAAAAAGTTCTTCAGTAACTTCAAATTAATTTATTAAAGTAAAAAAACAAGTAAACTTCAAGTATATTTTTAAGTATACTTTATCAATCTACTAGAAGTATACTTGTAAGTGTACAATTTCAATACTACCAGGGACTAAATTGGCCCACTATCTAGTGTATAAAAGTATACTTTTAAGTATACTTTAAGTGTAACTATAATTTACAACTACGTTTTTCGTTTGAACTGTATACTACAAGTGAACTTATAGGTAGATTGATAGTTTACTAGTTAAATACTTGTAGCACATTGTTTAGTTTATAAAAAGTAGACTTAAGTATAAACTAGTTTAGTAGTTTTATACTGCAAGTGTACTTGTAAAAGTTTCTTTAAAGAGCATCTTGCAGGTTAGAAGACCCAACAAGTCAATGTATAGAAAAATAATGTAGGAACTAGATTTTCTTTAAAAAAAAATTATAAATACGCTACAGTGGCTTCTGGAGTCGTTTTTGTGAGAAAATTTTACTTCCGCATCTGAAAATGGGCGTGACGGGCGAGAGTCGTGACGTAGCACGAGGGAGAGCGGTCGATTCAAACAACAGGGAAAAATGGATTGCAATGACATTTCGGACGCTGAGGAAATTGTTGACGGACCACAGCCATACAATTATGAGCCTGCTAGGCTGCCAAGAGAGCAGGGACAGGCCAGGATTAATGTTAGACAGAACATATTGGAACTTACAATAACAGAAACTAAGCTTTGATCAGGCGTTTGTCATGCTCATTAATATCCGCCCAGACTAACGTTACGTGATATAACTTAGCGGTTTCTCATCGAGAGACAGAGAGATATTTATTCCTGATACATTTTTTGTTCCATAGGTGCTTGTGTGGGAAATGCGAGGCAATGTTTACAGCTGAGGAAAGTCAGTGTTGCAGGGAGGTGGATGCATACTGGGCCTTAGTGGAAAATGCCAAACTTCCATGGTTGCAGTTAGTGTTACTACAGTAAAGCCATGGTGAATGTTGCTGATCTGTGGACACTGGATAGTTCGTTCATTCATTGCACAATGTTTATTCCTGGTTTCCACGTCAGCGCTGTTTGATCCGTTAATAACGGAGAAATGTGAATATCTCTCACTAGATCTCGCAGCGATGTTATTACTAATGTGGCGAATTCAAATGCTTTATTTACTGGATCTTGCAGTTACAGTGTTGCTTGATCAGGCTCGCGCTGCACTGGTCCAAACTGATAAACGGTCCACACAAACACAACAACGAGTAGCTCAGTTTCGTTCCGCTTACATTGCGTTTGCCAGTTGATGTTGTGCTCGCGCCTATATCCGGCGGGAGAACCCGAAGATGCGTGCACTGAAGGAACCGCACCAGCTCTGAGTCTCACCCGGTTCTTACTTCGGTATCCCATGTTGAACTCCATCATATCGCCGGGACGATAATCCTCCGATCTGAAGTGAACGCTACACACGACCGCGTTTTCCGAAGCCGACGCGGAAGAGAAATCCCGTCTCTTCACCTGCACAACCCGCACCCAGGCACGAAAGATAGCACCGTCCTTTTTCTTGTTAGGAAACCGGTGGACTCGATGTCCTGTCAGGCTGGAGTTTTTGCAAGCTCCACAAACACAAAAATTTACCATGACGATGATAAATTGTAATACAAAAACTAGTGAAAACACACTGACTCACGACCTCTCTTACTGAATACCAACCTATTCTGCACTGAGCTGCGGCAGAGCACAGCACGTCTCCCTCGTGTGACGTAAAATGACGCGATGTTGAAAAAAAGCGGTTTGTACGAGCAGGCAAAGAAACGCTCACTTTATCTACTAAATTGGTGTCCTTATGTCGTTTTAAAACATTTTAAATCCTGCATTATCTTTTCATATGGTATTTTCATACACGGTTATATATTCATTTAGATTTTTTTTTTACATGCAAGATGCTCTTTAAGTGAACTTAACATTATACTTATAATTTATATATTTTTTTTTTTGCATTAAGTGCTACTATGTTCCTACAGTATTTAGGTATTCATTTTTATACTTAAAATATATATTTAACTGTAATTTAACTCTTTCCCCACCAGTGTTTTAACAAAAAAAAGTTGCCAGTCAACACCAGCATTTCTGATTATTTGCATAGAAATTTCATGGCCCCCAGATTATTTTGTTGTATGAATATCTAAACATGCAATATATCAAAAGAAACAACAGAGCCTCTGCTTAAAAAATATATATATTCTAGCTTCATGGATTCTTTTTTTTTTATCAACAGAAGAGTAAGTTTCAGAAAAATCACGTTTTTGTAAAAGACTGACTGGAAAAAGCATAATGGGGCACTTTAACTAATGATAACAAATATAAATACTGTAAAACATGTATTGCTCATTGTTAGTTAATGCATTAATCGTAAAGTGTTACTGATGCATTAGGTTTAGCAGCTGCAGTCTAGAACTGTCATTCTAACAGCCACATCTTGAAATGCTTGATTTTTTGGCATTAGTGGAGAGCATTTTTCCCTAAATAACCCTGTAAGCACTACAATAAAACCTACATCACACCTAAAACATAAATCTTTTTAGTTACTTGTAAATTGAGCAATTATTACGAAAAGTTTTAAAGACCATGTAAGGCATTGTTGTCTAACATAGTGTGTATCTTTTGATTTGAGTGCCATATTGAGTGGATTCCAGAAACTGCCACTCAGAAAGTATCCCAGCAGTGTTCTGTCACTCCAGACCAGTCTGCCCAGGCCAAAGTCATGCCACAGTCACATTCTGCTCCTTCTTCCCAGCAGCTTGCTGAGCAACCGTTCCCCGCGCAACAGCCTTTCAATGCTCAGCAGCCCTGGCATGCTAGGGCACAGGGGATAACTGGGGGGTGGCGGAGCGAAGCTCAGAATACACACTGCTGTTTGCTCTACTGAATTCCCATGACGGTTAGAAAACACTCTTATTTCCGCCAGCCATCCCCCCTACAACCCATCACCCCTACCCCCACAACCCATCACCCCCACCTCACTTCGAAAAATAAGAAAACATGCCTTGTTCTCCAGTCCTCGTTGCTTGAAAATAGTCCAAATACATCCTTTCAAAGCTTAATAGTGATGCTTTCACGTCACACGCTGCAGTGAGCCAACTCTGCTTGCACTATGCAAGTTGAGGTTTTAGCGGCTAGTAATGCATAAAAGGAGATGTACAAGCAGGTCAGTATGCAAACGTATAAAACAAACATCAAGTATGATCAGTACCTTGACCACTCCGTTTTCGTGCATGGTGATGCAGTTGTTAGGGTCTTTAGACAGCTCAAACAGAGCCAGGGCTGTCGCTTGGTGCACCGAAGGGTCATTTGAGCGGAGGTAGTGTACCAGTGGAGCTACAGCTCCAGCCTCCCCGAACGACACACAATTACTTCCCCATGTACAGCAGCAGGCGATGGCTTCTGCTAGGTACCGCCGTAACTTATCGTCCCCCTGTACATCCACACAAAGAGAGAGAGAGAAAGAAACTAATTAAATAAAGTGACAGTTACTTATTTTCAAAATAGTTTTATTTTCAGTAACAGAAAAAAGTATATTACACCTATTGTGAAAAGACTATGTATGAACTTCATAAGGGTTTTATAGGACAATTCAAGAGAAGTAAATTTGTCAATGCGGAACATGGCTGGAGCAGCACTCACAGTGTTGGTGAGATTGGCCAACATGGGAACCACACCATGGTCTGTAATAACTGCCAGGTTCTCCACATCTTTGGCAATTTTGGCAATGGCTGCGCACACACTGGCCAGCACATCTTTATTCTGTGATTTAAGCAGGTTAACAATGAGCTCCAAACCACCCACAAAGGAACGCACCATTTCCCCAGCATCCTGAAACACAGAGGAAACAAGAAATTGTCATGAATTGTGATTGTACACAAGAAAATGGATGATTCAGAAGGCTATTGTATGCTTTATCATGTGAAATCATTCAATGAACTATTGAGAATAGCTAAATTTCTCTTGGAGACACTCCAGCACGCTTTAGGGTGTGACACAGGCTGCGAAATTCAGCAAGTCTGTACTCCTTCTGTCACACAGGAAACCTGTACATGTCAAACTCAATTAGTCCACAGTACCTAGAGTATATACTCACCTCAGAAAGGAAATATGGCTGACAAAAAGAGGATTTCCCATGTGAATAAAGTAGAGCTGGTTTTAGGTTTGATGGTACCATGATAGAGGGCACGTTTTCTCCTTGGGTCACATGGAGGCTCATGCCAAAGTCATGACAGGCAGCAGAGGGCCAACCACAGTAGAATAGTGGGCATTAAAAATACACATACCACACATACACATAATCACACAGAAATGGCAACTTTAGTTCCAGTCTAGTCAATTCAGTGGTGCCAGAGGGTATGAAGCATGCCAGCATGGCACCAGGCTGTTTAGAACGATTATAAAATAGTACAGTGATATCTTTATTGATGGTACAGAAGCACATCATTGTGGTTTTGGAATCAGATGAAGCCAAACATTCAGTAAGCAAACCTTTCTTGTATTGTGGAATGATTATGGAGTACCACAGGTTGCTGCTTCTGTTCTGGTCATGTACAACAAGACACAACCATGTCTTGAGTTCACCTCAGTGTGAATCGGATCCTTCTAACCTAGAGAACAAAGTCTAAAGTGCAGTCCTCAGGGGTTCTCCTGAGAAAAATAAATCTGCCCCTCTATAACCCTGTATTTCACAACACAGCTTAACCCTAATAAACCCTTGCACACAGCACAGTAAAAAGCAGCCTTCCACCCTGCACACCCAGAAAGAGAAGCTGAGACCCAGCGCAGGTCAAGCGTGCAGAGTGCAGTGAAGACAGCAGCATCAGAGAGGAGCCTCTAAAGTCTTGCCAAAGGATGAGCTCTGTGTTTAGTGTGTCTGGGCAAAGATCAGGAGGAGAGGGAGAATCTGCAGCGTGTCTCACAGGAAATGGCAGTATAGGAATACTGATGAACACTGGGAGAGAGAGAGAGAGAGAGAGAGAGAGAGAGAGAGAGAGAGAAGCGGGAGCAGAAGAGGAAGTATGGCAGAGCCACCAGCTGCGGAGGGTCACTGAGGAACCCTTTCAACCCAGGGCCCACAAAAACATCCCCAACTAAGTTCCACATCAGCAAACACAGCACGAAGTAAGACATGCAGAGAGAGAGGAAGAGCGAGGGAGAAAGAGAGAGAACGGATGAAACACAAACAGAGTACAAAAACCAATGTAAGCCAAGCTGGAAGAGGGAGAGGAAAAGAGTGTGAAAATGAGAGATAAAATTGAGGGAACTGCACTCAAAAAACATTATAGCATTAAGGGTGAGAGGTGTAACATTTTAAAATGTATGCATTAGGCAGATGTTTTTATCCAAAGCAACATAAAAGAACTAGTGTCACAGAAAGCCGATTGTGTTGCCACCTCACATCACCTGTCTTATTGTGCCTGAACATACCGTAAATACTACAACGGCCAATTCTCACGAACGTTTTGCACCTGCTTGGTAGAGAATATGGAAAAATAACTCTCCATACCAGCAGATGGCAGTAGTCTGTATTGGGTGTACAAGGAAGAGCTAAGACTGCAGAGATGCAAATGGTAAACATAGTAATGTTAGCATTTGACAACATTGACAGTCATATCATTAGGAATCCACAGGATCTGGAATTTTGTAGAAGAGTGATAAGTTTTTCCACACAGATTTCGCAATGGGATCAAGTTAGTCACATGGATTTGCCGTGTTAACCAACAAAAATTGTGATTTCTTTGTGAGCTGTGCTTTATACACCACTACACTATTGACAATAAACAAATAACTTTTTTTTTGCCAGAATTTTTTTTGCCAAAATAGCTAATGTGGCCACACTTTGATTCTTTGGGCTAATTAAGCACAGTCCTCATTAAAGCAGACAGCATTACATGCTACATGCTGAACATCATCTGCCAGTAAAGGAACAAAGCACAATCATACAGTAGCACATAATCACTAGAGGATTCATAGTAAGTACCAGCTGTGAGTGCTGGTAGGGATTTTGAAGCCCCCAGATGTGGTACTTCAAGCATGATTTTCATAAATCTGGCCCTGCAGCTGCTAACTCAATCCACATGGGGCTTTATCTAAATAACTGCTGCTGTGTGGCTGATCAGGTTCCCAGCGTGGATGGGTACATAATTTCACATAGTCCTGCCACCAACCCTAACTCTCCTCTGAACCATTGCAATACATGAAGTGAACATGCATTGTTTTTAGCCGCACATCACAGCAAGGAGAAAGAAAAAATACAAAATTCAGAAGCAGAAAACTGTTTGTTTAGACAAAAAATAAACATACATTATACAAACAATGTTCTTTTATTTGTAACTGTGCGGATAATCTACAGGAACAATGACGCATTTGTGTTAATGCGTTACATAAGAGGCTCAGAAAAGCAGACTTGCTCTGTGCCAGCTATGAGATTTAATCTATATATAGATGAGACCGACTGCTTTGTTAGCATCTCTTGTTCTTCATGTTCTTTAAGTATCGATACCACAATGGCATTAAATTTTGCACTGCCACCTATCGATGTTGTCTCTAAGTTTTATCTAAATTACAATGCTTCTAGTGAGTTATAAAGAGTGGTCTACACACTAATGAATTCCCTTAAATGTCCAACAATGGACAAAAATGTAGCACGAATCAACTTGGGCATCGCTACACAGGATTTTCTGCATCATCAAATCTTTCCACCTTGTAGAATTTTTTTTGTCATTATCAGTGTTTCTGTCTTCTGTTTCTGACCTTTTCTGCTTTTTCGTCCATACAAGTACTGATTCTCCCATTGCCTCCGCTGGTATAGCACGATACACACTTGGCATCACCAAACAACACTATGCTACTATCAACAACAGCAGCAGCCTATAACATGAGGTTTCTCTCCTACAGTATGTTTAGTGAAACACTGCGGGTGGAGATGAACGGGGGAACATTAACCTGTGTTGATACTGGACATAAATAAATGTACCTTTGCATTTTCAATGCAGGGGCAGATGGCCCAGGCAGCACTGGCCTGAACTTCTGGATTGGGGTTCTTCAGCAAAGACCAAAGAAGTCGTACGCCATCAAGACGATCGATGATCCTAAGAGAGAAGAATAACAACTTGTCACTTCTGGATACTGCGAGAGACGTCACACCAAGCATACAACAAACTGATTTATCACCCCCAATTACATAGTCTACAACGCAGTGTACAGTGTAAGCTAATGCATTTATTCTCCAACATGTTTATGTCTGTTTTCCCAGGGTTCAGTTTGGCTCTTGCAGTGGACTATCCCTCCTGGTGGGATGATGAAAACATTCCAGTAGCAGATCAGAAAGCTGCTCAGCATGGCTTTCCCATCACATCCTACCTGCTCAGTTCCTTACGCTGGTACCCCCTGCTCACCTTCCAACAACTCCATTCAAACATGTTCACATCAGCCTGGCCGAAAGCTGACCCGTACAATGGTTTTAGGAGGTCCGTGCGGATATTTATAGCCAACCTTGGACAAACACACACGCACACACACACTCGCACAGAGCGTGACGTTTAACTCTGTTCCTGTCGGTGACTCGGAGGAAAAAACCCAGAAAAAAAGTATTTTTTCCAAATCAAACATTCTCAGAGACAAGTCTTTCTATATTTCACTGCTTCTGAGTGAGGTTTACTTAAGAACAGGCTGTATTTCATGCTGCGGATATGATTCTACTAAAGGATGCAGTCAGGCTCTGGGAAGCACGGGAAAATGACTCTTCAGTGCGGTCCGTTTGTCAGGTATAAATAACATGTAACCTGTTTCCCATGTGTGCA
Source organism: Abramis brama (assembly GCF_963993115.1). Lineage (NCBI taxonomy): Eukaryota > Metazoa > Chordata > Actinopteri > Cypriniformes > Leuciscidae > Abramis > Abramis brama. The sequence continues at coordinate 16,039,732 of NC_139976.1, read as the reverse complement.
TCCAGCGACAAGGCCGACATTCAATGCTGTCATAATTGCTAAACCACGCCGCAAAGGGAGGCACCAGTGAACGGAGGTTGGGCCAAGCACTGGTCAGAGCCATCTCAACACCAAGCGTAACCCCCAACCCCATCCTCATAATAAATCAGTTTGAGAGGCATGATAACAGGGAGAGCCCACGCTATCCTGAGAGGCCACTAAATCCTTCAGGAACAGGACATAATCCTGCACTTGGACTGGTAAGACGCACTCAACACTACAGCAGTAGGATGTACTTAGAAATCAGTTCCAAGGCTGGTGAAGCAGTGGAAGTTCATAGTTTGGGATATGTGCACCAAATTCATGTTTCTGACAACAATGGAAAATTCAGTTGGAATTAATAGATTAATAAAGATCAAATATTTCAATAAATCATTTTGAAAAGGTAATGTTTGTTTTCCCACCAATGATTTTGAGATTTCCAGATAATTATATACCATGTAGAGGGCAGACCATCATGTATTCTTTGTTCTGGTCTTGATTTCAGAAACAGGCCTGAATATGCTGTTCTACTAAAGAAAACAATTATCAAATATGAGCTATGCTAATTGCTTTGCAGACTACTCTGCTTCATTCTAAAAATAACCATCAACATGGAACACAAAGGAATTAAAGCACATTAAAAAAGACTTTGTTTACAACTACAAGGAAATGGGAACAAAAAGATGAATCCTAAATATAGATTCCATGAGAAAATATGTTCTTTGAGAGCTGTTACATAGATCTTCAGCACTGAAGTTCTTGGTCACTCAAATAGTTAAATGAAATGAAATGAAATGAAATGAATGGACTTATTTCTACAAAAACAAGCTTTGTGGACTTTTACTACACCACTGTGCTTGCTCACTTCCATAAACATATTAATCTTTCAGACAAAGGCTGTGTGAGCTTGGGTGCTGAAGAGAAGGGGAACAAAACGCTCTTCATTTGTGTCCAGCCTTAATTAAGAAGGGGACTGCAGTCTATAACAGTCTTGTAAAAGCAATGAAAGTCAGATGTGCCAAATATACCAAAAGGCCAATACTCAAATCTCTGTGAATGTGTGAATTACATGGCAGTTTTGTGCTTTGCATATGTTTAAGTCAATGATACTTGTTTTTCTGTTTGTTAACCATATGCCACCTCTATATGATTCCTGATTCGATTCAATTCAGATTTAATTAAATTAAGATTCCTTTGGGTGCATTTCATTTATAATGTCCATTTTGCTTGTATATGAAAGAAATTCTCTCTCTAGAGAGACTATACATACACTATGTTTTTTGATTCACAAAAAAAGAGCTGGTTCATAACACTCATTTGTTAGCCAATTGGACTACATTGTATGTTTGTTTTTGTTGGATGCAGCCTCAGAGAGAAACTCAATAGAAATGTGTTTCTTGCTATTATTTCACAGTACACAGTATTTTTATTGCATGACACACAATACAGTACAGTCAAGTGCACAGAGTGAAAAGTTGAAAAGACATTCTGTATACTCATCTGTGCTTATGCTCTCCTGCCTGTTTCTGTTTAGCAAGTCCAAATGGCCGTTGTCAGAAGTGCTTTTCAGCTTATACAAACTGACCGCACTGAGACAATAAAAGGCCTCCACCCCAGCCACAGCTATGAGTCTCACAGCAGGTAGAGTAAACACAGATCTTCAGGCCCTGTAATTACAGCACCAGGGCTAAGGGCTCTCGCCCTGCATGTGTGGAGCATGGAGCCTGGTCAAACTGCACAACCCTGGGCCTGTTGGATCCGCTGCAGAAGCGGTGAACATGGAATCTTTTACAGAGAACAAGAACAATGCCTTGTAATCCTAAACCAAGCCAATGGCAACAGTGAAAGGGATTACAGGGCCAAGGTTGGACACTGAATATTGTCAGCTGTTGGATTGTTTCAGGACAACTGTTTTGGATCCAGGTTAATTAGGTAACACACAATCAGTGAAAACAGTCTGATATGGACACAGGGAAAATCTGTTATAGTTATACTGTACAGAGCGTTATTATTTGACTTGCAAAGGACATATTTAAGAGTGTTGTAAAGATACAATCAATCAATTTAAGGTAAGACTTACGCCATGTTCTCAGGGTCAGTGGCACAGGCTCCCACGGCCCTTGTGACGTTGACTAGTAGGGCCTGGTTGGTACCAGTGAGTAGGTTGACCAAAGGCTTGATACCACTGCTCTTGCGGATGGTGGCAAGATTCTCCGATATTTGGGCACATTCTCCCAGAGCCCCCACTACATTAACGAGTACCTCTTCTGGTTGGTCTTTGAGCAGAAGTACCAGAATCTCCAGTGCCTTATACTCCTGAAACCTGGGAGAGAGAGTGAGCAAGAAATTATATTACTCGTATGCAAGCCCAAGAAAATGGTGCATATATAATTGCTTCCAATCAAAAACAAATACAAGGACTCAATATACAAAGGCATCAATTGGTTATCTGCAAGAAAAATAGTATTTCCTGTTGCTTCCACAAAATGAACATTTCTGGTGCACTCTTTTTTATTTTATTTTATTTTAGCACATTTCTTGTGTGAACACACTTGCTTGTAATCTCTAAACCATAAAATTGCAGTTTTTGAATTACGTTTTGTAATGAATAGTGACCCTTGTGTGCTTAAATTGTTGTTTAAAATGTGGTATCTGATAACGGGATAATGGTAAATCCAAGAAAAAAAAAACCAAGTTGTGTCAATATTGCTCTCAAGGACCTTTCTTCATTTGACACAAAAACATGAAATGGGTTGTTTGTTATTAGATGAAGCATTTTTTTCCATCATGTAATGGATTGTAAAAACATGAAGACTCAAAACCATAAATAGCAACAGGAAGTATTTGTAAGGGTTGTGGATATCAGGGAGGAGAATAAATCCGGTGATGTTATATTGCCTCAACATTTCCCACGCTGCTCGCAATATGCATTTATGCTCGATGACCACATTTTCTGGTTTGGAGCAAGAAAACAAGAGCTTTTGGTGCAATTCTGGCCTTGTTTGCAAAGTAGTGGTAAACTACAGTAAACATTTAAAAGGCATATAATGTGGTCACAGGGAGCCTCAACTAATCTCTGATGTACGGTTAAGCTATACGGCTGTTTTTATTCACAGTTACGGTTTCTGGCTAAGCAGCCCTGATGGCCATTGGAAAGAGTGTTCAAGGTCATTTGGCTCTGGTCAAAGTCAACCAACATTTTCTCGCGAGTAAATTTAAAGAATAACTGGCAAAATTAGCTCAGCTTTAAAAAAAGAAAAGAAAAAAGAAGTCAGAAATAAGGCCAGGCCTATGCTCAAACATAGCATGTAAAACAGAGATGCCATCTGAGAAATGTTATCAGTATGCTACATTAAAGTTGTGGAGTAATTACATGTTACCTCTGATAAATGGACTGTGGTTGTTGTCTATTTTTGTAAAGCCAACACCAACCTGCCAAATAACCGTGCCAAGAGAAACAACATAAAACAGCACCGGTCAGTCTCTACCACAAAACAAAGGTTAAAGAGTGAGCATGCACTGTTTTAGAGCTCCTAACAGCATCCTAAATGCTCCCATCGACTCTTTGATTAATAGTACAGAACTATCTTTGCAAAGCACATTGTTATAGCTGTAGAAGAAGAAAAAAAATAAAGATAATCACAGACAAAGGATATTTAATGCGGGTGGCTGAGGAAAGACTGGACAGAAGAATTTTTAGATCTGTAAGTGAACAGTAAAACCCAAAACAACTGACCCTTTGCTATAAGCCCCACCTTAACCCTCTGGTGCTCTTCGGTAGGAAATCTTTTGTAGAATTTTTTACTTCATCGGAATGGTACGAAACTTGGTAAAGGTTTTGGCACTTGCTATGTGAACACACACAACAACAAAAAAATGCATAGACATTATTTGAAAAGGTTAAATGGTCCTGAAAAAAAGAGTCACACTTGTGCTCCTCACGGTCAAAAATGACCTCATTGGAAATTAATGAAAACTTTTGGTACTGCAGCCAAACAAAATCTTACTGAAAGCTAATTTTTCGAGATATCAAGCTCAAATTTGGAACACAAATTGTTTAGATTTATGGCTTTGATTTTCTTGCAGTTTTAGAGTAAAACGTGTTTTTGAAAATATATATCATATAACATTTTATTTATTTATTTTTGCAGTTTTTTGTTGTTATCAGTTCTAATCCATTTCAAATGAGGCTTTTCTCTTTTCATTTTATAGGTTTTTTTAGTGTCTACAGTTTTTAACCACATTACTGGAAGATTTAAGTTTTTTTTTAAAGAAAAGCATCAGATAAAACAGTTTTGCAATGTCACTTTATTCCAGCCCTTGTAAGACTAATTTTACCAAACCATTTTAACCACATTATGAGGACATTTACATTTTTACATAAACTTGCACAGTTCATTAAAATCTCCAGTTCATGCCTATGAGATGTTCAGTAAAGCTTTTCTGAGTTAACATCAGCAATCAAGGGGGATAGAGCTATGCAAAGGGTCAGTCATTTAAAAATGAAGCTACTGAAGAACACCTTGATGGCACTAGCAAAGTGGAAGATAAGGGAAATTAGTAGTGATGCACCAAAATAATTTTTTTAATGAAACATCGAAACCAAGTGTTCATTTGGTCGAAAAATAAAGTTTTGTTAATTAAATTTGGGTATTTGAACTTGTGTGCTGTCAGGGTGTGTTGTGTCCTCAGGTGATAAATTATCGTAGTGAAGCTATTCAGCAATGAGCTGCCTCTCGATATTTTAGCCGAAATTGTTTTATTCATTGCTACTCTAGCATCATTTTTAGTTACAGTTGACCTGTCGTAATTTATCTATGTTGTGTGCACGAAATAGATTCTGACATGGTCAAAGCACACCATGGGATAGCATTAATTAAACATCACAGTTCCGGTCAATGATTTTGACCCTCTTTTTTTTTTTTGTGCATTTTCAGATTAATATTTATCACTAGAAATTACTGCATAATTAAGTCTTTAGTGCATTCTTAGCTGAAAGATAATAGATTACTGTGATCTTGCAATTAAAGCTCTATATGAGTAAAAATTCCAGTTAATTCCCTTTGTGTATAATTATATTAAGGTAATGATTATAATCATTCTAACATTTTTCTTGTTATAATATAACCATTTTAATTTTATGCATCATTAATCAGCTAAATGGTTAACATATGCCTTTCCCAGCATATTTGTGGAGGTCTCACATTCTGTTCAGGCACAGCCACCTTCTAAAAGCCCCTTCAACCCAGCCCTGAACCCCTCTCTCTGCTGGACTCGCAAGGCCAGCCCTCTCATCAGCCACACAAAGACATGCTGTCTGCTGCTGGCAACACCAGGACTCTCAGCTTGTGTGCTTTCAGTGGAGAAAAATAAGGAGGAAAAGCACCTCAAAATTATTACCACTGTAAAATACATTCTAAAATGATTTTTGCCTTAAAACGCCAGGCTGGGATTGTTTCTGAAATGGCACACCAAGACCAGATGGATCGAGAAAACATTCCCTGGTAAGTGCTCACTGACCTAGCGCTCCCCTACTTCGACAGATTTCATTTTCATAAATGGTTGGTTGTTTTATTCCAAATGCTGCGTTTGACCTTGATGCTTTATATGTTGTACAAAAAAAAACATTGTAATAAAACCAGTTCTTTCTTCATGTCCAAGTATGCATTAAATATTCTGCCAGAAACACAGTGATTTTATATACAGCTGGCATCTAAAACTTTCAACCTGCCACCTGTGCAAGTGAACACAGCACAATACAGACTATAATACATAGGCGTAATTTGCTGGTGGGACGTCACTTTTCACCAGAGTTGATTTTGTCCTCACCTCAGCAAGGCAAAGAAAAAGCACCTCTAATCTATTATTCTTCATAACCGAATTCAAACATAAAACTCATATATTTGCACCGACCAGACAGACCTGATATACAGACACACATATCCGGGATTTTTAAGACCAAATAATGCTAATGCTATGTAAATAACTATAAAAAGAGTACGAAAAAATAAAAGTGGAAACATTTTGTTTTGTGGAAAAAACATTCAAAAAACATCGTTTTTGGTGTGTGAACGGGCCTTCAGTGCCATCAGTAGTGTTCACTAACTTTGTTTACTTGCTTGTTTAATCTCTTTTAAGCATAAGTTTCAATGAGGCTTCTTCAGCGGTATTACTGCGGCCCCAATCTTGACAACTAAATGTTTTTACAGAGCATTACTTTTCTTAGAGGACACTTATTTGGCTAATGGGGCATTAAGCGAATTGAATGTGGCACGGGGCACCTGCCTCTAGTTTCAGCAAACTAAGCCTGATGTAAACGTAGGATGAGCTTTTGTCAGTTTTGACTTATGAGGTGGAGAGAGAGTGGCCTTTCTGCTACTGGGCCCTTTCAGACGCAAGCCTCCCTCTGAATTCCTCTTTCAATACTATTCTATTGCGACTGGTGTGGAGCCAGACAGTAGATCCTTCTACAGATCCTAGTCTATAACAATCCCATAAAAAAAACTCTTATCATAAACTAAAAATGTAAATTTATCAGCTCCTTGGCCTCAAACTTGTGAAAATAACACCTGATAATTTATAGACAGGTAATGGTGGAATTAAATAATGCATTTTTGAGTCCCCAAACGCATACTGCAAAGCAAAGTAAATGTGTAAATCACTTTTATATGAGAGTGCTTGTGTGACAGAACGGGCAAGCCAGATGAAGATTCCAAGGTTTTTCGTATTTATGGGGGAAACTGACTGGCTTAAAAGACATCAGCCGCCAGAAAAATTACACCAGGAAAGCCTCCAGGACGGTCATCATCTTCGCTGAGCTAAGTGACGTTGGAATAAAGGCCAGCGTGCTTTACATGACAAACGATTTAAGAGTCTTTCAGCTTACACTCCTGATTATTACAGCACGACTGTTTCAGAGAAGCATTCCACATCTTCCAGATCCCACTAGCCGCACTAATGGAGCAACGGCCTCGACTAACACATCACGGGCGTCTATAAAATCAACACTTTACTTCATCTTTTGTTAGCGGTATGGGTGAAAGAACAATTTGCATTCCTTCAGCATAAAGTCATCATAAAAGATCAGAGCTCATTGACAGAGTTTATAAAAACTTTTGCTCTCTCTTCAAATAATCACTTCTGTAGCCACATTCAGAGCAGACTCGGATGCACAATGGTGACAGCTCTGAGCCATGGAAAATCTGAGTGTTAGAAGTGAACAAATGAGACATCTCATAAAAATGAAGGCTTTGATTGAGCATCCTATGTCCTTCTCCCAACCAGACCCCTTTGTGGTACACGATTTGACCAAATCTGGAGCCAATTACGCATCTCACATTGACTTGACACCTCCTAGTCTAAAGATTCATATGCCACATTAAGATCAGGAAGTCTAGCTGACCGAGCAATGAGAAATGTAGATTTTTAGGAATGGAATATTATTTAAAAATGAGCAAAATCTTTTAATATTTCAAAACAACCTTTCTTTAAATCTGCAATCTGCAAGATAAAACTCATAAACCTTATGAAATTAATGAGAAATGCTAAACAGAAAATGTATGCGTGTCTGTGATAAATTTAGTTATTTTGTTTTTAGGCCACGAAATCAACAATGTCACCAAAGACGTGTGTTTTTGCAACAGAGTTGTGCAAGTGTGTTTGTTTGTTCCCCGGCATGAGACCGGCGTGACAAAAAAAAGTTTTATAAACAAGGACAAGATCGACGATGGATTTGCAGATCGTTTAAAACTGAAAGATGGAGCAGTCCCAGGTATAAAAGATCCCGGTCATGAGTCGGAATTGCAGACGATATGTAACATCAAATGTCTGTTTTGTTGGCAATCTGCGCGTATAATAAACAAGACGAACATATAGTGATTTAAAAGTTTTCCAGGGATAATGCGATGATGTATTGTGCATGACTCTTAGCTCCGCTCACGGCACGCCTCCAGGACCTCGGCTGTTTTCGGAAAGAATCGGTACGGCGTATCTGTCCTTTATAAATCTGATAAAAATAAAGACTCTTCTGAGAAATCAAGGATGCAATACTACTCTATAGGTACTCAAGATTAACATGAGATTGGCAGAAACTGTGTGTTATACCCCCTTTAAATTAATTAATATGTTACCGGCAAAGTGTGTAATCCGGCATTCTATAGAATGCCTAGGTAATGCATAGAATTAGGTAATGTATTTTTTGCAAAAAACATCAGGAATTCTATACATTGCCTAGGCATTCTATACAATACCGGGATTTCACACTTTGCCAGTAACAAATATACTGCTTAAAATATTTCTTCCACTCATAATGCGTACTTATGGTTGTTCTGAGAGGACGGTTGTTCATAACTGTCATCATTTCTTAGAAAAATTAAATAAATCTTTTTGCAGAGGATCTGTAGTTACATGCACATACTTAGCTACATTTTCCATGCTGATGGAACATTTCCAGATGGCTCCAGTTGTGGCGGCTAGTAACTGCTTGTTTGCAGCTTGGTTGAGCAACATGACCAGTGGCTTCAGTCCGCCGTACTGCCGCACCAGATCACGGGTATGTTTATCTTCTGCACACTAAAACAGGAATGAAGCCACACACTCATAAAAAGCTTTAAGTAGTATTGAGATGTGCACTGTATTGTGACAGTCAAATGCCAGGACTAAATTAGTACGCCATTTAATTTTTACCTCAACCTCACCCCTTTTATCCAGTGCCAAAGAAAAGTGTAGTTGAGTGTGTAGGGCCGTACCTTAAAGATAGCGCTGGCACAGTGCATTTGGAGCTCCTGGTTGTCACAGCTGAGGTTCTTCACCAGATCCTCAATCATGCCCTCAGTCTGTATAGCAATTCTGTAGCTCTTCTGCCAATACAAATATGCAGAATGTCTTTCTACGCTGAACACCTACTGTAAAAACCACTCTGCCTTGCCAAACAACACTGCGTGCAGCGACATAGCGCTTATTTCATCCTAAGGTTTCTTGCTTCTGGCATTACAGTCATTCACATCTTCAAGCTGGTCCTTTAATAGGAAACAATCTTCCAGTCAAAAGTAAAGTTTCATGAACAGTATGTTATTTTCAGCCATACTTTGCACTGAGTGTCCTTATATAGTGGCTTTATATGTAGCAGTTGTAGCTTGCATTATGTTTCATAATACTTTTGTAAATGTAAATATACTTTATTGTATTTAGTAGTATTTACAGTGCCATGGCAAATATTATTACAATTAATTTAATATATTTTAAATAATTTAACTAATTAAAAAAATTCAACTACTTTAATATATTTTAAAATGTAATTTATTCCTGTGATGGCAAAGCTGAATTTTCAGTCTTCAGTGTCACATGAGCCTTCAGAAATAATCTAATATTCTAATTTTGTGCTCATTTCTTATTATATATTTTTAATATTATTAATTTCTTATTACCAATGTTGAAAACAGTTCATATTAATATAAGTTAACGCTTAATTTTTTTGTGGAAATGGTGATCTACAGTATTCACTCTAGAGAGAGCACAAGAAAGCCGGCAAATGAATGGGAAAGACCACTGCATCTTGACACAGGCCCTATTAAAATAACTATTTTAACTTGGCACAGCGCATTAAAAATATGATGCTGAGTGATTAACTCCCGTCAAGGCAGTTGTACAAAAATAGTTTGCATGCTTATTGTGATATCTGGTAATCTGCAGAAAGTGCAAAAAGACAGACTTAGAGGTGTTTTTCATTCAGCGAGTCTTCAGCAATACCTGCCTTTCGATCACAAAACACCATGAAGCCATTCATTTTCTTCTTAAGAATTTTTTTTAGATGTTCTTAAGAAAATATCTGAGAACTTCTTAAAAAATTTTCAAGAATTGCATTTAGGAACATTCAAACAAACTTCTTAAAGTTTATCTTGAAAAGATTTTCATGAATCTGGCCCCTGTTTTTGTGCAGCACACAAACTTTTTTTGTAATACCAATAGGGCATTCAAAACATAGCTAAACTCGTATTCTAAAACTGATTTGAACACTTTGAGCAAACCTCAGAAGCACACTCCTGCAATGTTCCCACCACAGGGATGAGAACGTTCTTCTGCGGTGATTTGAGCAGCCGAGCGAGCAGAGGGATACCCCCGGCCCGGCGGATGGCTTCCTTGTTCCAGGTGCTCTTGCTGCAGCTCCAGAGAGCCAGAGCCCCACAGCGCGCCACCTCCACATCCCTCTCCTGCTCCTTACTCAGAGACACACCATCAGGCACGCAATCCAACAAATCCACCTGCAAGAAACAACTTCAGTTTTTTGCCTCATTTTAAAGCACTTTCCCATGCTTGAACTTTGAAACAATGCAATAGATTTGTCACTCTGCCTCACATAATATCAAGCTAACATTACATTTCTATTCCTTATGATGCTTTATACTGTTTTCATTTCACTCCCGTTAAGGTAGAAGAGTCGTGGCATGTGAAAACGAGTAGGAATGTGTTATTAGTGGGGTCATGGTGTATTTTATGACATCTTCAGTGCAGGATGTGGAATACAATATCCTGCCCTGAAGCTGTCAGAATTCATCTAAACATTCATCATCAGCCAAAGATTGGCTGTTACTTAAGAGGGCTTGAAAATTCAGACTATGTCACACCAAAATCTACAAATGACCACATCCTTCAAAGAGTAAATTTCATGTTTCCCTGCTGTCAAGTCAGAAAGGCCACTTTAACACAGCATTACACGCGCGTGCTGTTCAGAGGTGGTCTGGAACTTTAAATGTAACTAATCTATGATAGCTACATAGAGAACGTCCGAGTCTGGCCCCGAGTAAATATACAGAGCAGAGTAACACGTGAGCCCTAATCATACAGAGCGTCACTCTGTCAATAAACACACATGCCAGGATGAGGGGGAGAACGACATTCAATCTGTTTTTACCTGCAATGTGCTCCCTTTGATGCTGGCATTGAAAATGATTGGGAGAAACAGACTGAAAGAAAGAGTGAGTGGAGAAATAGAGGCTGGTATACACATGTTCTATTGCTTGTCCCTCAACATTCTCCTTCCTTTTGTCTCTTTTCCTTTTGCGAGTTCTTAATCAAGGGCAACCTGTTTTGACAAACGCATAAGCACAGACTTCATGTTTCTCACCAGTTTCTTGATGCCACCATGCTGTCGGACTGTCCTGCGGGCCCGTCTGAACTTGGCCACGTTGGCGATGGTCTCTGCAGCAAGGCTCTTCAGCTCTTTGTCAGGGGAGTCCAGGATAGACACCATGGTCTGCAAACCTCCCAAATCAGCGATGGTCCGCCGAATCTGGGAGTTACAACTGATCTCCTTCAAGATCTTCAGAGAACCAATCTAACCGCAAGGGAGAGTAAAGTATCCATTATAAGAATAACTGCTTCATATACCTAATGCTGCGTCATGTAGAAATGATTGAAATTTTTGAGCTTACAACTTGCTGGAATTTTTTGAAAGCACCAACTTCTCTTTTACACTCAAGAGAACAAAAATGCCAGTGGCCTCAACACATTTCTGTTTGATATGCTTTTTTTATAATAGTAAGTGTTACCCTGATGCATGTTACATTTAACAATTAAATACTTTGTTAAAATAGTTATCATTTTGTAATTATGGTCATTTTGACAACATATAAATGTCGGAATCACTCACAGTGTCTCAGTATATTGTATTATCATGTGTGCATATAGGAAGTGGCAGGGAACAACAATTATTCTTTGTGATGCTAATATTAATGCTAAAGTATAAAAGTAAAAGAAAAATAATATGTAAATACACCATCATTCAAAACGTTGGGGTTAGAACTTTAAAAAAAAAGTATACTTATATTCAGCAAGGATACATTAAACGGAATATAAGTGACAGTAAAGACATTAATAACACTACAAAAGATTTATATTTCAAATAAATTATTTTCTTTTGAACTTTCTATTCATCAGAGAATATTTCCACAAAAATATTAGGCAGAACAACTAAGAAATGTTACAGGATCAACAAATCAACTGGATCAGCATATTAGTATGATTTCTAAAGAATCATTAGACACTGAAGACTGGAAAATTCAGCTTTGCCATCACAGGAATAAATTACATTCTGTGATGCTCCAGAATGTAACACGATGCATTTACAACCAGGGGGTGTATACTTTTTGAATTTTACTTATTTTGTCTTCTGGGAAACATGTAAGTATCTTCTGTATCTTCTGAAGGGCAGTACTAAATGAAAACAATATGATCTTTAAACAAAATCAGAAAAATGTAAACATCTTCATCCTGTTCAACACTTTTCATGCATTTTGTTTCCTTCTGAAGCATCAGTGAATGTTTTCACCTTTTGCAATAGTTGCCGTATGAGTCCCTCAGTTGTCCTCAGCGTGAAAAGATGGTTCTAAAAATCATACTGTCACTGCTAGAAGTCACTCAAATATGCAAAATATGCTGGAAAACCAAAGAATTTGCAGGACCTGGAGGATTTTTCTTAAGAACATTGGGCAGTTTAACTGCTCAGGACAAACAAGGGACTCATGAACAACCATCAGAAAAAAAAGAAAACCAGCCATGGATCATCCAGGTAACGATAATTATAAATCCAACTTTTATTTTGTCTGGTGAACTATATGTAAACATCTTTTATGTAAAATGTCTTATTAAGGACAGTGCATTTATTTTTAATTTATACAACAGTTATTTTAATACAACAGTTATTTTAAATTTGTAATATATTTCACAATATTACTGTTTTTACTATATTTTTAATCAAATTTAAAAAACAAAACAAATCTTACCATCCCCGCACTTTTGAACAGTAGTGTATATTGAAAATGAATAAAATAAATGATAAAAAAACAAAACATTTCTCAGAGTCAAATAGTGACTTCTGACCTAATTAACTGAGTCTGGATGCACTTACTTTACATCTGGTCTCATCTGTGTCAAGCAGGTTGATGAGAACCTCCAGCCCCCCCACATCTCTGATAGCCAGCTGACACATCTCCTGGACAAGGTTAAAGTCTCTCAAAGAGCACAAAACCATCACTGTGGCAGTCTGATTAGCCCCCTGTTCACACACAAACACATGTGCAGAAATTACATTAGGTGCTCAATCATAACCCGCAGACAGATGATCAGAAACAGTTGTACAACAATCTAAAACATGTACTCTCAGACATTAGACAGAAGATGCCCGTGTTATTTGTCTGTATATGTATCTGCATGTAGGCTGTTGTGCACGCCTACTTTTTGCATCACATACAGTAAAAGGTCCTTGCACACGTCCGAAATTTTCACACGTTAAAAAATAAATACGACCTCATGTTTTGTCAATCATGTGGTTACACACTGCCTCCGAAACTTTCGTCCGTCATAAATAAATTCAGATCGGGTTCGATTTTCTGTGTTTTTTGCATCTGTAGCAAGCATTTTTAATGGTGTTTTGACAATTCAGAGCCACCGAATCACGAATGCAAAAAAACACATACGAAAATTTCGGACTCAGTGTGCAAGGACCTCAATTCTTGTATTTTTTTGCATCAATAGCTTAATTCCCTTTTTTCGACCCATTTCACCCACACATCATCCCTTCAAGTCTTATTTTGTTGAGCACATGTTGTGTATAAGTGTCTGGTATTGTGACTATAAACAGGGGTGGGGAGAGATCCTTTGATACAGACTACTGCTGTGCTGCTGCCTGAAACCATAGACAATGACCTAAGTTAGCAATTAAAAGAAAACAAGCTCTGAAATGTAGGAGATGATAACGGATTGGCCTTTTTAAAAAAAAAAGCTCTGTTTTGACAGTTGCTATATACACACACACACACAGTGTTTTAGGCTCGTCGCTCCTCAAGAGGTTGCCTACGCAGTGAGTACAACAAACTAAACATGTGGCATTTGTTGTGCCAGACTCCTTAACAGATACATCTTTCGGAGACAACTGTGGTTTTGATATCATTCACGGCATGTCCTTTATCGGCTGGAATGAAATAACAGAAGGGTGAGTGACAGATAAATAAAGCAGGAGATCCAGCAAAAATACTACACTATTAATCATCTTTAATCAACAAATTATGGCTTCTTTAGAGATTGCTGTTTGTTCAGGTCAAAACCACAGATCTAAGATCAGCTTTCCCCAAGAGAAAACACCAGAAACACATGCTTCGTTTTTCTCCTCCTTTTTTATTGAGCAGCTCTTATGAATTCAAACAAAAATAAGCTTTTCTTTCCAAGGCTGGCCGTGTGCTCAATGCAGTAGGTCCCAAAGTTGCATGTAAGCTGCTGTAATGCAGGTCGTGCAACAGACCTTTGAAATGTGACACTCAAGTCCGATCTCCTGGAAATTGAACAAACACTTCAGTTTCTTTTTCATAAAATGAGTAAAAGATAAGATGCAGTGATTAGGCCTGCCTAGCACCCTCGTTTACTAGACACAAAGTGTGTCCCAATTCACAAATCTATTCTATGCTGTTTTGTAGTATAAAGTAGTCAGAGTAGTCCCTTGTGAAAAAGTTCACTTTAGCATAACTTTAAAAAGTTATTTTTAAACTTATTACGAAAATAATATACTTTACAAGAACATACAGTACTTAAGTTCAAACTGAATGCAATGTTTTCAGAAAGTTAACTGGCTGCTATTTATAATTAACTGAAAATGTGTTATAGTTTAAATTTATGTTAAATGCAATTAGTTGAACTTTAAAGGTAGGGTAGGCAATTTCAGAGAGGCTAGCAATAGCGAGCTAGCTTTGAAAGCATAAGATCCCACCCTCCCTTCAGGGCATCTCTAAAAGCCACACCTCCTTCAAAACACATGAATGCGTACAGCAGGAAGCAAACAAAAGCGCCACAAGAGACGCCATTAAACTACCTTATGTCTCAAAGCACATAACATTACAATAATAATGAACAAAAAACAACTTAAAGAGCACTGACCTGTACCACCTGACTGGTGCCAATTCATTTCGCATTCAAACCGAAATCAATGATTGGATGAATATTATATGGTCCTACTCCTTACACAGACGATATATATACATTTAAATACATTTAGACCACTTCACTTAATGATTGCTATCAGGATGTGAAGAGACTTTCAACCAACATGACAAAAAAAAAATCAGTATCACCTACACAGTCTTTAAAGTGCTTTTTTTACCCATTTAAGTAGGACTTCTTTATATGCTTAATTACTTCTAGTGTCTTTACAATTTGGTTAAAATGTACTGCTGAATGTCCTGACAAGAATTTTTGGTAAGCAAAAATATACTTTTATATAATTTCATTCTATTGAAACTTGTCATGTATTTAAATATATTTGTATTTACCAGTGTTATTAAATTATTAGTGTGTTTAAAGATGAACTTGATATTAACTTGTGTGATATCCACTGGCTCGCCTTCATGGTTTAAAATGGAAATATTTTCAATATTGCGATGTGGCATTTTTCTATATCAACAGTTGCTCGCAAAATGATAGACAATGAGTCACATTTCTAGAGTGTCATTTACTGTCATAATAAAATTAAGTAAATTAGTAAATAAACAAGTACAGTAACAAGCAGATTTAAACTTGTTTGCCTAAAATTTCAGCGAAAAATTTGCTGATGCAGGTACAAAAAGACTCTTGATTTTTTTTCTTGCCCCTCCCAAATAGAGAGCCCATAACAGATATGGTGCTGATGTATTGTAAGTAGAACTTGGTTGAATACGTTCTGGAAAAAGACTTAACAAGGAACATGGATGTGAGACGAGGAGAACATCAGATGAAAGAGAGGAAGCACATATAGTAGGACTAATAATGAGAAATGAATGTAGACTTGAAATAAAAGGCTGGGCAGATATGGAGAAACTAATGAGAGCGATGAAGGAGATGACAGAGAGAGAGAGAGTGATAAGAAGTGAGAAAAATAGTCATAGAGAGGCGGAGACAGAAAGTAAGAAGCAGAAAGAAGTGAGAGTGAGAGAAAGAGGCACATGTGTTGTCCATATTAAGTGGCTGGACTAAATGTGAACCAAAACTAGCAGTGAATTCTCTGTCTTGCAAGTTGCCACTCACTTCGTCTTCAAAGCATTCGATGGGTTAGCACTGAATCTTGTAAAAACACAAAGCTATATTTAGTACTGATACCAGGGAAAAATAAATCCAATGTTCATATGCTTTCATTTTCTAGCAGCTTTGGTCTCAACACGCTGTAGACATTCTTTACAAATCAGAAAACATCTGAAGGTATTTTATTATGTCTCGATTCTAACGGGCCCTCTCTCAGTCTGTGGTGTGAAGAGAGATGTTCAGGACAGATGCACACACAGATAAAAGCTGTGAACATGGATGACTGACAGGTTTATCATTTGATATCACTATACCTAGGTGTTTCTATGCTTTACTATAGCAAATCTCTGCTCAGAGATAGTTTGTATCATCACAAGATGTAAACTATATTATCGCACAGCTCTATATAAAGTGATATACTGATTCACAATCAGTCAAAGTTTTTTTTATGTTTTTGAAACATTAGAATGACTCAGAAGGATCATGTGACACTGAAAACTGGAGTACTGGCTGCTGAAGATTCAGCCCTCAGGAGAAAACACCACAAACATTAACGATGATCGACATCAAACTGAACCAAACAGGAAGTATTTATAGACAAGGTAACCAGAGAAACTAACGAGAACTAATACAGAAACGACAGGAACTAACTAAACAACAATCGCGGCACATAGGAATAAATTACATTTCAAAATATAAATAGAAAACAGTTATTTTAGATTGTAAAAATGATTCACAATATTACCGTTTTTACTGTATTTTTTATCAAATAAATGCGGCCTTGGTGAGCATAAGAGACTTCTTTCAACATACAACTTTACCCACATTCTGTATACTCACATAAAGCAATTCAAAGTCACAGAAAAGCATGAAATAGTGCACTGACTTTGCAAAAGCATTAAAACAACTAATATTATGCAAAAAACAGTACAGCAAAATAGTAGTATGTCCAAAAGTCGTAATAATCGAAAATAAAAGTACTGTAAAATAAAGAAAACGAACAGGGTGCACTTTCTGTTGTCTGTCACAAAAATGAACCGAAACTCAGAGAATACTTGTCTTTAAAAAAGCTGTGCCTTTGTGCATTTGACCTTCATTATGTATATTTTGATTATTTTCTTTTGTAAATAAAATACAAAAAACCATTCTTTTAATCTCCTCGCATTCTTTCTTTTAGTCACGGCCACATCCACCTTGATAGGCCCATTAGGGGAGGGTCTTGTTTTATGTGAATAAGTGGGCAGGATGATTTTCATATCATTGTGTAGTGAAAAAACTAGGCTACAAGATCCAGTTCTCAAAAGTCTTGTGAATGTTCAGTATGTGTTTTATGGCCTTGTTGCAGAACAACCACTGGCTCTGCACCCCTACTCACAACACACTACTTCAGACCTATGTTCCCTCCATAAGCTTGCGTTCTGCAAGTGAACTGCGCCTTGTGGTGCCATCCCAAAGAGGCACAACATCTTTCATGGACCGTTACCTTGACTGTTCAATGCTGGTGGAATGACATGCCTAACTCAACCAGAGCTGATGAGTCTTTAGCCATTTTCAAGAAACGGCTAATACTAACACTTACTATTATATATATATTATTATATACGTGTACTGTGCTAGACTAGCTGGGACTAGTCACAGCACTTGCATATTGTTGCCCTATTGTTTGTTTAATTGATTCTATTGTCCTCCTCATTTGTAAGTCGCTTTGGATAAGCGTCTCCTAAATGGTTAAATGCAAATGTATTTCAGTGATTAAAATTTGTTTTCACTAAGCAGACAAACGTTCTCTCAAAAATACAAACGTTTACATACATGATATTCACATATGATTGTAGTTTGTGCTGAATACAGTGTAATCAGACTTTAGCCATGGAAATGTTTTAAGTAACTGAAATAAGCTCAAATGTCAGGACATGTCAAAACATCTCCAAGGCCCAGAAAACACCTCAGACCTCAAAAGGTTAAAACGTCTTCAGACAAATGTTGGCGAGAAAGCTTTACATTCATCTGTGATCAAGGCTAAAAAGCTTCTTGCATTGCTTTCCACTTGTTGAAAACATTTGCCTTCAATTAATAGCGTCTAGTGGCATTTGAAATAATTTAGGTGTCATAAAAATATAGAAAGAGCAGATAGATTGTAGTTCTGTTTCAGAGCAGGAAAGCAGGTCCCAATGACAGCACAAGCTGCATGTCACCATAAAAACCTATCCTGAGGAAAGAATACTTAAAACATTCAGCACAAAACTGTGCAGAATGAGCCAGCATTCATAAATCCTGCCCATTGCAGATGGAGCTCAGAAAATTAACAAATTCTCCTGAAGAGCAAAACACAGAAGCACAGAGACATAGAGAATGAAAGCAGAAAGGAAAAAGGAGGAAAAGACAAACAGAGAGGATGGATATATAAATAAAACTTAAGAATAAAACAAAGCTGTACTGATGCTCGGGAGAAAATTGAGAGGGCAGAAAGAAAAAGGAAAGAAAGTATCATTGTCAACGAGAACAAAGAGGTATTAGAAAAAGAGAATGTGAATGTTCATTCTGGCACGAGTGTTGTGTATGATATACACATTATAGTTAATTTATAGAGAAGCTGACTGAGGTCTGATCATTATCATTTATCCTCAATTAAGCAGCCAGCTCTCCAGAGCAAGATAAAGACAGCTGTATAAATGATTTACACAAAGAGAGCCATAGAGCCACAGAGCAGAGCCGCCTCGTCTAGATTTAAGAGCAAAGAGATATCAGATTTAATGGACAGTATTAACTTGATGCAAAACAGCATATCCACAGCGTATTTTTACGAGCACCTTTACTTGCATGCATATACATACACACACACACTCAAACCATTTGTGTGAAAGCAGACAGATGGGTGTCTGCTGTAGATAATGTTATGCCATTCTTTATGTCAATTTCAATTGCTTATGGTTAATGATACCACTTTATTGACAAACTGATGCACTCATCACACAACTGTTTCAAAGTCTTGGGTCAATAAGATTTTTGAAAGAAAATAATACTTTTAATATTAATATAATCAATATTTTAATATGACTTTAAATGCATTGGATGCATTGATTTGAACAAAAGTGACAGTAAAGACATTTAAGACTTTCACCAAAATTCAATTCATCAAAGAACCCTGAAAAGAAATGTAAAGAAAATATGTGCTTAAAGAAAATATTAAGCAGCACAACTGTTTTCAGCATTGATAATAATAAGAAATGTTTCTTGAGCCCCAAATCAGCATATCAGAATGATTTCTGAAGGATCATGTGACACTGAAGACTAGAGTAATGACTGCTGAAAATTCAGCTTTACTATCACATGGATAAATTACATTTTAAAATATATTAAAATTGAAAACCGTTATTTTAAATTGTAATAATATTTCACAATATTACAGTTTTTGATCAAATAATGCAGCCTTGGTAAGCATAAGAAACTTCTTTCAAAAACACCCTTACTTGTTTTTCTAAGCTTTTGAACGGTAGTGAATGTTACATTGGCCGTAATAGAGGTAAAGAGATAATAGTTATAATACTATCGGCCATCACATTTGAGTGTGCACCTTTAAAAAAAATTTTTTTCCGAAAATTCAGAAAAGCAATCTGTTTGGCATCACTGCATCATACAGGACTGAGATGAGGTGTACCAGCAGCTTGGTCTGACACACATTCAATTTTGTACTCACTTTGTCCAGTAGATGGAGCAAGACCTCATAATGGCCATGTGACACAAGATGTGGACATTACTCTGGTTACAAAAAACAACTGTTCTATTCTGACTGGAATTTCAACTTCTGCCACTATGCAAACAAAAAAACTGTAGCCATAAATGTATTCCATGCAGAGGATCATTTTAAAACATCTAAAGCCTTTTATTTGTGCACATTATTATTCTGAAAGATTATTTCTCAGTCTTCTATTCTGTGAGAAACTCTCTGCAAGTGAGGCATAAGCCGCTGCAGTGAGAGAGATCCAGATTTAGGCTTTATTTCCTGAGCAGACACAGACACTGCAACCTTTAAGTTAAAATGACTCAATAAAAAAAAGTTGAGTTAATTACACTGGCAAAAATTGCACACACTTTTTCAATGTATAAGAGCACTAGTATGTCGCGATTAACAAGGAGCAGAATGGGGTAATTGGAAGAAGGGAGAGGGTGAGAAAATGTTTCTATGCAACTTTGTTTGGCTGCCATGTTTCTCTAATTCAAGCTAATGAGGCAGTTGGGCCGAATCTGGTGAGACAAACAGCCTGTGGCCACCTCTTCTACACACTGACGCAGTTACAAAGTGCGTCTGTGAATGTGTGAACGTGCAGTTATACTCAACGCTCGTTCTTTGACCCATCCAGGCAATAACTGAATGGAGTTTGGTGTGTGTAATATGTTTTGCGGTCTAAAGACATGCACGATTTATTAATATAGCACTAACACATCATGAAAGGATGTAGTCACTGGTGCAAACTGCCCTCCGTACATGTGTACAGAAAGGCAAACATGAAGACATGTAAATGTACAGTTCAGGTAATGTAGACTGCAAAAATATCCCTAGATAAACAGCCATTAAACACAAGTCCGATCATTCATGCATCACCTTATAGAAGCGTAATCTCCCAGAAATACAAACGCATGTCTATACCCTGGAAAAGAGCAGAAGAAAAGACAGAGGGGAGGAGAAAAACTGAACCTTCACTCCAAAAATAAAACAGATATTTAGTTTGGCACGGACTGTGTTTCGGCTTCTGATGGTAATGACATTATAAGAGCGCTACTGGACAAACCCTCATAAATAAGAACTGTGGTTTCCAGACAGATAGAATGCTAGGAAGGGCACGTTACAAACACATCCTGTCTATAGTTGAAAACAGCACTGTAACAAACGCATCCCCAAACACCTCACACAAATCAAAAAAAAAAAAACGAACTTTACAAATCTACTTTCCAAACGCTTTCCAAAATCAAACAGGATTTTGTTATCAAATGCTTTTTTTCCTGACGTTTGGTAGAGGATGAGCACCTCCCATAGGGAAAATCACATTCATTATCCTGTGTTTTACTGGGCTAAAAATATCTACCTACGGCTGAACTTTACTTGGATGTTTTTCTTTACATGATTTATTGCTCACTACACTTAAGATCATCTTTTTAAAAATGTGTACATGCTGTGTCCTCTGGTGTTTAACATCAGTGCCCATTTAATCTACAGTAGGCCTATGCCTTCTATAAATTATTTACTATAGGCTATTGTAAAAGGAGATAATACGTCTTTGAATTACTTTTAATTTTATTCTTACGTTAATGTGAGATCAATTTAGCAAATTTAATTCTTTGTAAACCCCTTTTTAATGTATTGACTAGGGGTGTCGTAATATACTATATGTATTGACTATAACAGTGATGTTTTAAAAAATTAAATATTGAAATCATGTTCATACCACACATATGAAAATATTGTAAATAATCCAGCATCAGTAACACTCCAACACAGTAGGTGGCATTATTGCACCTAAACGCTGGTAGCCAACTGTCATAAAACGGAAAAAGAAGATTATTTAATCACAGTTGCTGTGTCCACAATCGCCCCTATACCCTTCATTCACTATTCCCCACATAAGTCCACAAATATAGTTCACTTGAAGGAGTAAATGAAAACGAGAAATACTGAGTGTGACGAAAGGGCTACCGCTTTTGCATAGTTTGTCCTTGCAAATTTTTTGAAACGTTGCAAAACTAGCAGCTCCAGTAGTAAGAGAACTCTGTCATGGAAACTGTATAAACCTTAATTATACAATCTGATAATCAATCAAAAAGGAATTTATACCTGTATGAAATTAAGCTGTACCCACATTGGACCAGCGGTTAGGAAAATGGATGGATGGAGGGTTCAGCTGCGTGTGACATCTTCTGGTCGAGACGTGGGAATTCATTTGGCGTGCGAATCTCAGTGCATTATGGGTATTCTCTAGCCATTGAGCGTACATCGGTTGTACACTCATTACTGTGGTGCATTGTGGGGTTGAATAAGTCCACTATAGTTTTGGAGATCACTACAAGTTGTTGTTTCCTCAATTAGTGCCTTATTTAAGGGTATTGGGGCGATATCAGACACAGCCAGTGTTTAGCTACTACTACAGTACCAAATCTTGTCGGAGGAGATGATAGCAAGACGCTCTACTCACTTTGTCCAAATATGCCTACTTCCATACTATATAGTATGCAAAAATAGTACAGCAAAAGAGTAGTATGTCCAAATTCATAGTATACGAAAAACAGTAAGCGAAATGTACCCGGATGACCTACTATTTCTGCCAAGATTCTGGAGTGCACATTTGATCGACACTTTACTATCCCATGAAGCCACGGGAAAATTGTGAACGGCAGTGAAGCAATGCAACTGATGCTGGTAGGTCATGTGACAGTGACAACATGGCGGATATAAAATGTCTGAATTTAATTCATACTACCCATTATTCATGCTATATAGAACATACTTTTTTAATGTTCACATAAGTAAATCTCCAACCAAATGTGCCTACTAGACAGTATGCGATTTTGGACTGATTAGGGGTGTTGGACACCCCAGTCAGCAGTCAGTTCTTTTACTAGGTATTTGTAGTTATGGTTACAAACTCTTTCTTCGTCTCCCTACACTCATATTTTGAGTGTGATTCCTTTTTTTGTGAAAAAACAAATTAAAGTTAAAGATGAATGTGACTGATAGCATAATTTTTGTGTAAATTAAAATCTCCATAGATATCGCAGTAGTATTTTTAAGGTGAATTATTTTACCCATGATAATCGTGAAGTGAAAATCTGAGATCATGACAGCCCTGGTATTGATGCATGTTGGTGTGTGCATTTATACAAGCAAATGTGTTTTATTACCTTTAAGTATTTGACTAGTTTCTGGATCTGCCAGTATTCCGAGGGCAGGTCGGTGGCGTTCTCGGCACGTCTTTCGGGCTGTTCCTCATCTTCCTCATCCTCTGATGAACTCTCGCTGAAGTCATCAGCTCCTGGGGTTTTACTATGCACACACACGCACCTATTAGACGTATTAATATTCAAGCTGGCCAACAATTTTATGTCTCTCAGACACACACTGTGAGAAGTACTCTCCCACAGAATTTTCTCAGGATAGAAACGAGAACTATCCATACATAACAGGACATTATAGAAAAAGTGCTTTCTCTAATAAATAGAGCTTAATACATCAAATCGGAGGAGAGTCGGAGCAGGTGCAAGCCAAACCACACAGCCCAATCTCTCAAAGCTCTGGTAAAATCTCTCTGAATCCAATGTGGAATGAATTATTGCTCTCTGAAAGGCCTCATGCTCAAACCCTTGGACAAAACGGCCATCAAACTCAGGGGTGTATTTGAAGTGTCATCTTAAGCCATGGCATCAAATTAAACGGCAGGGGATGGAGAGAACAGAGACAGAGCAACAGAGAGAGAGGAAGACTGGAGTGGTCATCAGTGCATTTCTGAACTCTTTCATCGCTAACTCATACACGCACGCACAAACGCAGATGGCCGTTAAAGCGGATCAGGCTACTGAAATGAATGTATCGTGAAACGAGTCATGAAACTCGGTACACAAGGAGAAGAGGCCAGAGGGACTCAGATATGTTTTCCAGGGGATAACTGTATTGTCGGACAGCAGCGTACTCGTCTCTTTCGGTGCTAGTCACTTACTTGAAGTGTGGAATGTGTTTTGCAATGCCAACGATTGTAAGTTTGCTGGCTTAGTGTGATATACATTACATTCATTTTGTGTTTGTGTACCATGAACACATCCAAATGTTCTTCAGAACGCTACACTGTTTTTTGTGTGCATCACTGATTTAAAACGGCAGGAAAAAGAGAAGCTGCGGCTACACCCGGAGCTCCTTACAGGCAGGACTGTGTACTCTGGCAGTGGATGTTATGGGGACAGCTGGAGTTTTCGCTCACCATCGCCAAACAGACAGAGAGGAGTCAGAAGAAGGAACAGGGTTATCAGTGGCTCAGGCACAAGCGGTTATTACAGACCGCTACTCCCAGTAGCACCAGAGGACCGTTCCGTGTGCACACCAACCTGAACGGCTGCTTCATCCATGCCTTATTAAAGGCTATAAAATGAATACTTATCCACAGCTGAAATAATTTGCCCTGAAAGTGAGCCTTTATTTCCAATTCAGTGATTGGATAAGTTTTTTTTTATGTTTGGCCAGGAGAATAAAGAGTAATTCAATTATGCGTGTTCTCGGGAGAGGGTTTTTTCAGATCCCATTGCAATGGTTAGGTTTTTACCTCAGAGGAAATACCACATGTACAATGAAAAAGCTATTTCTGTGGACTGAGATTGTGGCATACATTTTTTGAGAAGACTGGCAGCCTGGCAGAGACGATCCAGAAAAATTAGCTTTTTTTTTGTTCTCTGATGCGGGTGACTTTGTGCCGTATTCCAGGATCCTCTTGCTTTCTCTGCTCTTTCTGGCCTTCTCCTCTGCCTCACTGGAAAAAACGACAACAATCAGACACTTATTAACACGTTTATACACTTTAAAGCCATGAAATTACAATTATTTTATTTCTATAGAATATTGCAGTGTTTATTATTAATTATCCAATCAATTCTAGATGGACAAAATCAAGTCCCACCCTACATTCTTTTCTCATTTGAGAAGTTGATATACATGACATTTGAAAAAAAAAAACATAATCATGTCGACTTTGTTTGTTTTTGATACACGAAGTCCAAAAAAGTTCATTTTAAATTCACATTATGAGGTTACATAATGTATTTTATGCTTTGTATGTCTACTCTGATATTTTATTTTGGCCACACAAGTATTACAATAGGCCTGTGTGGATGTTTCAGATACAATGTTTTTAAAAAGACGATTAGCTGGCATCTTTGTTGCTTTTCCCTGACCCTTAATTATTTTTCTATATGTTTTCTCTCCCATCATGTAATATTGTCTGTTTCAGTCTTCTGTAGCTCTCTAGTGGGTTTCAAGTATTGTGGCAGCTTACAGAGAAACCTTAGATCATCTGAATGCAAATTTGGTTCTTTTGCTGCAAAAGGCAGAACACTGAAGTACATTTTCACATCTGGGAAATTCTTATTTCTCCAAAACAAAAGATTATTGTTTTGGAAATCTTAGATGACTGTTCAGAGGAGGTTTACCAGTAACAAGTGTTGAAATAGCCAAAGAGGCTGATTTGTTTGCTAGATCAGTGGATCCCAACCCTTTTTTCCAGGGGACCCCTATTTTAACATTCAAAATACTTAATCAATATCAATAGAGCCACAAATATGACATTTAACCATCTCTTGAAGTCTGAATGACTACTGAACTTTGCATCTGTACAGTACATAAACAAGCCACATGCACTCCAGCAAACATCAGCTAGCCCAGAGTCAGTGACCTCTGATGTTCATGCTGTGATGGCTTTTTTGTGTCTCTTCAAAAGACATCCATTGGTGTTTGGAATTATCACTTACTCAAATGGGGACGCCAGGCCAAGGTTCTTCCATTTCAAAGATGGTTCTAATTTCTTCTTCCTACCGCCCGGCTTGTTCCGCACAAGCTGATGTCTCGCCTTCTCAAGCACATTCTTTTCCTCATGGTCGTAAGACTTCAGGGTTTGGCCTGTTTCCTCTGCATCAACCATTTCCACATGTAGAATCTTTTTAGTGGATGGCACATCTTGAATGGCAAAGTCCTGTAGAAGACAATGAATAAAAATGAAAAGATAGTAAGGAAAAGAACCTCTGCACCAAATGTAGAGACTTGGGACTTAAAAGAGTTATTTTTCTTAAGCATTTTTTGTTCAATGCATCAATTGTTCTTCATGAAAGCACTCTTAGCTTAGCAAAACATATTTTCCATTCTACATTTTGACACATTGTCTCTTTATTGGGGAGGCACATCACACAGTCATCTCTGAGCTAGCGCAGCCTTCTTGTTCTAAGAAAGAGACGTATAAAAACTAAATCCCACTTATGAATTTGTATCCCTGAACATTTATATAATACAGCCTTTCTCCACAGTCCACTGCCAGAAAAACAATCCTGCCTTTGAGTTATGAGAATAATGACAAAATAGAAACACATTTCCAAAGTTTCTTATGTTAATTGCCTATACAATATGAGAAGTTTATTGTTTCTGTACATTCTTGAACTGCAGGCTGGCAGTTTGGCACACATTAAGTGAAGTCTTTGTGGCAAAGTAACGCAACAATGATTTTCTGAAACTGTGAAGGACTCTCCCACTTCTTTATTTCTTCTGTGAGAAGCTCAACAGGAGACATATGAATGGTTAAGAGGCAGGAAAAATCCACAGGCACCTGCTATGCCCCACCATCAGCCCTTCATTGGTTCCATCTTTTAGAGAGATGTACAGAGCAGGAGTGAGAAACAGAAATGGTGAGAGGAAAAGAGAAGAGTATGAGCGAGGAAGAGTTCAGAAAGAGTACACAAGGGAAAAAGCTTTTAATATGGCACAAGGGACTTGCTGTGGATCCAGCTGGGCTAAGCACACTTTGTGCCTTTCATGAGCTTGTTTGGTCGAAAGAAGTCCAAAGTTAAGAACAGCCAAAGTTATATCCATTTCCTCACACCACTCCACCCACCTTTAATTTTATAATTGAAGTACTAAACCCAGTCCAAGAACAAGTAGGGAGAGTTAACTCTCCAATATGGCACACCAAACAGAAGCCTGAATATCAAGTAATAGAAAACCTCAAACTACTGCAACATCCAAATATGAAGATGACAAGGAAAGAAATTTGCAAGACAAAAGAGGTCTATTCCAAAACATATTGTGCTGACTACTATTAATGAGACTCACAATTGATTTCAATACAGGCAACATGAGAGGAATGATGCAATACTCTAAAAAGCACATATACACAAATGATTATGCTTTACATAATATAATATATAAATGTATACCATTTTAATATAATAATATTTCACTACCATTCAGAAGGTAGGATTTTAAATATGTTTGAAAGAACTCTCTTATCAGACCAAGGCTGCATTCATTCAATCAAAAATACAGTAAAAACAGTACTATTGTGAAATATTATTACCATTTAAAAGAAGTGTTTTCTATTTTAATACATTTTTAAATATAATTTATTCCTGTGATTCAAAGCTGAATTTTCAGCAGCCTTCTGTGTCCCATGGTCCTTCAGAAATCATTCAAATATGCTGATTTGGTGCTCAAGAAACATTTGATCAATTTAATCCATCCGTGCTGAATACAATTATATATATATATATATATATATATATATATATATATATATATATATATATATATATATATATATATATATATATATATATATATATATATATATATACACACACACATTATAACTTACTGAATCGACAGACAGTGTATTTATATCCGTATTCCTTACTATCACTATCTTACTAGGTTTTGGAACAGAGTGACAGTCTTCCTATCCCAGTCTGACAAAGCAGCAGAGTACAATATCTTTTCCCTTATGAGCGTCACCTTCTGCTCAGCCCTGGCTGTGCATGTTTGATTAAAAGTGTCTGATCTAATTAAAGTACTGTATGAAAATGCATCGGTTCCTCATGCAGCTGATATGTTAGGAGATTAGGCCTGTTGGATTTGGCTAAGAACTGGTGTGCGCTGAGGATTTCTGGGCTGAATAATCACGGTCCGGTGGTTGACTGATGGCTGAAGGACCAGAGCGTGTCTGAGACTTATTACAGAAAACTCAGGCCGCAATCCAGAGCCTATTCTCTGCTGAACTTTTCACGCTACAAGAGTCCCATAGTGCAGCTAAAAGTATAATCTGCTCTCAAATCAACATGCACCCTAACGTAACGGGTTCATTTCAGGTGGATAAATGTCTATTTGTAGAAGGTGATGAGAGTATTGAGTAAAAAGGAGAACTCTCACATGTAGCCTTGTAGAAATGTGTTTGGAAGACATGAGAAAGAAATGGTTAGACACACAGAGAAAAGCAAACTGATGAAATCTAGAAAACAAGGAACCAATGTAAAATATGGAGAACAAAGAGGGGTTTGATTTGTGTCTAAGCAGACTACTTTTATGGCCCTCTCTTTACGGCCTCTGTCCATCACCCATCAGCTGCTAGCGCTCATGGTTGAGCTCCCGCCTGCTTGCATAATAAAACATGAAAGTCTGGTGGGCATTTTTACACACAAACGCTTGCACGCTGAACCGCCTGCCTGGCATCATCGCTTCAAAGAATAATAAAGTCTTTCTCCTCACTGCCACCAATAATCGAACTCAACCTGCTAGCACATATCCAGCCTTGTTCAAAAACCAAACACTAAAACCGCACTGAGAATATCCACCTCATTCCTTTTCTTCAGTAATACATATTGTTTCAAAGCAGCTTTACAGAAAATAGTGCCTTAATACCCCCACTGAACAAGCCAAAGGCAACATGGCCAGGAAAAATCATTGTAGAAAAATCACACCAGAAGTGCAACATCTGTTCAGTAGGTTAACAGTAGGCACTTTCAATCAGGTCTTAAATTTGAAGTGGCATTTCCTGTCTCGATAAGAATGGTATTATCCCAAAAAAATGTTGGCAACAATATTCTTACGCTTTTCAGCAATATCAATTATGACCATCACTATAATGTACCAAATAAACAGCCTAACGTGATTTACACAAGTAGGACGTGTTCCCGTATCAACATCCTTTGTTGTTCCTGAAACAACATTCCCATTAATCAATCACTGCCTTATGCTTTTAGAGTGTTACGGGCTTTGATTGGTCGATATGGATGTTGTTCTAGGACCTACAAAGGATGTTGATCCAGGGACATGTGTAAATGACATTTTGTCAAATAAACAAGTATAGCATATAGCTCTACTTCAGCTCATCCAGTTTTTTTTAGAGCTTTAGAATGATAGCACACTTAGACCGAACATTTATCAGAGGCGAGAGTTATGGAAGGTGAGCAGAGCTACTGAGCACAGACTCATGGGAACTGTTCTTCAAATGAGGTAGATGAAGAGTTTAACTTGGACATCTCTGCTGAGAGTAAAGTTAAAAATCTGCAGCAGGCTTATTTTGTGTCTGAAAACTGGCTCTGAATGCACAATAAATAGATGAAAGGAACATTTTATACTTTGTCCTCAATGTAACTGACGGGAACACCAGACAGAGGTTTTTACACCGGCAGAGTAGCACTAGACAATAACCATTACTATATGGTACAGCAGTAATCTTTCTGTCTGCCTTCATTTTCCATCTGCAAACTATATCGGCGAGAGATAACATCACCATCATTTAGCAACGAACATAAAGAGAAATCTGTCTCGATGATGGAGTTTCCATTTATATTGCTCAAGGACAGAATTATGTTGGTTATAAAACCGCCAACGGTCGGCATAAAACATTAGCGTGGATCTGAAGATTTTGTTTTAAGAAAAGAAAAGTACAAGTTGGAGGAAACCTTTTGTCTGCATCAACAAAAAAGGCATTTACTGTGCTCTGCTACTGATGAAGCTGAAGACAAATCTGGACAATATTGAGCCAGCCAAAAATTGCACACACAAAAAAAGGAAAGGAAAATGGTAATTTCTTAAAGATGTTGTATATTTAAAAATTAATTTTGATATAATTCTTGTCTTTAAAATCTCATGTAGAAAGGTCTAAATATTTGGTCCTGTAGAACAAAACATTTTTCCAACAAATACACTGTGTCACTGATGAGAAATAGGATATCATTTCTCAAACAATAAACACTTTTTACCACATCTTGAGGCCATTATCGGAAACCCAATTTGTTAATTTATCTTTTACTTTATTCAGAGAGGTCTGACTAGCTGGCCTGTTCTCACATTCTTTCACACTGTGGTGATGTGAAAAATAGCACAATGACAGAGGAAAGAACTCCCTCTATCTCTCGCTCAGTCTCTTAATCTGTCTCTCTCTTGGTTATTGTGACAAGCAGACACTTTACGCACTGAGAGAAGTATAGACATTAGCTCGTCCCCTCTTTCCCTTTGCTCTCTTCTTCTCAGCTGTGATTAATCTTATGCTGAGGAGCGAGCAGGAACACACTGCTGCCAGTTGAAGGACAGCTGTGCTGTTTTTGTGTCTATGTTTCTAAGTATTGGCTTCCCCTGAGTCTGTTTAGCAAATATTTGGAATTTAAAATGAATAACTAAATGGGTAATCTACATGGTTAATGTGTGTTCTTTTTTTCCCCTTCTTTTTAAAGAAAATCACGTGATAAATTATTATTATTTTACATTCATGCCTTTATTAGCAAATGCTGGAGAAACAACAATCAATGAGAGAGGAGATAACGGAACACAATAGTCTAGTGCTCCATGCATGTGTCGGAGCATTGCACACATCTACGGCTTGGACAGTTTTTCTTAAATTAATATATGCGATTATCTAAATGTACACTGTACAACTTTTGTATGTTCAAAAGTTCAAAAGTGGACACAAAAGTTTTTCAAAAGAATCTCTTAAGGCCCATTCTTATCAAGAACGATAACTATAAAGATAAGTATGATAACTACATAAGTGTCCACACCAATGCACAATATCATTCTATTCTAAGCACACGCCGCAGTTTTGTTGTCTGTTGTTTTAAATGCTCAAGCTCTTTAAAGCAGAATGGATTCTGATTGGCTGTCAATGTTTTTATCGTTCATCAGCTGGAAAAAAATAGTTCTGAAAGAGATTCCAAACGATATTGTTTCTCTGTGCCGTTATCGTCCTTGGTGTGAACACTACAGGCCTTTGTGCTCACCAATGCTGCATTTATTTGAACAAAAATACAATAAAAACGGTAATACTGTGAAATATTATTAATATATTTGAAAATGTAATGTAGACCTGAGATGGCAAAGGTGAATTTTCACTGCAGTCCTTCAGGGTCACATGATCCTTCAGAAATCATTTAAAATATGCTAATCTGGGGCTTAACCCTTAGGGGTCGACAAACACGCCAGTGCGTTTTGCTGGATTTTCTTCACATAGTAGCACAACTCCGTCATTTATGGTCATACAGAAAGAAAAAAATGAAAAATTAATCAAGATGTCTACTTTTGTGTGTCCACTTACAATCAAAACAAAACAAAACATTGTGCTTTTGTAAAATAAAGAAAACAAACAGGGTGTGCTTTCTGACTCTCCGTCTCCGTGAACTTTATTTTCTTGAGCACGTCTATAAACTGAAACAAAACTCAGCGAATACTTGTCACACATTTATGAGCAATATATCTTTATAAACATTTAAGTGTGTACTTTTAAATTATCTAATTCAAAAACGAAAACAAATGTTCTCTAAGTAATTTGTATGAAACCAACAAGATGTCCAGTTTCTCAAGCGAGAGCTCATTTGCTCTAATGTGACCACACCCACACGCGCAAAAGAGATTCAGATGCAAATCGTCCACGTGAAGGAACGCGAACCTGTAAACGCCTTCATTACCTCTAAACAAAGAATCTAACTTCATCATTCCTCTGCTTTTCCTCGCGTTTGGAAGACACGCTGGGAGCTTACATTGGATTTACCTCAGAAGAAGAACGCGATTTAAAGATAAGAAAGATTTGAAGGTAAGAAATGTAGCCTATTCTGAATTATATTAGAGTGTTATTGTTGCATAAACTTCACATTGTAGTTGAACTGTTGCTAGACTAAAATGTATGAAATTGACGGAAACATGTTCAAATATGAACTATAGACAGGTAGGCAACCTTTAAATGCTAAATAAATATACATGTATGACAAGAGAATGTTTGTATGCGCTTTAATATAAAACATAGCATGATATAAAAGTAGGCTAGTATGAGAGTTTATTAACACTAACATGAGGAATATAATAATATATAGACCGGTGTTTACGATGAAATACTGTGTTCGTGGATATCTGCTCAAACATAGATGTTTGTTATAATGTGGTAACAATAAGACATTATTTCTTATTAAGAGGTTCGACCTGTGGCATTATAGGAGACACAGGAGGTTGCCTTCGGGGCAAAATAACGGGGCTATTATAGTAAATTGCAGTTCATATGAAAGATTGCAATAATGTTTTGGGGGGAGGGGGGTTTGGTCAGTTTTCTGGGGGGCGCTATAAAATCTCACCTAGGGCACTAACAGAGCCTGGGCTGGCCCTGCTTATTAATTCCGCATCTCAGATGGTAGATGGGTTTCTGTATACTAAAAGCACTTGAACTGGTGATACATTTTGTGAGTATTGAAACATTACTATTATCAACATTGAAAACAGTTGTGCTGTTAATATGTTTGTGGAAACATTGATATATTTTTTATTAATAGAAAGTTCAAAAGAATAGCATTTATTTGAATTAGAAATAGCCTATTTTGTAACATTATGAATGTCTTCATTGTAACTAATTTCTTTCTGACCCCAAATTTTTCAACGGTAGTGTACTTTGACAATAACTAAATCAAAACAACGCTATTGGTGCACTTGCCATCTTAGCTTGCACCCATCTACATCATATAAGGAGGGCCAATTTATCAACATAACATTCTACTGACTGCTATAGGGGCAATGTACTGTCAATAACACCCTATCAATTTCACTAATAGCAGACTTCTTCTTTTGGTGACATCTTTGGCTCTGATGGCGTATATAGCATCCTCACATGATGATATCATCTGTTTCTGATGCCTGAACACTCAGGCTCTCCATACCACCACCACTGAGGTCCAAGCTTATTCAATACTCACAAAACGTATCACCAGTTCAAGTGCTTTTAGGTAGATACAGAAACCCATCTACCATCTGAGATGCGGAATTAATAAGCAGGGCCAGCCCAGGCTTTGTTAGTGCCCCAGGTGAGATTTTATAGCGCCCCCCAGAAAACTGTCCAAACCCCCCTCCCACCAAAACATTATTGCAATCTTTCATATGAACTGCAATTTACTATAATAGCCCCCTGTCATTTTGCGCCCAAGGCAACCTCATGTGTCGCCTATAATGCCACAGGTCGAACCTCTTAATAAGCAATAATGTCTTTTTTAACATCAGGGGATGGATTATATAAGTATGCCACAGTTGTGTTAATGCCAAAGTTGTGAGCTTAACTGTAATTCACATGTTTGGATAGCCCAGAGCATGGTTAGTATATCTAAAGCCCAGTGGTGTGGAGCAGACACTATAATGAAACTACTGTCACGTGTTCATAAATCGCCATCTGGAGCATTTTAAGGCCAAGTGCAGTGGAAGAGAATAACTAAAAACTATCATAGAAACCCAACAATTGAGGAAATAAGACACAACTTGTATGTTCAAAGAGATGAAACTCTTGTATTCATGTGGTGTTAAGCAATACCTTTTCATCAGAAGCCTTAGCAAAATGGGGAGACATGTTTTTCAACAGTGTGACAAGGTCTTTGTAGGCTTCACTTTTTCTCCTATAGGAGTTTTCACCACCTTCTCCATTGATTTCCTGGAAAACCAAATCATAATGCAAGTGTAAACAGAGATATTAACATTCCCAGTGGCGTATTAGTTTTTCTGGCTGAAATGTACGTTGGGTTACAATACATATCTCAAACAGAGTCATATTTTAAAAAGACAATTGAAAGAGCAAGAGAAAAGGTTCAACACAATAAACGCCCAACCCACACACAAAGACCATCAGCTTCACACACATGCACAGACATAACTATACTTTGAGCTCTTAATCGCTGAGGTTTAGAGGTGAATTGTTCTGATTAAATGTCTAATCTATACAATTAACTTTACTGTCATTTGCAGTAAATTCAACCTGACCTCAAATGTACAATGAACAGGTGAGTGTCAGAAAGCATTGAACAGAACACAGATGAGGACAAGAGAGTCCAAAAAGAATAGACATTTAGAAAGAGAGAGAGAGGTGGAGGAGGGAAAGAAATTAGATTTAAGAAAGAAACACAAAGATAAAAATAGACAGATGTACTTAATTAAGTGGTGCTCTGAATCAGAATGAAAAATATTATGATGTGTAAAATGTTGCTTTTGATTAATTGCACACATATTTAGTTCTGTGAGGCGGCTTTAAAGCACTGAACACAGCTAGAGAAGCAGATCTGGAACAGAATCACATATCTGTCATGTCTTAACTTTTCAGTTTCGCTTACCTCATGTTTTGGAAAAGTGTCTGTATACCATACCTTTCAAACACATTAAGAGCACATTGTGTATGTTCAAATTGTCTACCAAAATTGGCTCCCTTGACAGCTTGACACGTTTCAGATTCATAAAACTCATATTGCATCACTCAGCATTCCGATGAGATGCATTAATTTCCATCTGCTATGTGCTCAGGTCAGGCTTGTTGGGATATGCCCTATTAAGATGATCAAACTCGATCACTTGATTTTTATCAAGAACTTGATTTCTTGATAAAAATACAATATATAATCAACTGAGGGAATGTCCACATTTCTGAATCTGATTACTAAAGGGAGATGATAGGTTATGTAGCTGAATTTCATCATTTTTGACACCGATGATGTAGCAGAATTGTGTTTTGCTTTGACATACAAGACAATTGTGTTCCCAGAGCAATCCAAAACTGACGCACCAAATGACTGTTATTACTTTCTTGACAGTTTTCTCACCTCATCGAGGAAAACTCCGCTAGTATTGCAAGTGATGAACAGCGTGGGCTCTGTGTCACAGGTCTCAATTATGAGGGAGCAAATCTCTCCATCCATCTGCCTCCAGGGAGGAGAGCGACAACCATTGGAGAACGCGTAATCTGAGGAGACAGGATTTATGCTTTAGAGATTTGTATATTTTGTTATACGTATAATGTGTCAAATGTTGAATTAATGCACTGTTGTCACCTCTCAACAGCAAAAGTTTGCAATAAAACTTCAGTTTTGGAAAGTACATACAGTGCAGGCTCCCACAGGGGCAGATGGACACTCGTTCCCTGTAGCCCAGCCAGTGAAGATGACTGATTGTTCTTCAGGACTGAGCTGCTGCAGGCATAACCCCAAGATAAATTACCCTCGCCAAACACCCCTGCCGATACTCCACATGCTCCAAACCGCCCTGTGCATCCTCACGGCCCCCCCCCCTCCTTTATTTGCAAATAAGCTTCCAATTTTACTCGGCATACGGGGACACATTTTTCAAAAGAAGCCACATCCATCACTCAAAATTTGCAGGCCACAATCCTTTTTCCAAAAACAGTTGATTGTTATAGCACAGCAAATCTGCCCATTCTCCTCAGGGAAAGAGGAAGAATTGATGAATCTCTTTGTAAACTGAAATCTGACATATGTAATGGTTTCCATGTTGTGGAGATTTGAATACAGACATGTTATATTTAAAGGATATCCAGCATTGCCACAAATGGTGGTGGCTTAAAGACTGTGGAGTGTGAGGAATAGAGACAGATTTTTAATTTTTTTTAATTTTAGAGTTAGTAATAAGCACTGACTGACATGATCAGAACTGCTAAATTTACTTAGTTTCTTGAAGTGAAACCTCCCATGGAAGATTCAATCTTAAGGTGCCGTCACATTTACTGTTGTTCAGTGAATTTAGTTGTTCGGTCAAATCCCGTCATTTCAATATAGGAATCAACACAATTGGGAATTTCACATTAGGGTGGAATATTTCCCCACACATTTCCCATTGGGTTCTATTTGGTCATGCAAATTCACTGCATTGACCAATAGAAAGCTGTTTGGTTAGACATTGAATTCATAGATTGCTACACTAATGACAATGGACCTTTTTTTTGGCCACAAAATTTTGCTAATGTGACAGCAACATTAGCCTTATAGAGTCTGGTACTTTCAAGAAAATACATCAATGTATTATCATTGTCATGATCATTACCTGAATCCTCTACAGGCTTGAGAAGCACTGTTCGCTGAACTCTAATATGAGTTGGTTTTGATTTAATTTATGGCAGACTGTTTGTTCTGCATCAGCAGGGAAGTGGGCCCCACGCACCTGCACAAGGTTCGACTCTGAAAGTGGAACTATGAGCATTATCTTTGGGGCCGGCTTTCACCTCAGTTGTCTCTACAGATCCATCTTTTGAGTTATCTGACACCGACCTCTCTTGATTCAATTTCTTGTTGGCCTGTGGAATCTGTGATGGTTCAGTGGCCACATTTAACTCAGCACCACTTTCTGTCGCAGCTCTGCACATCATCAGTAACAGCCACATTAGTGACGTTCATCTCATTTTTGTTAGAGTAGGTCTGTCTAATGTAATCTGTAATTGCCGCAAACAAAAAAATCTTACTGATTTTGAACTAATGAAATAGAAAAGCAATACTGGTTCAGTGTGTCTTTAATTGTGAAGAAGTCTTGTTTTCTGATTTTTTTTAGTCTTGTTTTCTGATTTAAAAAAAAAAAAAAATTACTATAATTCAAAAGGAAGACAAGTTTATTTTTCTTACCCCATTGGAATATTTTGTTGTTGTTATACATCGGACATGACAGTTGTTGCAACAGTTTGAAGCTTGAAAATTCAATTGTTCTTCGTGTTAGAAGTACATTTATGTGATCTGATGTGAAGTACATCAGAAGTAGAACGTCACACCATGCTGCATCCAGTGTAGACAGCATCACTGATTATAATAGGTTCTATTTGCATATGTCACGTTATGCTGCTCGCGTCTGGTGTAAACACGGTGTCACTCAATTTTCAGAAAACAATTTTGTCATTTAACTTCTCAAATAAATGTATTTTGATTTAAGAATGTTTACTAGAGATACGTGTACTGGAAAACATGACAAAAATACTTAGTAAGAAATGTACTTTTTTCAGGGCAGAGGCGTCAGTCAACATTTGTTGCCATGCCTGACTGTCAAGATGTGAGAACTAAGAAATTGTTTCCATTTTCCTCAAAATCTAAATTACTGTACGACTTCAGTCCAATTGAACAATATAAGAAAAAAGAAAAGAAGACAAAAATCTCACACAGACACTCTCAGTTACACCGGAAAACTACAATCACTCGCTCCAAACATCGACTCAGTTTGACTCAGAAGATTAATCAGATTGAGGGTGAAAATAAGTGTGGAAGTGAGTGAGTGACAGAACGAGATAAAGTGAGCAGAAGAGATGGAGAGGGGGAAGAGTGAGGATAATACAAACCTGATGTGTAGCGCACAGACTTCAGCGCCCGGTTTTCTCCTGTTCCACAGAATCTCTTCAACAGATCTACCTCTGTATTAACAGCTGCTGGGCTTAGCCTGCCCTCTCTGGGCAAAAACACACACACAACACAGAACAAAAATACAGCTCATTAACCAGTAACAGTAATATAGCTATAAATGCATGCACTGTAATGTAGCTATAAATGCAAGTACTGTGTCTGTGTGTGTGTGTGTGTGTGTGTGTGTGTGTGTGTGTGTGTCTGTGTGTGTGTATATATATATATACAGTATATATAATATATAGGCTATGTATATATACAGTATATACAGTTAATAAAGACCAGCAGAACGGCTGATTGCTTTAATTAAAGGCAGTATATAGCATATGCATACATGATCATGATCGGTCTGACAGCAATGCTTAGCAGCTTCTCGTCCAGCTGATGCAGGATATTAAATAGTTTGTCTTCCTGTATTGTAGGAGATGTGGGCCCAAAGATCTTCTTCACTGGCTCCCTGTTAGCTGTTGGCCATAAACACACCTTATTCACAACTGCTCATCATACAAAAACACTTTCACTATACTTTTTTTTTTTTTTCAGCCCTATGTTTCATTGCAAATTTATAAAAAAGATAAATAAGAATCCGCTAAACGTTACCAAAAACTTACCAAACGCACCTTTAAATGATAGCCAAAAGCTGCAGAAAGCATGTCTGAAACTAATCTTCAGATGGAAAATTTGCTCTAAAAGAACGGTGTGGTCCAAAAGACTGAGACCACTAATGAAAATGTTGCTATTTAATACATATATACATATTATAGCCTATAATTAATACAAATTATATTATCAACATAAAAAAAGTCAATTTAAAACTGAATTGAAAAAATAACATGAATTTCAGATTTCCAGATTCAGTATTTGTATTCCTCTTCTTGCTGTAATGACAGTAGCACTTGAGCTGCACAAACTCCAGAAGTTTGAGTAAAACCTGATCATCTCATTATCCAGCATGATCTGAGAACGATCAGAACATCTTGTGCATTAATGGAAGAACATCTGACTGACTGTAAAAAAGGAGTCCACATGATTTGATTGGAGTCCTAGAAATAGTGCAGCATCTTAAATATTTCTTAAGGCGCATTCACACCAAGAACGATAACCATAAAGATAACCATATTAGCATCAACACCAGCGGACGATATCACTCTGTTTATCCTAAGCACGTGCTTGTCTGCCTCTTTAAATGCTCAAACTCATTACAGCAGGATGGATTCTGATTGGCTGTCAATGTTTTTATCATTCATCAGCTGGATAAACTCATTCTGAAAGAGATTCCAACGATATCGTTTCTATGTGCCATTATCACATAGCTGTGGTGTGAACTCTGCTATTCTTTAATATTGAGAACGTTATCTTTATAGTTATCGTCCTAGGTGTGAATGGGCCTTTACTCATTTTAGGTTTCAAGAAGAAAAAATAACTATATTTTTTAAATAATGACAGTTTAAATAATTACAGCTATTCAGTGTGGTCTCAGATTTTGGGATCCTACATCTTGCATCATAAATTAATATAGGCACCGTGACTGGACTGATTAAGACTTCAAATGTGATACCGGAAGATATTGAAAATAACAGAATAGAGCATTTCAAGGAAAATTAGCTCTGAGTAACTGCATGTTCGCCATGCAGCTCACCCTCCAAACAGGTCTGGACCTCCTTCATCTTTTTATCTTTGTTTAGAAGCAGAAGGTTAGACAGGTGGTAAAATGAGTGCACTGAGATGTCAGGTGGACTCAGATGCAGAAGGGGACGTCCTTTATCATCACATTCCTGGGACATAGCTGATTCTCCACTAAAAAAAGGGGGGGAAATGGTGTCACAGGTGTTTTTAAGCATTCACCTGACTTAAGCAGCTCTGCATTGATTCAGCATATGAATTTATCTGAAAACCTACAATATGAACCAAATGAGGTTTTACAGTTATCTAGACGAGAAAAATAAATTAGGTCTAATCTTTCTGATATCTTTAAAGGGAATGTGTTATGCTAAATCAATTGCACATCTCTTATCATCTCCGTCTGTTGGTATTACCTGATGTCATATAAATCTGACATGAAATCAGACGCTTCTAGAGTTGTATTCCATTGTAAAGGCTCGCTGAATGTCAGCCTGGCCTCGTGTGGGTGTTTGTCGCCGAACTCCTCCGTGAAGAGCAGGATTTCAGTCAGAATGTCATTATTCAAAGGGCTTTTCTCTAGTTTATCCGCCTCAGAGCTCCACTGAATTGCCCTAGAGAGTGCCACCCCCATGACGGACACTGGATAGCCTAACGTTAAAGCAAAACAGTAAACAGTATTAATACAACACGAGAGGGTTAAAGCCATTTCAATGCGTGCATTAAAGCGCGAGGACTGATATGCGGCGTTCCAAACGTCAAACGGATTATTTAACTGTAAAGGCTAAACTATTTCTGACCCTCTTGAAAGTGATTCAATATATAAGACGGTTTATTACTCACCAAACGTAGCTAAACAAGTCTGCTCAAGTTTGTATGACTGTTTTCCTCTACAAATGTTATCTATCTTGCTAACTTTGTGGCTGGTCGGCGCTGCTTTCAGTTACTGAGTAACCATAGAAACGAACTACGCGCTGGCTCCGGTTGTTAATAAACAGTCGAACAACGTAGAGCGGAGAGGGTCAAAAAAAGTTAGCGTAAGAAGCGGTCTTTTCTTTTTCTTTGTCTGCGCGTGTACAGGAAACACTGTATTGGTATGAATGATCAACATTACATTAAGCTGTCTTTGTTATGCAAACAAAAGTGAGGTCCTACCTGACCGAAGGCTTTCGCATTATGTCAACTCTGTTTGTTTTCTCTCTGGGGTTGCGTGCCCACAGAACCACACTTTTGAGAGGCTCTTTATAAACTTCCGTGCTGTGCTGTATGGTTTGGCAGAAAATTACACACAGGCATTTGGGCCACAGAAAATACTTAATTTCCCAACTGATCCTGCCTGCACAGCCTCTCAAAATAAGTGAATTCAGCTCAACATTATTCACGCTGGGTTTAACTGATAGGTCTCACTCATAAGCTTTCAAGTGAACCAAAACAGAAAAGGAGCTCCCTCTTTTCAGATCATGCAGATGGAAGGACTAGTGCCAGGTGTATTAGCCTCTCTCTCTCATTGCCAAACCACACCGATGACCTAGAGATTAACGTTACAGAAATTTCCATGCATTTTCGCTTAAATAGTGCTCTTTAGATTTTACTCTATTACTGAATTAATGATTTTACTTCTTGCTGCAGATCAAGAGATCATTACAAAGAATTTCCCCCAGGCATTTAAAATTACATGGAAATTTACAAGCATTTCCACAAGACTTCCACAACTCACAAAAAGTTAGGCTAATTGCAGGAGCAGAGACCTTTTTATTAATATAATCATGTCTGTCCAGTGTACAGGTATTTCAGAGCTTCCACACACATCACTAGTAAACATCACTGAATGGGTTTAATTACAGCACTACTATTGTATATTTTCTTTGTGTGTAGGAAATAAGCATAAGCTTTTGATTTTAAATCTGGAAAAATATCTGTTCTTGATCCTTTTTGCAACAGACGTTTACAGCCATGAGGCCATAACGATGATGAACAGAAGCAGAAAAGAAATGCAAATGCTCACTTAGCAGTGTGTGTGTGTGTGTGTGTGTGTGTGTCAACATTTTGATTTATACCTACAGTCCAGACATGCTTTTATTCTACATGTATTTTCAAAAGCCCAGTCTTTCATCCTTGGTTGAATAAATGGGTGCAAATCAGTGTCGTCAATCTTAATGTGTGACATTTTGTCTGGCACAGCCACTTCTTGGAAATCCAACAGACTAAAGCGGGGAGCCCATATAAGAGGTAACACCGAGACTGTGGGCAATAAAAAACAGACCCTCTCCATCGTTAGAGTTTTTCTATCCTTCATTCTCATGTCTGCAATCATTCAATGATAAATTGTAAATGGATTCAAGATGATGGCCTTGGTATAGCACAGGAGTTTTCAAACCGGGGTCTATGGAGCCCCTGGGGGCTGCAAGGGGTGCTAGAGTGTCCACAGAAAATTTAAAGGTAGGGTAGGCAATAAAAATAAAAAAATGTTTTATACTGGTTGAAACTCTCCACATCCTGATAGCAATCAATAATATAAGTGGTCTAAATACAGTATTTTTATATATATATATATATATATATATATATATATATATATATATATATAAATACTGTGGAAGTCTCAGTGGAAGTCTCAGGACCAAAAATAGCATACCTTCGCGCACCTTAGAGTACTATGCAGAGTTGTAGACACACAGTCATTGGGCGTCGTAAAGAAACACCAGCCGGCTTTTACAGTTCCTTCTGAACCAAAACAACTTATGCTGTGTTCACGCCATGTCATAACCATAATTTCAAGATGGCAACCCATGACGTTCTACCCGGAGCTGTTCACATCCTCAACCTCGGACTTTTCAACACTACCAATGCCCAAATGAATCTGCAGCAGTCAGGTGGTACAACTAGAGCTATGTAAGTTGTTTATGTTCATTATTATTGTAATGTTAAATGTACTTTGAGACATGAGGCAATTTAATGCCATCTTTCAGCAATTTAATGACACTTTGCAGACTTCGCTCTGGCTGTGTGCGTTCATGTGTGTTGAAGAAGGCGTGGCTTTGGAGAGCAGAGGGATCTCTTGCTTTCAAAGCTAGCTTGCTATTGCTAGCAGCTCTAAAATTGCCTTCCCTACCTTTAAGAGACCTTAAAAATAATTAAAATAAAGTTAATATAATTAAACTTATCGTGCTTATTTTTTTTGTTATGCTTTGTACAGAAATTTACAGAAAGTTAACCTTACCATTCTTATTTACCTTACAATTATTTTATTATGCGGACAACAAAACAGTACACTGAACTTTTTAGCATATAATTATACATTTTTATTTAATTCATTGCAAGTTTACACATCTATAGCATTAAACGTAGTGGGAAAAAAAGATTCTTAACTCATGTCCTACAGATAGCCAAGTAGCAAAATAAAAAAGTGATCGGAAAGCAGAAAAAGAATAGAGAAGGAATTAAAGGTTTCATATAGAATGACTAGAGAAAATGAAAGAATGAGAGAAAGACAGACATAGAAAGGAAAGAACAGGAAAAAAGTAACTTAACTTGTAATCCACTGCACACTCTCATTAGCTCTTACTAATTGCTGTTCGTTAATGAGGCTAAACACAATGAGCTGGTGCACCAGGGCTTCCTTTAAACATAAACACTCACAGTCTGTGGTCAGAAGCACCTGTCAGCTCCTCCAACTCTCTCTGGCTGTACCTCAATCTCAGCATAATAAACAAAGGCGTCGTCTGGAGCGGTCCAGCAGTGATGCTGATTGAGCTGAAGCGGGAACTCACTGCAGAAGATTTACGAGGAGCGGCTCTGTCTTCAAGCACGGAGGCTGTGATTGCATCCGTCCACAGCTCACTCTCCACTCTCAAAACAGTCCATTAACGAGGGGAAATCAGGCTCGGGCAGGAATACACACAATTTGTGGGGCGATTAAGGGCACCGACCTACTGGAGTTGGGGCCAGTTCAAACAGAACACTTTTTATGCTGTTTTTTTAATCGTTTTTGTATGTAAATGCCCTAGACAGATGCCTTGGCCATTGCACCGTGGGTTTTAAGCATATCTCATGTATGAGCGTAGTTTTTTTAAAATCAGTATGTTAAGTTAAAACTTGACATATTTCACTTTTAAAAACGCCTCTCGATAAGTTATTTTCAGCTATGCTTCCTCATGCATTTTGTGTGAACTACCCAAAAATACTTAAAGCTGCAGACCTTTTTTTTTTACTTCAGTAGACTAAATTAAATTGAAGCTACAGTTTGTAACTTTTTTAGAGAAACAACAGTGTCCATTAATGAGATGCAAAATAAACATTCAAACTGCGTCTTTAACCAGGAACAGTTTTAGATAACCCTATAATAATGAATTATATATTTTAGAGCGGTTGGGACAGATTTTGCAGGAAATTGCACACTTCTGTTTCATTCCTACTGACCACCAGAGGCAGTGCAAAGCACTAGTGGATAATCGCTGTGCCAACTAGATAGATCCAGAAGAATATACAACAAAGCCCGTCACATAGACAGTAAAAGAAATGGACACAGCGACCCCATTGGATTCAACGGAGAAAAGTGAAGTCAATTAGAAGCTCTCACTTCCTGA
This sequence comes from Abramis brama, assembly GCF_963993115.1. Lineage (NCBI taxonomy): Eukaryota > Metazoa > Chordata > Actinopteri > Cypriniformes > Leuciscidae > Abramis > Abramis brama. The sequence continues at coordinate 15,996,278 of NC_139976.1, read as the reverse complement.
TGGCTGAACGTACTGCGCAGACTCAAACTGAGCTTGACGACGTAGATGCGACGTGAGCAACCTGTCTGTCTTCTAGTAGCTATGCCAAGAGAAATCTGAATCATTCCCTTCCGAAACTTGCAGAGACGGAGAGCGTGAGTAGGAGGTGTCCATGAGGAGCAGGAGAAACTTTTGCTAAGTATTCTGATTAATTATTTTGTCATTTTGCCTCCACGTCCCCCCGATTGCACGCGAGCTTCTCCTCCTGTCCATACGATAATTTCTCTACTGTGCGACAGAGAGTCGCGTCGTTATGACGCAATCGTTAGCCTATTTTTACAAAAACTGCTTCTATGGGACCATAACGTAAGATACAAGGCAATGGAGCCTTTTATACATTTTCGTGTTTCTTTAGAAATGAATAATGGACAAATGAAGTCTTTAAACGCCTCAGATGTAAAGTTATTCGCCGTCAAAGTGACGCCAAAATGAATGGGAGTCAATGGAATGCTAACAGCAGGTGATGGTCTGCTAATCAATGGCGGCCCCCGGGGAAGCTTCAGTTTCGGCTGAAAGATTACCCCCTTGGTCCGTCATGACACAGACCGAGACGCGAAGATATTAACCACAGCCCAGCCTCTTTCGCTTTCTCGCTTTTGATAGGTCAGTTGTTTTCACGCTGTCTGTCTTCACGCGTGCTCTACACTATCATCACTTTTCAATTGCGTCTTTACAGCCAAAAACCCTGAGGCTATGGGACCGGCGGTCGGTCGTTGTGCAGACCGTGCCACTGTGCAGCATCTACATTACTGGGAAAATTCAGTGTCCGACCCCTGCGTTCTGGCGAATTTGAGCAATTCCGACGCCGGCCTCTCAAGTTTTCAGAAATCTTTCTGACAGTTGTCAAAAATGTAACCAGTTCAATGGCCCTTTCCTTAGAAATTCATTCACTGTTACTGAAAGGAGCCATAGAAAAAGTTATCGGGCTCCTCGTGTTTTTACAAGATGCATGAGTGTGGCCCTGTCTCCTCTTTGGTCCAAGGGCATGAGGATTCTGCCCTACTTAGACGATTGGCTGCTTTGTGCCCCAACAAGACGACATGCGTTACACAAAACAAAGAATGTGCTGGAGCATATCCAGAGGTTGGGCCTTAGTGTGAACGACACAGAGTCATCTGGCCCCAGAACAGACCATAACCTTCATCGGAATAACACTCAATTCAATTACAATGTCTGCCACATTGTCTCACGCGTGGACAGACAATATTTGTCAGTTACGGACTCGTTTCGGGTCAGGGGACAAAACTTCCTTCTACAAAATGATGTCCTTCTGCAACTAATGGGGATGTTAGCCGCCGTCACACCCGTGATCCCCTTGGGTTTGTTCACCTCAGGCCTCTTCAGAGGTGGACGAACAGCTTAGGGCTAGATTCACAGAGACTGTGCATGATTGTCGTTTCGCCTACCTGTGTCCGTGCACTGAAAACCTGGAAAAGGGCAACATTTCTGAGAGCCGGAGTGCCACTTGGGGTGGTGTCCTCACGTCGGGAAGTGATCACGACCGATTTCCCTCAATGTGGAACCAGAGGGGAATTGGTGGTCACTGGTTACCCAGGGAGGCCTTAGAACATATCAACGTCCTGGAGTTGAAGGCAGTGTACTTAGCTCTACAACACTTCTTACCAAATCTGATGGGTCGTCATGTGCTTGTCCGGTCCAACAACACGTCGACGGTCTTTCATTTGAATTACCAGGGCGGCACCGGGTTTCTTGCGTCTTTACAGCTAACTTGCAAGATCCTCACATGGTCTCAGGGCCGGCTGGCTTCATTAAGGGCAGTTCATCTCCCGGGATTGGACAATCAAGTGGCGGATGCTCTGTCCAGGGATCTGCTGCTCCCAGGGGAATGTAGACTTCACCCAGATGTAATACAGTTGATTTGGCAACTGTTTGGCAAGGCAGAGGTCGACCTGTTTGCATCGGAAATGACCACTCTTTGCCGCTGGTGGTTTGCGAGAGCCGAGACGTCCAGCCCATTGGGACAGGATGCATTAGCTCATGAGTGGCCGAGTTGCCTGTTGTATGCGTTCCCTCCATTTCCACTTCTGTGGGAAACATTACACCGTATATTCCTATACAAGCACAGGGTGCTTTTAGTGGCACATCGAGTCTGCTACAACGCAAACCATGGCAGCTTCCCATCAGAAGGGACCTTCTTTCTCAGATGCACGGCCATGTTTGGCATCCAGATCTAACTTGTCTTCAGCTCTGGGTTTGGCCCTTGGGTCCAGATCACAGTTAATGGATTGTGAACCAGCATTAGTGAACTCTATCGGCAACGCTAGTGCTCCTTCAACACGACAGCTTTATGTTGCTCATTGGAGGATGTTTTCTTCTTGGTGCAGGGATCAAGGAATGGACCCAGTTCACTGTACTGTGCCGACAGTATTGAGTTTCTTGCAGCATCTATTTGATGACAACAGGGTGGCCTCCACTTTAAAAGTTTATGTTGCTGCCATATCTGCTTATCACTACCCGGTTGCTGGTGCTTCCCTCGGGTCTCATAACCTTGTTTGTAGTTTTCTGAAGGGAGTGAGGCGTTTAAAGCCAGTTCATTCTACTCCTTTTCCTGTGTGGGACTTACTGCTTGTTCTAGAGTCCCTTTGTACACCACCATTTGAGCTGTTGGCTGTTGCTTCCACTAAACGTGTTGGTGAACTTCATGCCTTGTCAGTGAGTGAATTGTGTTTACGCTGGTTACCAGAGGAAAGTGCTATGTTAAGTCTACTGCTTCTTTCAGACAGACGGATCAGTTATTTGTCTGTTATGGTGAGGTACGCAAAGGTGAACCTTTGTCCAAACAGAGACTATCACGTTGGATTGTTGAGGCGATAAAGTTGCCGTATAATAAATCTCATCAACCCTTACCAGTGGGTGTTACTTGTCACTCCACTAGGGCCGTATCTTCGTCTTGGGCCGCTTTACGGGGAGTTTCCTTGGTGGATGTCTGCAAAGCTCTTCTCCAAGTACCTTCTACAAGTTCTACAAGGTTAACGTGGCTGCTTCCCATGATGTGAGCTCTGCAGTCCTTCTAGAGCAACCTTGATGTTTGTAGGTGGGTGGCGTTCCTCATGATTTTGTTGATATGCATCATCCACTAGTGTGCTTTGCACTGCCTCTGGCGGTCAGTGGGAATGAAACAGAATGCTAGTTACGCATGTACAGTAACTGTGGTTCTGTGAATTCTGAATGACCACCAGAGTCCGTTGTCACTCAGAATTGCTGTGGTTTATATCCTCGCGTCTCGTCTACATCATGACGTGACTTTGTTGTTATATTCTTCTCAATCTATCTAGCTGGCGCAGCGATTATCCACTAGTGCTTTGCACTGCTTCTGGCGGTCATCCGGAATTCACAGAACCACAGTTACATACGTAACTAGCGATATCAATTGCCTGTGCGCGTCATGTCAAATCTGTGAAAGGTGGCACTTGTATAGTGTTGGAGTAGTGAGAAGGTTAAAGTTATAATGAGTGACAAATTGACTATATGGACCAAAACAGCAAACTTCACCAGTTGTAAAAACAAACAAAAGCAAAAAGGAAAAGAGATAGCTAGAGTCCACAATAAAACCGTGGTTTTATCATAGCCTAGTAAAAGTGTAGTAAGACCATTTTTTTGGCGGATTGATTAGCCTACCATTTGTATAACCACAGTTTTACTATAAATACCATGGTTAATTTGTGGTCACCATGATTAAGCTACAAAAAACAGTTTTTTTTGGTTTTATTTGTAGTAAAAGCAAGGTTAATTTTAGTAGCCCTAATAGCGGGCTCATTATAATGTTCATTGTAACGTTTTACCTTACTAGCAAACATGTCTAATGTTAGGGACATGTAATGTAAACTTTTGTTTCGTTACTACTTCTAGTGGAAGCTTAGCAGTAGGTTTAAATAGAACGCTCTAAGCCCTTGATCACTTAGAATCTGTTATGGACCCTGCATTTGTGACGTCACAATTGTATTGCGGTATATGGATCTGCCTGAAGTGTACATACGAGTAGACAAAATTGGGGGTTTGAGGGTCTGTCCAAATAAACTTCCCTCATCCACTTGACGAAGTTGAATGCATTTTAAAATGGCAGTGGGGATTTAAGTGCTTAAGGAAGTTTGCGAGTGTATGTCTAAAAGTGGAGTTAAATGTAGGGCAAGACAAAATGTAGGGCAGGACTTGATTTTGTCCATTAAGAATTGGTTGGATCATTGGATTGTTGTGGTTTGTTAATGCTGTGATCTCATGTGAGTGACAGGTTGTCTCGCCTTCACGCCGAAAAACATCATCAGAGAAGAGGGAGAGGCTATTTTGATTAAAGATTTTAAAGGGCACATATTATATAAAAACAATGATGTGCACGGATAAATCATTTATAATAAATACCGAAATATTCCATACAAAAACAAGAATCGTCAATTTTGATTTCATGGTGACTTTAAAAATAAGGGTCCCTATGTAAAAAATAAAATAAAATTTTGGACCGGAGAATGCATCATCTGAATTCACAAATCGTGTCAAATGACATACAATATTATTTACATGTCTGCGAAAGTGCCCTGCTGATTTATAGTCAAAATAAATCTGAATTTCTGCAGCGAAGTATCATACCTAGACCTTCAGCTCCCATTACTGTGCACAGGGATGGAAGTCAACAACAGTTCAGCACAGTTAAGTACAGTTCAACAACTCCGTTAAACTCCACAAGCAGCCTGACTGGAACATGGGTGACTTTGGTCACGGTAATGAACACCTGCAAAATCTGTCAGATACTCGTAAAAAGGAAATTCAGCAGGAGTAGATGGAGTGAGATAGACTAATATGGGAAGAGGGAATGAGAAAGGCCCATCATGCTACTTCCCAGCTGTGAGCTTGTTCTTGTGAGCAGATCTTAGAGCAACGATTACGGGGAATAAAGCTGTAAGATTGTGAGACTGACTTGCAATGAACAAGAAAGTTGATGACCTGTCATAACTCCTTTTATGAGAAAATTTTACAGCACACGTTTTCAGACGACGGACTCCACATTGTCTCAAATTGGACTCACAATCCTTTGCATTAAGCAAATCAGCTACATCCCATCCCAGATTCAAATATAATGGCTACCGTTATTTGATTATTATGAATAATAGCCCGTTTTATAGGGTGTTTGCACAGGCCGCTGTACAAGTTTACAAGTGTGTGTTAATGCGTGTGCGTGTGTAAGCCAAAGCGAAAATGCTTAAACCCTTTTACAATGGTTTGATAGGCCAGACAGGCAGACACACAGAGGGAGTTGGGTGCCAAAATCAACATTACTTAATTTTCAGCAGCAGACAGAGAAAGACCTTGGTGCATCAGTATGTTTATGAAGCGTTGTGTGATGGGATTCACGGCTGCCGTGCGCTCACCTTTTCTTAGTTTAGCACGAGTAAGCTCCAGGACTGTCAAAGCAGCTAGGATGGTTTAAGGAGACTGGATTTTTGATTTATGACAGAAATTCATATTGCAATAACAGGTTGTTAAACAGCAGTTGGCGGGAATGGAAAGATTCACTGACCTGCACTATATGAAACAGTCTGTTTAATTTTTCATTCAAGTAAACTCGGCACCTGCTCTTATTTTATTCTTACTTTTTATAGGATAGCAGTAAAGTTTCCTTATATACTTTTATTTTTCTTTAACATTATTGGAAAAACTAACAGATATTGTCAAGAAACAAACAAATCTAACCCACATTAAATATATATTTTTTTTCTTTTCTGTTTTTTCCCCCCTTTTTATTAAAAAATGTGTAATTAAAAGTACAAAATCTATAAATTATATAATATGTAATATAACATTTAGTATTTCAAAGATAAATCTCCATTGTGATTGGCCCACTGTAATCCAGACTCATTTTTAAATTCTAAAATTCACAAAATAAAATCTAAATTAGAAATTCTTGTAAAAAAAATCTGTTTCTGATAGCAAAAATGTGAAATCTATGGTCTTCATATTTCCTGGAAACAAAAAATGACCCTATTAGTCAATAGTAGGGTTAACGTGTGTGAATAAAGTTGAGATGATGGGAGAAAAATAATAATAATAATACAAAAAAAGGGGGAAAAAATATTTACATTTGTTTTTTCTTCTTCTATAGACCTGTTCCTCATCTTTCTGGAGTTTTTCTCACTCTAAAATAACAGTCATAACTTTCATGTCTACAGTATATGCAACAAACACAAACTTGAGATGCCAAGCCCAAGCCAACACTTCCACAGGGCACGGCGAAAGGTAAATACATTACAAATCACCGCACAGGGTGTTCATAAAGGAGCCACACTATAAAATGAAGGCAATAAAGTCAATTATTTTTGCACTAAACTCTCTCTCTCTGCTGAGAAAATAACATCAGATACGACAAAATGTTTTCTCTGTAACAATGAATATCAGTGCTCAGGCCTGGCCTGCTTCTAAACCTACAATTGTGGCTTTCATGTGATGTGTGCGTATGTCAAGCCGCTGTTTGCCTGTGCTTTCTTTGGAGCAGGAGCCTGACTTTCAAATATAGACGTTAAAAGGAGATTTATGAATATATGAATTTATGGTAAAAACTAATAATGGTTCTTTGTGGCAGTGGTACAAATTGGAGAAGGTTTTTTGGGCATTGTTTGTTTGTTTAACGTTTTTCATCGTTGTTCCACAAAACCCCAATTCCTCAGACTAAATCAACGAGAACTTTGCCAGAACTTTACAGATGGAATAAGCTGATCAAGCAACCTCAAATCATGTCCTTGAGAAAATGAAATCATCATAAAATTGAATATCTACATCCATTTGGGAAGACTGAACATTTTGATTCCACTGACGCCACTTTGCACGGAAAAGCAAGCACTTGATAACATCAAAAATGAAACTTTTTCCACAATATTTGCCACATGTGTCAACAAAGACTTAAATAGAAGGGTTTCAATGATGTAGCGCATATTAAAAATACTCTAGACAAGTCATACTTTTCAAAGTATGTTTTACAAGAAAATACTCTTTAATTTTTTCAGCTCCGAAATTTCACGTTTAATTCAATGTGTTACTTTCCATTTCATTGTAATTGTTTGAGAAGTTTTCAAACAATTTCCGAGTAAAAACAGTTTCTACATCGATTTTTTTTTGCAGCGTATCTAACTGCTTTCAAGTAAATGATCTCGGTAATCTCTCTCTGGCTGTTTATTGGACCTGCTCAATATTCCTCTGACTGTTTATTGGCCCTGCTCACTATTTTCTTTCTTCTGACTTTTAGACCTGCCCATCCCCCCAAACCATCGGTCTTAATCCACACTACATATGCCTCGGTTTCCCCGCTCTCTAACCAAAGACGGCTCCCTAGCATCCGGTTGTACACCCACACCTCCCTTCTCCTGCTGATAACTGGTGCTTCTACAATTTCAAAGGCATGTTTGAGCCGAAGCGCAGATCCTAATGTTCTTTCCTCTCTCTCGCAGTGTAATTATTATTTTGAAAGTGCGGTCTGGGGAGGCTGTCAGGGTTTGGCACAGTCTGTGGCAGTAATGTGCTGGGTGTTTTAATACAGCTTGACTTCTGTTTTATAAACTCTGCGGGCAAACATCACAGGCTCTCCGGTTCTGTCTCTCCCTTTCTCCCCTGCCCTCCTGTCTCGATGAACGCACACAGATGTGCCACTAGGTTCTCTCTACCATGTGGTGGGTGGCGTGCATGTGTGCGTTGTGGTGTCGGGCTGTTTGTCTAACACGGTCATTGGTTAAGAGTTTAGGTTCTAATAGGCCCAACACTTGTAATTTAGTGGGGGAAAGATAGAGAGGAAAACAGAGAATGGAGAATGAGACCTGGAAGGAATGAGGAACCCATGACATGGAGAAAAAACAGAAGAACTCTGTAACAGTGATATCCTACTATGGCACCATGGAAAAGCACTTAAAGACACACAAGACAGCGCTGATGTTTCCTCAGATCACAAGCACTGCCATGCCCGCTAACAGCAGAGGCCTGATCAAAGACAAAGCTCTTTGCGCTCGGTCCGCACCTCTTTTCTGTACCTCAGGCGTCTGCAGACGTCAGGTAGAAGCTGAGTGGGGCAAGCGTGCTAAAATTCGGAGAGTTGGCGTAATGGCAGCTTAAATGGCAGGTCTCTGGGGTTCAACAGTTCTTTTCCTCCTTTTGGTCAGACTCCAAAAACGGGACACTGAATCAGGATCTCCAACCAGTATCCATTCGAGTTTGTGTTCACAGACAATGCCAGGACAAATCTGAAAAATAAATTAAAAATTTCAATTATAATCCTGTCTGAAATAGCAAAAGGTCATATGGTAAATCTTTACAATAAGATTCAATTAGTTAACATTGCGAACTGACAATAAAAAATACTTCTAAAGTATTTATATATCTTTGTTCATGTTAATTTCAACATTTAATATTAATATTATCTGAGAACTAGCAGTTGTATTTTTATTAATGTAGATTAATCAATATAGTAACAAATGTATTGCTCATTGTTACTGTTAATTAATGTAATGTAACTAATGTTAACTAACGGGATTTTACATTAGATATCACTGGCTTCAAAAGGTAAGTCTGTATTTGTGCCCTTGCTCAAGATTAAATTTATTTTGGTAAAAACTCTAGTACTCCAAAACTCTTAGACTATTTTTCTTGTGCAAAAACTTATGACCAAGCCCAAACAGAATCAGTTTTATCATTCCGTGCAGATTTTGTGGGGGAAATGTGTTAATAATAATACACTTATACTGATAGCTGATATGGAAGCCTGTTTGCTTAAATAAAAGGGGTGATTATGAGGAATTTCAAAATTTAAAATCAGATTATGAGATATAAATGCAATTATGAGGGAAAAAAAAAACTAAATTAGAGATATAAAGTTGCAATTACGAGAAAAACAATGTTACCCTTTTCATTATTTTACTTTGAAGTAGAAATGAATCAAATTAGCCTAAAAATCTAATAAAATCTAGCAAAAAAGCAAGTGAAAAACACTGGAATTAAGTGGAAATTGAGATTTCTGCGGACATCGATTCCTTGTGGCTCTTACAACTAGAAGCCTTTTATTTTCCCCTCACTCAGATCAGATAGTGATGTGCGCAACATCTGCCTCTTAAACCTTAATTAAACGTGACCGCTCTCGCATGCACTTCACAGCACCTTACTTTAGAGAGGGATTTCTACACACAGGCCAGGATTTAGTGCTTTAGTGGTTCCAGGCTCTCGTCAGGGGCAAAAGCCTCTTTTATGTTGTGTTTGCGCTGATGGCGTGTTACATGAGTCATCTTATGTGCAACACACTTTAAATGTTCTGAGTTGATGACAACCTGTTAGGGTTAAATATTGCTAGGGGAGGTTCATACACCCTTGAGAAGTGAACAAACCATAGTGTTAAGGAGAGAGACCGGGTCATGCAGGATTCAGTCAGAGACATGCAAAGCTCAGAGCCACAGTATTGTGTTTTAATGTGCAATACGTCAGCTTGTGAAGGTTCACAAGTTTCAGCTTATTCATCATTTTGATCCTGTTCTATACAAAAATACAATAAATAATAAAACGGTAGTGTATATAATTTAAACACGTATACATACACTGTTTGAAAGTTTGACGTTGGTATATATTTTTTGAAAGAAGTCTCTTATGCTCACCAATACTGCGTTTATTTGATCAAAAAAAGCAACAACAACAAAAAAAAGACTAAATTTTCAGTACTCCAGTCTTCAGTGTCCCTGGTATAATGACCTCCCAGAAGTGTCTCACTCTCACACAGTTGCATTCCAAAACACCAGGCATCCGAATTCAAGATAACATCACTGCATTTACAGTATTGCGTTTCATCTGTGTGCTCTGAGACGCAAGTGATTTATGATGTAGGAAAAAAGAGCCACTGTGGCTTCCCTGATTGCAACATCTTCCATATATTTTGCACCAGTTTCCAAGGACGTGACGGTTTTGGTGTCTTGAACACATGGGATGGAAACGCTGCTTTTATTCGCAAAGGTTTTATGTGATATTCCAATTCCAAACAAGTTCAAATTCATACCTTTGGATGGAAACATAGCCCTTGTTGAAAACATTTGTGCTGCTTAATTTTTTTTTTAAACCAAGATACAAAGATCCCAATATTTTTTTCGTTAGGAGATCAAAAGAAACATTTGAAATAGAAATCTTTTGTAACATTATTAATGTCTTTACTTTCAGTTTTGATCAATGTAATGTGTCATAGCTGAAAACCGTATTGATTTCCCCCTGCTTTTGAACAGTAGTGTACAGTCCTGACTAATCAGGGGGGAAAAAATGGTTGGTTGGGCCAATGTGTTTTTCTGTGACCTTAACGGTCTTATTGGTGAATATTGCTCATCATGTAAGTCTTAAAGGAAAGGATAGCTATGAAGTTATGGTACAGTCATCATCTAAAACACAACATACTGTATACTGGTATTCATAGACACACACACACACACACACACACCCACCCCAAAAAGTAAACCACACAACCCACTGAAATCCTCCTATGAGGCTACAGTGACCAAAGTGTGTGTTATGTCAAAACTGAGGTGCCTGCTTAACCACAAGTTTGTGCATACGCTTGCTGAGTGTGTCAGTTTGTAACGTATGTGTGTGTATAACCTGCAGGGGATATATTTGTTGGTTGATGAGGATTGTGACTGTCATAGTTTCCTTCAGCATTGCCATGTCGAAGTCTGAGGATAGACAGTCTCAGCCATTGAACACTGTACCCAATGAGTGTGTGTGTGTTTAAGTCTGGAGGCCAATCTTGAATTTATTCTTCTCACTCAAGTTGAGAAGACACAGTCCTACAGTCTCATAATCAAGCTTGTGAACATTTCCATTGTGCAAAAGCGTCCTCCACCTACATGAAAAAAAAGAAAAGAAAAGAAAATAATGGTTAGTAAAAACTAAATACACATTACCATTCAAGATTTGTGGTCAGTACAATATTGTTTTTGAAAGAAGACCATTATGCTCACCAATGCTGCATTTATCTGATGATCAAAAACACAACAGTAAAAACAGTAATATTGTTTAATAATTAATAATATTATTATAATTTAAAATTACTCTTTTCTATTTTAATGTATTTATTACTTTGATGGCAAAGCTGAATTTTCAGCATTACTCCAGTCTTCAGTGTCACATGATCCTTCAGAAATCATTCTAATATTCTGATTTATTATTCGTAATATTTTTGTTAAAACAGTCAATCATTTTTTTCAGGCTTCCTTGATGAATTTAAAGTTCAAAAGAACAGCATTTATTTAAAATGGAAACCTTTTGTAACATTATCAACGTCTTTACTGTCACTTTTGAACAATTGAATGCATCCTTGCTGAAAGAAAATATTTTCTTAAATAAAAAAATCTTAAGGACGATCAAACTTTTTAATTGTAGTGCATGTATGTATATTTAAATTATAAAATACAAAATAAAATATAAGAAACAAAAAATGAAATGACAGAATACATTAATTTATATTATATAAATAAAAATTAAATATAAAAACTATTATTTGCACATAGCTTTGACATGTTTTCACTTCAAAACTGTATATTCAGATGATTTAGCTTGTGACGCCTACTCAACTCTCTGTTAACTATGAGTGTGGTTGTTCTGGTCATGTAATTATCATGATGTTTGGGGTCAAGGGGCTCCACTGAGAGCAGTGAGGGAGAGTTTAAGAAAACATGGGGTGCCTTTTCTTAGTAGCCTACGGGTTACCCCGACATTCTCAAGACTCTGCAAAATTGTTCTGAAAACATTGTCGATACATTCCCTAAACATTCTCAATGATTTCCCAAAACAGTCCATGTGTAGCAGTAGAAGTCAATGCGTTCCATCAGTCTGTCTTTACACTGTCAGTGGTCCCTCTGCGTATTGTCTAAATATTGTCAGTATAATGCCTCGAAATTACTCATTTGTTCCCGATGTCATTATATCTTCAGCAGACAGGATCCTGAACCTTGTTTCAACTCTGCATACATCAGTTAGACTGCAACAGTGCTGATAATCAAATGAAATTAATTAACCTTTGACCCCCAAACGCCTCAATTTAGACTGCATGGTTATGCAAGTAGTGGTGACATCACTGTTAATTCATATCTACATATCTAATACCTTCACTAGGGTGCAATACTCTGATGTCTCGTTGTTCTCATTTTAATTAAGAGGAGCAGCTCAAGGTTAAGCAGATGTGCAAACGTCTACATCTCAGACATGAAGTAATGTACAGTTTATACAAGAGAAAGCCTTACTTTTTTTACCCCATTCTTCACTTCTGTACCCACTCTACCACCCTTTGTCTCGTATATCTTTCCTCTTTGTCTCTTGTTACCCTTTTCTCTGTCTCTCTAAGGTCAGATGAGAAAACCAGAGTGGACTATGAGAGCCAAAGCAGACACACAGCATGAGGACAAAGTATTAACAAGCCAGACAGTAAAGTGTCACATCGCAAGGACTTATGTGTTCAAATCCAGCCAGGAAGGGGACAGACAGAGGAGATATGTGCTGTTGTGAGCGAATAAGCAAGTGATAATGCTTGAAATATGGGTCAAAATAGAGAAGAGTAACGTGTGGAGAGACTGAAGTTGGGGAATAATGAGAATGTAAGCGTGAGAGAGACTGCTTATCCCTCCAGAGTCTCTTTTTGGATGAATATCAAACTTCAGTAGTAGTACAGAGACCCCCTAACCCCAGTGACCCACCCACGCGTCCACCTCCATTTCTACTCTGTGTAACTCATCCATTCCAGTGAAGACTTGCACCACATCCACAGGAGAGAGGGGTCAGGATCAGGAAGAAGGGGACAGACGACCTCACAATGGCCTTTTAATCTAAATGATTGGAGTGTATATCAGGAGGGAGGCCTCGCCATTTACCAATAATGGCCTACAGCAGGGGGAAACACTACGGAAATGTCTGCAATGCCACGATTGGATGGGTCTAACTCCTGATCACTGACTCTGTGTTCCTCAGACAAAGGACCTGATTAACAGAGATTTATGGAGAAGAGAGGCATGAAAATTTGAATAAAAGAAACAGGCCATCTTAGGGCTTTGCTAAACGGTTCACTATAAAACCCTGATATACTTCAAGCAAAATCAAAGAACGAACTGGTGTGATGTCATTTCAAACAAAATCAGGTCAAAGCAACATTTGTTTGTAGATTATTTTCGGGAGTTCAAAACTTGCTAAAGCATATGATAAACACCTTCGAACAACCATTGGTCTGTTGTGATTACATAATAGGTAGGTTAGGAGGCTCCGCCTTCTTTGATTTGAAAATCTTCTTTGGTTTATTTTTTCTGTTCAGTCCGTCACGGTCAGATGTCCGCAAATAAAAACATGAACACACTGGAGAGCTGCTTTATAGTAGAATTTAAAGTTGTAATTCTAATTGCAAATTACACTTTTTTTTTTGTCAAGTTTAATACTGTAAAGCTGTTTGCTTTAAAACAATCTATCATTTAAAGTGTGATATTAACAAATGTGACATGACAAAGTTCTTTTTTTGTTCTTCGATTCAGTCATATAGTATATTGGGGCTTTAAATCAAGACTGGAAAAAGCAGCATTTTAACCATGCTCTTTTGACTCCCCCACCTTTATATATTGAGTCACGATGCGGTTCAAAGAAGCATAAGATGATTTCATTCTCTGGAGAGGGCACAGAGAACGGAGGGATAATGTATATAATCTTCAAGTAACGTCATTGACTTAATCAATGACATTAAGTGAGTAAAACTGTCTGCAAGAGAGGCATGGTGGGAAAGAACAGAACAAGAGGGGGAGAGACTGACTGTGTGAAACGAAGAACGTGGTCCTTACATTCAAATGAAGATGTGTCAGCAGTAATGGTCGTGTTCCTCTCTGGGACTGGCTGATTATTAATGACAGTGTGGCAGAAACCTAAGTTGACTACACGCTTTCCTGTCCGCGGGTGAACACCAACCAGGCTGATGCAATACTGAAAACATAAGAGAAACACACAAAGGGTTTGTCAAACATAGTGAACACTGATTCTTCATCTGATACCCTCATACTTGAGGAGCTGAAGTCGGGGAAAGCAGAAGCGTCATGCCGGTTTAAACTGATGGGTTATACACACTCAGATTTTTTGAGCAAATTGGATTTTGAATGAAACTCCCAAAAAGATTTTTTCATTGCTGATAATAACTACACAATAGACCTTATCCACAGCAGCACCATCTTTGATTTTTAACATTAATGAAAGACACAGTGCCTGTGAGGGATAGCCATACATCTCTTCAGTGGGTTTTACTGTTATTTAATGTGTTTTTGGATTGTTATCTTTCCGAGGAATTTCAGTAGACAAAAATGAGCTGTGGAAAATAAGTGATCTCTTAGCTTTATACAGATTTTACAGCGGATGCCATTGAAAACACGTTAAAGGGATAGTTCACCCAAAAATGTCATGTTACTCAGCCTCATGTTGTTCTGAACCTATATGAGTTTCTTTGTTCTGTTGAACACAAAAGAAGATATTTTGAATAATGTTTGTAACCAGACAGCTGACGGTAGCCATTGACTTCCACAGTATTTTTTACCAAAGTCAATGTCCGTCAAATGGCTGGTTACCAACATTCTACAAAATATTTTCCTTTGCGTTCAACATAAGAAAAAAACTCATATGGGTTTGGAACAACTTGAGAGTGAGTAAATGACAACATTTTCATTTTTGGGTGAACTATCCCTTTAAGTCTATCCCATACAGCCTCGCTTTCATACCTGTCATGGCACTGCTCTGAATAAGGTATAATATTAGTGACAGTAAAGACTTTTATATCATAAGACGCGAAATGTTTCTTGTGCACCAAATCAGCATATCTGAATGATTTCTGAAGGATCATGTGACTTGCAATAATAATTTCACAATATTTACTGTATTTTTGATCAAATAAATGCAGCCTTAGTGAGCAAGAGATATTAATTTCATTAAGTAACATAAAAAAAAAATCATACTGACCGCAAACTTTTGAATGGTAATGTATATAACAACAAAAAATAAAATAAAAACCTTGACGCCACTGGGTCTCTCTCAGAAACAATACGTCACACATTAGTTTACTTGATGGACATGAAATGTGCATGGCCTTGAGACATTAAGACACTCATTCCTCCCTCCTGAGAGCGTCTCGCTTACATTACAACACAACCTTATTATGAAACAGAGCATCATTCATCCACACCGTTCACACACGGTTTAACTAAGAGTGAAAAGCCAGGCGTGGCACCATGACAAGAGCCCTGGGAACTCTGAGAGAATCCTGAGAACCTCTGACACAAGGAGAAAACAAACAAAAATGGAGGTAACTACATTAATCTCCATAAAAATGAAACCGGGAGAACAGACAAACTAAGACTGGCTGCTGGACATTTTACCCCAGGTTCAGACTCAAAGAGATCAGGAGGTGTGCTAAGTGAGGCAGGCATCAAAACGTTTTCAACACAATGGCCACAGCCTCAGACAGACAAGTGCAAAGGCGCGGTGGCACCAGAGGTGATTAAGTTTAAAGTAGACGGTTTGTCTCTCCCCCAACGGCCCGACTCGCTCTCTCATTTCCTCATTTTACTCCTGCCAAACCTGCTGAGCTCCATCGTGACTGTAAGTGGCACTGGCTCTCTGACAGGCCTGTTGCGACACAGATGTAATCAGAGGAGGTTGGTTCTTGTATAATGGCCTCTACACACAAACACATCCTTATTATTATTACAACAGTATTACAACATCTCAATATTCCCACGCTTTACCAGATATAACAGTCATGTGAAACACTTCCTGTGTTTGTCAGTTTAAAGAAAAAGACGTGAGGGAGAAATTGATGGAAAAGAGTGAGGACGTGCTAAGGAATGATTTAACATTGACATTTTGTGCTCTTTTCTTGTTAAAAATCCTGTTTCTTTTTTTCTTGTTCTTGCTTTTAGTCAATTTAAAAAACAAAACCCTTGAAAAATTGTATGTTGAATGACTAATTCAGTCATCATTTACTAACCTTGTCATTTCAAACAATACAGTATGATATTTTGTTTTTTAATGGAAAACATGGGGATACATTTAGAAAAAAGTACTTTTTTTAAAAATAAATGGGCACTGAACTAAGTGCTTCAATGGACATGAAAGCACAACAAAAGCATCATAAAAGTGGTCCAAATGACTTGTGCACTATATTGCAAATCTTCTGAAGTCAGTTGTGAGAGAAAAATAGTGAAATTTCAAGGCACTGTTCAAGTGAAAATCCTGTCATTTACTCACCCTCGTGCAATTCCAAACCTGCATGACTTACTTTCTTCTGCTGAACTCTAAAGAAGATCTTTTGAGAAATGCTGGTAACCAGTTTTGGTGACCATTGACTTCCATTGTATAGACCAAAAAAAAAAAAAAGATATACTTGGACAAAAAACATTGTTACCTCTTCCTGGCCAGCTACACTCAAATCCTACCCATCTTCCTGTCTAATGTCATCCATCCCTTTCAATCTCCTCACTATCAGCTCTGAGCGGCGGCGGCAGGACTGTGTGATGGAGGGGGAGCTGGAGGATTATGGGTCATTGTGTTGGCTGCTGGTTTGTTTTGGCATTTCATCAGACAGTGAGATCTCTGTAGCGAGCAAATCCTGAGCGATGAGTCTGTCCCACTGGCCCTTTGTGTCTGAAGACCTGCGAATACTGACATGAATTAACTATTAAAGGAAACACTGGTTATTAATTACAGATCCAGGAACAAAAACACTCCCTCTCTTCATGAGAAAAAGGGAAGAGAACATAACTGATTTACATATTTAATGTACATATGGAGGAGGGGATGTTTTATAACAGCACAGGTTGTAAACTCTTGATCATCAACAGAACAAAACAATAGATGTACATGAATTGTTGTTTAGATGAGGCTTCCACAAAAATCATCCACTTGGCAGAGGACAGACCGGTATATAAAGGTACATTACTGAAATACAGGAAACAATATTCACGTTGCATATTTCATATTAAGAAAGACTTCAAAGCTTGACAAAAGTTTTGAAGCGGTTTTGTATAGGCAAGTATGGGGGAAAACAAATGAAAACACGAGGTAAGGACAAACATAGTGAGTTTAAATGAACAAACTTCAGTGCACCTTGATTATGAAGGCAAAACTACAGTGCATTTACAGTATGTACTGTAGGACTAAATACAGTAACAGTTCATAAGAGATTGACACTGCTTGATTGCAAACCAATGAGCTGAAAGAACACAAAACTGAATAAGAACAAAATGACGACAAAAATATACATGTATTTAGTGGCATATCTTTATGTAAGGCCTTTTCAGACATTAAAAGGATTGTTCACCCAATAAATTATAATTCTGTCATCACTTCCTCAGACTCATGTTGTTACTAGTGATGAACTAGGTTGTCATTTAGATGGTAACCAAAACAAAGTTTGGGTAATTAAACCAGAACTCAATATGCTCTTTGGTGTGTTGTGTTCTCATATGATAATTTAAACAGTCAAAGTACAGCTCTTCAAGGGATAGTTGACTCAATTTTAATTCTGTCATCATTTATTCACCCTCAAGTTGTTCCGAACCTGTATGAATTTCTTTCTTCTGATGAACACAAAAGAATGTTGGTAACCAAACAGTTGATGGGACCCATTTACTTCCATAGTATGGAAAAAAACAACAATTATGGAAGTCAATAGGGTCCCATCAACTGTTTGGTTACCAACATTTTTTTAAATATATTCTTTTGTGTTCAACAGAAAAAAGAAATTCATACAACTTGAGGGTGAGTAAATGATGAATTAGCATTTTTGGGTGAACTATCCTTTTCAGCAATGAGACATCTTTCAACATTAGACAAATTTGACATACTGCTACTTAAGCAACCTTCTTTCTCATGGTGAAGTGTGTCCCCACTGCTAGCCTATCCACGTTGTGTGCATGAAATAGACACTGACACATCATCCAAGAAACACTAAACGTCACTGTTTCAATCAAAAATAATTTGGTAGGAACCTATTTTTTTATTTCATTTCAGACAAATATTTTCAGTTGTCAAAAATTCAGTGCATCACTAGTTGTTACAAAATCCGTACAACGTTCTGTCTTCTGTGTAAGACACAAGTTAAGGTGGATGGGACCGTTGAGCACCAAAAATGAGAAAGTACCATCAAAGTCTATTTGACTCATTTCCCATATTCAAAGTCCTCTGAACCTATACAGTAAAGCAGAATTTTCATTTTTGGGTGAACTATTCCTGTCTGAAATGCCTTGTAACAGTTGAGGTTCTCATTTAACATCATTTTTCTCTTCAAATCCTATTTAAGAGAGTCTTGCCTAATCAGCCTAGATGGAGTACATCCCCTATGTGTTTTCCAAGTGCCTGCCCTTAACAACAGGATGGAGGGAAATAAAGAGAGAGAGAGAGATGAAACTGAAATAAGGAAAGAGAGAGATGAAACTGAAATAAAGTCGTCAGCTTCTGCACACAGCGGGTTATACATTAATAAAACCCAGAGGCTTTCATTAGCCATGAGCACTTACTAAAAACACTATTAAAACCTCACAACTGATTATTTTTCACTATTTAAAAAATCTCAACTGGGAACAGGCTAAAAAAATAATAAAAAAAAAAGTCCAAAAAAAATATCCAAATATATTAATTTTCTATTTAAATAAAATCACTTTGGGGCCCACTGAACATTCCATGATGTCTTGCCTATATATTTATATATATGGTTAATGCTGTGCTGATTAAACCAGCTGCAGAGTAACAGGCAAATGGAGTGCAGTGTGCTAAGATCTGAAAAAAAAAAAAAAAAAAAAAAAACTGTACTTTGAGCACAGAAAAAAATATAATCATCCATTTGGTTTCTATAAACTAATGTTAAAAATACACCAAGGAGTGGTCAACACCACCAGACCACTTGATTGGCAGTTTGAACACTCTTGGCGGCTGCTAAACAATCAGACGTTTGCTGACTGCAATTACACCCGTTCAGCTAAATCCACCACGACAAAACAAAAGCAAACCTATGCTCTTTCACTTTAGTCCCCAAGAACAGATAAACCTCTTCAGATGTGTTAAGACAACTAACATATTTTCCCTGTCACCATTTACAGCCAAAAAAATGAAAATAAAAGTCCTTAAAGTCCTTCCCTTCGTTTCCACCCCCCAAAATATGATGCCTTGTTCCTTTGTTCCTTTTGTGCAGCCCCTCAGGAATGAGTCCAGCTGATGGGCACCCAGTGAGTTTCTGTCTCCACTTTCCTGAGCGCCTGCTTGAGCTCGTTGAAGGCAACAGTGAGGTCATCGTTCACAATGACCTTTTCAAAGAGGTGACCATACTGGTTTTCCATCATCTGAGAGGCACTGATCATCTCCTGGAAGTCCTCATCCTAAACAACAAACACAATCAGTCAACGTTCTTTTTTAAGACATGAAGTATGCCCCCAAAAAGTCCATAACACACTTTCCCACAGTATTCCCAAAACCAGCTTCCAAAAAGAACTTTCATAGATGCCCTAAACATTGACTTAATTAAAAACTATTCTTTTTTGTTTACAATAAAACTGCTTTAGATGCAGAAATGCAAAAATATCTACATGTGATAAAAGATAAAACTATAAACTGATATTTAATTTTCTACTGAGGTGGTGCAGTTAGGGTTATAGTTTGAGGTCTGGATCTCCAGCGGTTTTGATCACAGGAACAGCGGAGTGAATAAACAGACCTCAATTTTATACCCAAGCATGTGTTACACATCGATGCCCCATAAAATGATAAACAATCATTATACATTATATATTTTCCCTGTTCAAAAGAAACTGAAATTTCACTGAAAAACTGTTAAAAAAAAACACAATAGGCTAAAATCAGATATACTTTATACCAAACACATTGACCAGCTACCCCCAAGTACTTTTTCATGACATTGCATCTTGGTATAGACTAGTTATCTCTGGACTCTCTAACATGGCCTTGGACTTTTCTGGGCTTGTGGGTCCTAAATAAGTGTTTATGTGGGCAATCTTGGCATTTGGTGCCAGTCTCCGAGAACATGGCATGGTTTGAGTGGCTTTACCAATATAGACTGAACTTTTACAACATAAAAACATGGGACCCACACAGAGCGATATGATGCTATAAAACATATTGCCATGCTAAAAGAAAATCAGAAGCTTTTGGCCAGGTTTTACGTTTTAAAATGTACTGAGAATCTATTAAGCACGCTGTAAATATGGAAATTGGCATTAGCAGACAAGACAACAGCAAGCTAAGCGAAGCCATGGCGTATGGCCAGTGTTAGACACAACTTCTCCCATACTCTGATGAACCCTTTCCATCTCTTCCCTGATTTCCTCTCTTGATCAAGAGTTAAGATTTAGTCAACATTTCAGTTTGGACACAGAGCTGCTGGCATTCTGAAAATTACAGCAGTCTCAATCTGACAGTTATTGGCAGAACGCATCAAAAGTCGCAGTTCATTGACTTAGTCATGGCTTTAATAAAGCTCTGGTTGAACGTGGTGGATTAGCTTGTGTTTGGCCTAAATAGTCAAAGGTTTGGCCCAAGGTCTGAACATATCTTTTCTTCATTCTGTCATCAAACAAAAACCTCATGCTAATTGAAGTATAACAGATGTTGTGCCTCCAGGGGAGTGTTATTACCAAATCTGATTTGGTAATAACACAAAAGGATTTAAATCTATTTTTCCTCTGCATTTCTTTCCGATTGTTTATTTCCCAGAGGCTCTAATGCAACCTTCTCACTTAACATCCAGGTCTTCCGTATTCGAAAAAAGGAGAATTTCTTCAGTACTAAGCCGTCTCTCTCTCTCCCTCTACAGTCAGCATGAGCTCTGCTTATCTCTCAATCCTTGCCGGAAAATCAATTTTTATAGGATCATATAAAGTGCACCTGCCCTTATCATTAAACCCGTTCAAAAAAGGACATCTCTGGGTCGTCAAGAGGTCCTTGATTTTATATTCCCAAAGTAAAGGGACTTAATCTGTGGACTGGGCTGACTTTCACCAAGCACAGGACAAAAAAGAAAGAGAAAAAAAAAATCCACAAATTTTAGCTTATGTTTCCATTCCTCATTATGACGATTTAATGCCAGACGATGAAACACTGCTCTTCTACCTCTGATGACATTTTTAGGAAATTTCCAGGTTTTTTGCTACTCCTAAAAAGAGAATGAATGATATTTTGATCTTTTACACACAGAAAACTGCGTTTATGTTATACGAGTATTACTAAAAGGGAGAACAATAGAGTGAAAGTCTGGATTCACAGAAACAAAGGGATGCCTGTTTTCTTGCACAGAGCCGATGGCTCTGAAGCTCATGACTCTAACAGATGCAGTGTCTCTCTCTGAGAAAGAAATACAGCAAAGTCCTGGATAAAATATGGCTATGACATTTCATCAAACACGATTTTTCTTGCGTATCTATAATAGGCTGAATCTGGATGCCTTTAACACTGTCAGGGTCTATAATCGACTTTTGCTAAGTTTTGCCAGCAAGCAAGAGTTTCTTTTTCCTTCACTAGTACCCACAATGACCTGTTGAAAGCAGGCAGACAGTTGCTTTGGATGGTGCGGACAGCTTTTGGTACAGTTCCTCTGACAACAGAGATAGCCAGAGCAGCATTCCCTTTGACAACGGCATAATCCTTGAGCTTTCTGCGAATTTAAAACTTTGGGGAGTATGGTGTGGTCTAATCGCACATTCAGCGGTTTGAATTAATGTGACCAGCATCTATTCAGTTTCAAAGGTGTTGAAATAAAAATAATGAAATATGCTGCTAGTACAAATTTGTGAGCCTGCATATTAGGGCTGCATGATATATCAAAATAAAATTGACATTGGTATTGGTATTTCGCTTAATGGAAGAGTCAAATCGCGAAGGCTGCGATTTAACTAATTAAATAAGTGCACTGCTGATTTCAGAGTGAAGCTCTGCACTGTTCATTTACATAAATACTGGTCATGATACAGAGTTTTAGCATCTCAGAGTGTCTTGAATGAGCTGCACCCGTGTAAATTAATAGTGCCGTGCTTCATCATTGAAACCAGCAGCGCATATACAGTGAGGAAAATAAGTACAGTATTTGAACACCCTGCTATTTTGCAAGTTCTCCCACTTAGAAATCATGGAGGGGTCTGAAATTGTCATCGTAGGTGCATGTCCACTGTGAGAGACATAATCAAAAAAAAAAAAATCCAGAAATCACAATTTATGATTTTTTAACTATTTATTTGTATGATACAGCTGCAAATAAGTATTTGAACACCTGAGAAAATCAATGTTAATATTTGGTACAGTAGCCTTTGTTTGCAATTACAGAGGTCAAACGTTTCCTGTAGTTTTTCACCAGGTTTGCACACACTGCAGGAGGGATTTTGGCCCACTCCTCCACACAGATCTTCTCTAGATCAGTCAGGTTTGAGCTCCCTCCAAAGATTCTCTATTGGGTTTAGGTCTGGAGACTGGCTAGGCCACGCCAGAACCTTGATATGCTTCTTACAGAGCCACTCCTTGGTTATCCTGGCTGTGTGCTTCGGGTCATTGTCATGTTGGAAGACCCAGCCTCGACCCATCTTCAATGCTCTAACTGAGGGAAGGAGGTTGTTCCCCAAAATCTCGCAATACATGGCCCCGGTCATCCTCTCCATAATACAGTGCAGTCGCCCTGTCCCATATGCAGAAAAACACCCCCAAAGCATGATGCTACCACCCCCATGCTTCACAGTAGGGATGGTGTTCTTGGGATGGTACTCATCATTCTTCTTCCTCCAAACACGTTTAGTGGAATTATGACCAAAAAGTTCTATTTTGGTCTCATCTGACCACATGACTTTCTCCCATGACTCCCCTGGATTATCCAAATGGTCATTGGCAAACTTAAGACGGGCCTTGACATGTGCTGGTTTAAGCAGGGGAACCTTCCGTGCCATGCATGATTTCAAACCATGACGTCTTAGTGTATTACCAACAGTAACCTTGGAAACAGTGGTCCCAGCTCTTTTCAGGTCATTGACCAGCTCCTCCCGTGTAGTTCTGGGCTGATTTCTCACCTTTCTTAGGATCATTGAGACCCCACGAGGTGAGATCTTGCATGGAGCCCCAGTCCGAGGGAGATTGACAGTCATGTTTAGCTTCTTCCATTTTCTAATGATTGCTCCAACAGTGGACCTTTTTTCACCAAGCTGCTTGGCAATTTCCCTGTAGCCCTTTCCAGCCTTGTGGAGGTAAACAATTTTGTCTCTAGTGTCTTTGGACAGCTCTTTGGTCTTGGCCATAGTAGTTGGATTCTTACTGATTGTATGGGGTGGACAGGTGTCTTTATGCAGCTAACGACCTCAAACAGGTGCATCTAATTTAGGATAATAAATGGAGTGGAGGTGGACATTTTAAAGGCAGACTAACAGGTCTTTGAGGGTCAGAATTCTAGCAGATAGACAGGTGTTCAAATACTTATTTGCAGCTGTATCATACAAATAAATAGTTAAAAAATCATATATTGTGATTTCTGAATATTTTTTTTTTTAGATTATGTCTCTCACAGTGGACATGCACCTACGATGAAAATTTCAGACCCCTCCATGATTTCCAAGTGGGAGAACTTGCAAAATAGCAGGGTGTTCAAATACTTATTTTCCTCACTGTATTTTTACGGCAAAACAACAAAATAAAAGCGATAGTTTAATGTTTGAAAATTAAGAAAAGACCTTTAGAAGCTACAGTTGTAACTGACTTTTTCTATTATTACATTAAATCACAATAGAAATCATTATTTTAGTCATTAATATTCAAATCAAAAACAGTGGGAATGTGGCCAACGAAAAGTGGAAAGAGATTTTTTGTTGTTGCTCTTGTAAGAGGTTTGTGTTTTTGTAAAGAGTACCCAAATGTGAACATCCAAGTTTTTCAAGTTTGTCCCCAAATCGTTCAACCCTCGCAAAATAGACTGAGTAAAAAGTATTAAAAAAATTAAATAATTCTATGCAGATGCACTCCTCAATGTCAGTTGTTGTGCAGTCTTACTGTGTACCATATGTGTCAGCCTGGATGAGCTACATCAGCAACATGGTGTGTGTGTCTGAAATCATTTATATTTTGCCAGTTGCTTCTATGAAATCATAATGGATAAACAGACCAAAGCAGCTGTGTGAAAATTAGCATTCAGTTGAATCAGCACAGAATTCCTGTGCAAAATTAGCTACCATTCCTGATCTGTGTGGTGCAAAAGACGGAAAAAGAGTATATTGTGTTTGGACACTTGAGTCAATGGGTTGACAGGTGAGCACGTTCGGAGCTCCTAAACGCATTTGACAGTCTTCCATACGGAACGTCTCTGTGGTGACAATCGGCATCAAGCCATCTCGGCGTGTGGTGGAGTCGGGTTTCCGGGGTCACTTATTCTGTAGCACGCATACTTGTTCCTGGTGCAGACTAACAGCGAGATACACAGGCAAGAGCTGAACTCTGGGAAAGTCATTAGATACCCCGCATATTCACACCATGTCTCACACACACACAGTGCAAACTAACGGCAGCACAAGGTAAGGGTCTTGTGCACGTGTTAATTGATTTCATGTGTTTTTCTTTGAGTGCAGTCATACAGGTGTGGTGTGAGCTCACGGGTCTCATATCAGGTTACCGCTCAGGGGACCGGTTACTCAAAAATACACACACACACACACACACACACACACACACACACACACACACACACGTTTAAGCACTAACCCAACATATGTTTGCTTGGTCCAAGAGGAAAATGACTATAATAAACGATGTGGATGTTGCCTGCCAGGAAGTGATGAAATCTATTTCTTATTTCACCAAGAACTATGTGAGATAGTGGAACAAAAACTGTGAATACAACCTAAAACCTACAATGACAGAGAGAAAAGAGATCCCATCAGGATGAGAGAGGATGATAGATGGACAGATTGAAGTTAAAACTGTGTGTGGCATGTATTACCGAGAAGGGTTTGGATGAGTTCTTATCTTCTTTGCCCGAGATGACTTTTGCGTTCCTCCTGGTCTCTCTCAAACGCTCGATGGATGGAGGCTTCACAAACACCACGTAGGGCTTAAACTCGGCCGTGCGAAGATGTTTTAGTGTCTGATGGAGAGAGAATGTGAAAAAAAGAGGGAGAAAGATAAAGAGAGCATGTGAACCGCAGTCATTAAAGCAGCATCACTCATGCCATCATGATTTAGTTTGACACTGATACTTCTGAACATTATTGCTGTTAGTCACTGTTACATTTTGACAGAAAACAGAGCAGCTGATTCACACTGAGCTCAACTGATCTGACTCCATGAGTGAAAATAAAGCACCCCGGTCTGACACATTACACTTCAGGTAGTCGAAATCCTCATGCTCAAAATAATCAGACCACTGAACTTTACCACGTATTTCTGTGGAGGTTTTTCAACGGACTGAATGAATTACTAGATTTTTCAAGTTTTACCATAAGCTAGTTTTTCACCATAATTGTCCTCCCTCTTTCTAGGCCGAGAATTAAACGGGCTGTTGCTGCCACAGTACATTTAAAAGGAAAGTTCATTGAAATAATTCAAATGTCGACATCATTTACTCACCTTCATATTGTTTCAAATGAAAGCAGACAAATGCCTAGGGCCTTTTTGAAGCTATATGATGCAGCATATTTTAATTTAGATTTTTTGTTCTATTTAAGTTTATTGCTATAGTTTCACATTTCAACCTGAAAAAAAAAAAAGAAAAGATTTTTGTATATGCATAATCAAATATTCTTTGGTTGATTTGTAGTTGATTGCTTTGAGTTGTAGATTTTCTGGGTCCATCTTACAAATGTCAAAATGGAGAGCTATTCTTGAGATAAAGATTGCCAGTGAATAATAGCTTAAATTTCAGTCTCTTCTTCATAGAAAGCTATCATATGGCTTCATAAGAATATAGTGTATAAACTCCATAGGCTAAATTCATTACTTATAATTTCGCTAACTCTCCTTTAAAATTGACCTATAACCTTTTTCACCTTGAAATGTTGCTGTACAGGAGCATGTACCTTTATTTACAGTATTTTGTAATTCTCCTTTTGTTTTTTGTGGTCTTAAATAACAGCATATGGGTTTGGACCGTTTTTAGAATTTCATGTATTATTTTTATTTTCAAAAATCATCTTTCTCAATTGAAAGAGTAGGCACCATTGAGATGAATGGGAATGCTAACAGATACAGCTCTCTTCAGGTATTACAGACTTCCTTGGTGATACCACATCTGTATGAAATATAAATCAATAAAGAGACAAGAGATATAGGAAGACAAGAACCAGAGGACAAGGATTTGTCCTGTTTCTGCAGATTTTATGAAGGTAAATGTAAGGCTTTAAGACCTTTTTAAGAGCAAGTAAAGAAAATGTAAGGAAGGGAATCAAAGGGAATACAATACATCAATATGTTGTTTGAATGTAAATGTCTAGGGAGAAGCACAATGAGTTGTTTTAGCAGCACTTGAGAGTTTGCTAAGAACAGATATCAGTTGCTTTTTAATTCATTTTACAAAAAATAAAATAAATAAAATAGCTTGAATGCCTCTGCTCTCCTCTGCTTCCACTGAACTTTTACTGTACCTCCTGATTGCACTAAAACAAGGTGATGTTCTTCCTCAGTTGTGTCTTGTTTCCCAGTGCAAGTGTCTAAAGATTCTTAAATCAAGATACATTTATTTGAGATGCAAAACAACAAAACATGAAGTGAGTTTATGCTTAAAACAAAAATGAATATCTCAGATATTTGTTCTTGTTTAGAGTATAAACTTACTTTCTGCTCTGATTTAAGACCTTTATAAGGACTTAATTTGTGTAAGGGTGAATTAAGACCCGCAGAAACAATGATAATACAGATAACCGTGATGTCAGACCACCAAAGTAAGATGTGTGAGACAGAGGTGACAGGGGTCTTTCACTGGCTTTGCTGTGGACACTGACACAGTTCTGCCAAGACTCAACCATTCCTCTTTTTACTACTACTCTCTCACCCTGACACCAAGCCTGAGGACATTTTCAAACATGGGACAATTAGTAGAGACAATGTTAGATCTGTTAAGATAAAAAGGAAGAGTGCACACGTGCGCACACAGAGAGAGAGATCTCAGAAAAGATCCAGTAGGAATAGTGTGGAATGTCACACCTGTGAAAGGGGGGAAAATAAATCTGGAAAAGAGACTGAAGAATGGATTGACGCAGAGGGAGGTAAAACGGTGAGGTAGAGTGTGTATCTGAGAAACGGAGAGACTCACATGTGGCTGTACGTCAAGAAGGCACACCTTGTTCTTAGACAGGACTGAACGTACAGAGTCGAAGCTCGTCCCATAGTAATTTCCCTTATACTCTCCTTGTTCAATAAACCTGTGGCATAGAAAATGACAAAAATAACAGGATGGGTTTGATGTAATGATTAATGGCTCTAAAAGTATCTACGTGAATCTACCCACCCTAGAATATAAAGAGAAGCCAATGGACAGGATAATGACAGGAAACACAACCCATTATTTACTCTCAAGCCTTTCCTGATGCTTTCAGTGAAAAAGGCCGCTCAGACATGCAGTGTGTTCATCTCTTGCATTCTTCCCCACATGGCGATTCCAGACAGTCTGACACAAGGCTCTTTTATATAATCTTCTATGTTACAGTTTAAATTTAAAACACCTGTTTCCTTGCAGCACAGGCAGGCTTGAATGCCAAATGCAAGAGTTACTTGACTTTCTGAGAAGACAAAGGTAAACAAACACTTTTCCACCATTTAATCTGCCTGTCATTCAATCCGGATCACTTGAATCTTTTCTGATCACAGAACAACGACATGTATTTTTAGGACATCCGTAAAGCAGAGAAATTTGGAAGGGTGGAAAGTATTCCAGAAGAACGACTAAGTCTTACAACAGCAGGGTGTCGTAATATTCCATGCATAGTGAAAATTTGGTTATGCGACACACGTGACTAAAATTACCACTACTGAAACTGGTAAAATGTTCCATATACTGTATGTACAGCTGTCTTTATCTTTCCCCAAGTATCAATCCAAATGTCAACAAGTCTTTGAAGTGAAAGCTATAAACGCGCTCACACTTCTGGGCCCATGTGGTCTAACAGCAACCTGTGATTGGGTGATCATATTTAGAAGCTAACGTGACCCCTTGCCACTTTTCGACTCTACATGTTTTAAAAGCCTGTACACTCTTTCATTGAAGCCATTTTTTGATGGTGAGCTAAGTTAATTTTGTTGGGTGCTAAGAGGTGGTTGGCTGGTGTTAATGTGACATGTAGGGTTACCAAGAATTCTCAAAGTGCCTATTTATTTGAGCGTTCATTTGAAGGCAGATGTGCTTAAACAGAACTGTTGAGTTGTGGCGTTAGTTGTCATGAAGTTGTGCGTGTATTGATGGCGGGGTGGAGGCTGCTTCTGTGGTTTTTGGGTTTATTTAGGCTCTGTTTTTAGCCCTGAGCAGGGTTTTCCTTGGGAATACCAAGGTCAT
Source organism: Abramis brama (assembly GCF_963993115.1). Lineage (NCBI taxonomy): Eukaryota > Metazoa > Chordata > Actinopteri > Cypriniformes > Leuciscidae > Abramis > Abramis brama. The sequence goes on along the minus strand of NC_139976.1, from coordinate 15,967,699 downwards.
GTTTGCATATGAGAGTGGACATTTTCCCACTGGAAGGCAGAATAAACCATTTAAACCATTAAATTAAATTTAAATTCATTTGAACCATTTTCAGGAAAAGTTCAAATTTAATGACTTTAAAATTGTCATGTGGTGTAACTAACTAATATATAACAGCAGTTTTCTTTGTTGATTTCACATGTTTTTTCAAAACATATTCATGCGTAATCGTTCAAAAAGCTAAAATATAAAACCTGATAATATATTTTTTTTTAAATATAATAACATTTAACAATATCATAAAAATTATCACACAACAGACAAAATATTTTTTCCTAAAAAACAACAGATTATTCCAAAAAAGTTTTTCTTTCTTCGTTATGATATATAAAAAAAGATCAAAATGAATTTTAAAAGAAAATTTAAATAAAAAACAATGTACAATGTATGTCATTTTTAAAGGGGTCATGACATTTTATTTTAATATGCTCCTTTTTAAAAACAATTATTTCAAGCTTCATTTAGACCCTCTGTCTGAAATGACCCATGTTTAAGGGGCGGCTCCTTTAAGGCTGGTCAGTAAAAGGCCACTGTTATGATTGGCTAAAGTCACTGTAGTATCAGTATTAATGCCCACTCGCTATTGCACACGAGTAAGTGTTTTGAAAACATTGTCCATATAAAACTGTCACTTACAGACAAAGCATTATGCAATCATTTACTTATGGCTGCTTTAGCTTTTAACAAACTCTTCATTACACTATGCCTTGGTGACAAAACAAAATGCTCCGAACAAACATAATCCTCTGATGTGATCCGAGATGCCATTCAAATAAGCCATCCACTTGTTTCCGATGCTGGGATCCTTCTGAAGTCTGTACAGAGACGCAAACGAGCTGTTTAAACTGGATGTGTCAGATCAAACGTTCTTTCACTCTTCCATTTGTCCTACTGACATGATCAGCAGACAAAAAAGAAAAAGAAAAAAAAGAGCAACATGTCAATTCAAAGTCAAACTAGACCAAGTACCAAAAAAGGAAAAGAAGAGAAAATGCTGACAAAATCTTTCTAGCCCTCTTGCAGTGCCTCGTGCCCACCTGCTTGATCCTGCTCGTTCTCAGCTCTCTTCTCCACATTGATAATTGTGGTTTACTCATGCTGATGTTCATTTCACCACAGAACAAGCCAGCACATGTTTTTTTCCACCACAAGACAGTTAAGACGCCCGGTTTGCTGGCGAAGTGACATTCTATATGCGTTCCTGTTGTGTTGTTTTATCCTCTGATGAGGGGCTGCAGAAAAACATCCATCACCAGGCCATGCATACAAATCTGAGCTTACCAACCACTGGGAAAAAGGAGTCTGATCCCCCCTCTCTCGCGCGCACTCACAGAAACAGACCACCTGTCAACACCCTCTCACTCTCGCTTACAGAGAAGGGATCTGAGCCCACATCATGCTGCTACACAAGTAGCACACACAATTTGCTTGAAGGAAATGGAGTGGAAAAATGAAAAGAATAGTGGGCAGCCGAAAGGCAAAACTGGTGAATGTTTGCCATAGCGTCTGAGACAGACGACATCAGTGAAAACAGTTGTATAGTGTTTTGACTGGGGTGCTGATTTACTTAAGTTCAGTCAGGGCTCTGGACGATGTGTTGAATACTAACTGGCCATGGAGGCTCCGTCTCTCAGATTTATATCTCTCCCACTGTTGAGTGTTTGTGTCAGGGTTACGGTTGACATGATTACAATCCTGAGAATAAAGGAAGCGGTCCACTAAACTTCAATGATTAATACTGACTATTTGATCTCCATGGTAAACTTTCACATCCCCAATCCAAATCACAGCAGAAATATTCATATGCTCATTCCAAATAATACACAGTAGTGTTTTGATCTAAGCAAGAAAAAAAAGAAAAAAGATTGTGTTGTAGCGTGACTTACTTGTTGTTCTGAATGTCTGCCTCAAAAAGGTGTTTGGAGATAAAGTGATACTCCACTCCATCGTTTTCCTGATGTCTCTTCGATCGAGAGGTGTCTGTGAAAGATAAGGCGTAGTGAAGAGAAAGTACTTTTACATTGGGAATGACACCTCTTATCTTAAAAAATCATTTGAAATCTTAAATGGATACAGAGTTGGTTTTGTGTAGTTTCACATATAAGGCTGGAATACACTACATAACATGACTTTTTAAATCTGAAAATATTTTAAAAACACACGTCATTGCTAGGACACACATGACAAATGGAAACATTGTGTTCTAAAACCGGCTCAAAATATCAAACTTGTTTGCTATACTCCAACTGGATAGAATCATAGTCTGAAGCTTAAAAAAAATATGATTTTCTGTGAAATCAATTCTGCCAACTGAAATCTGAAGACAGAGTCTGACTTTCGACAACTAGCGTAAACTCATCCAGACTATAAATCGGAAAAAAGTTGTGTAGTGTATTCCAGCCTTTACAAAACTTAAACCTATAGCACACCCACATGACTGGAGAACAAGAGATCTAGTACAGTTTTAGCATTTTCAACTCTCGTTTTAACATAAATGTAATAGCATTAGGGCTGGAAATATGAGCAAATCAATTCTGAATTAATAGCTTTTGATTCAGAACAGTAAAAAAAAAAAAAGAATTAAAAGAATTGGCTAAATTTCCAGGAGACACAATTGTTATCAAATCAAATTTCACTGGTCACAGTTTACAGGATGTTCTACAAGCAGTTCTCAAGTACGAGGAGGACAACCTTCTAACTTGGTACAGTACATTATGAACATATTCATTTTAAAAATTGACAAGAGGGCCCAAACTATGCAGCTGAGTAAATTCATTGACACTGGCACGGCAGGAAGCGCTTTAGAGATACATTTTCACACAGCCACTAAAAATAGGCATAAAAGCTCAAACACAGAATTTGAACAATTGATTTGGGATCTTTCATATGAAGATTGCGATTAATTGGGAAAAACTTAATTTTTACCCAGCCCCAAGTGCCATTAGATACTTTGTCCCTATATGAAGAGAAAAAAAAGAAGAAGAAAAAAACCCCAGCAGTGTTTCTTAGATCACTGTGTTGGAATAAGTTAGAGGTTGAAGGTGCTTCAAGAAGAACATGTGAAGAAACGTTCATTACAGACATTTCCTTGATTAAAGGGAGTTCCCCATGGGCACTTTATTTCCCACTTAATTTTATTTAAAATAAACCACCTCTCCAAGGTCTGACACCACACCCACCCCGTCTGTCTTGGCTCAACTCACCACGAGGCTTCTAAAGGCCAGTGTGAGTGTAACGCTGCTCGTAAAGCCCCAGGAGCACATGGTACAGTACCAGCACTGAGTTTACTCTGTCCCTCATTAAGCCCCGCTCCTGCTTTCAGCTGCTTATAAACTCCCGTCTTTAAATCACACGGCGCGTGCCAGTCCAGCCAGCACGGCTCCGGCGGGTACAGCCAGGGTCAAAGTTTGCCATGCAGAGAGACACAGCGGTGTGTTTAACGAGTGTCGGGGAGGTCAAAGGTCGCTGTAGAACACACCTCCGACAAATAGTCTGCAAGCCGCCAGCAGCTCCAAAACAAACTATTAAACTTTATCACCATTCCAACTCGCCTTGTTCCAGGTTTTTTCTTCCCCTGCTTTTTTCCTTTTGCTTTTTCAAGGCCCCTCTTGAATGGCCTCTATCGCTCTATCTATTTGTCATGTATTGGTCATTTTCCTGTATTCTTTTTATGCATACTCTTATATAAAAGTGACAGTAAAGACATTTATAATATCACAAAACATTTCCGTTTTAATCAAATACTGTTCCGTTGAACTTTCTATTCATTAAAGAATCCAAAAAAAGGTCCAACAGTTTCTGCAAAAACATTAAGCAGCGCAGCTGTTTTCATCTGTGATAAGAAATGTTTCTTGAGCACCAAATCAGATCTTACAATGATTTCTGAAGGATCATATAGATAAAGACAGAGAGAGACGAGGGGAAATGTATGGGTTGGGTGGGATTAGAGTAAATTATTAGTTACCCTCAACCCATCACATATTTGATGAAGAGGCATCCCCCTCCCATGATGACAGCCCACCGCAGACATAAGATAACATGTTATTATACCTCCAACTGCTGGTGCTCACAAAACAAAGAAAAAAAAGTCACTCCCCTTGTACTGCTGAAAGAAATATAATATATTTCATCTGGCATTAGCTCTGTGGCATAGGAAATGTTTTTGGTGTGGCAAAAGAATTTGAATTTCATTCTAAGATCATGGAAAATAGCAGTAAAGGCTGGAGAGGAGACAAAATGTTCAAGTGCTCCCAACTAATCGTATTCTCCAATCTTGCTAGTGTTGCTGCCACGGCTGGTTTGTGTTTTAAAAGACCCAATTGTTGGAAATGTGAAGCAATCGTTCATGTTGGGCTTCTTTAGAGAAATTAAATTGAAAGATATTTAATGTTTAATCACTCCATATTAACAATGAGAGTTGGAGCTGGCAGGATTGAAATGAAAAGGGCAAAGACGACCAAAAAGCCCTTTCAAAACAGTCACTTTCCAAGAATCCATCCCTTTAATCTTAATCCTCCGTAAGGTCTGAGGGGAGGAGGGCTACATAATACAGACTAATGCAGGGGTCACATTTGTGAGCAATTAGGCAGCATTAAGGCAAAAAGCTTTGGATGAGATATTAATACCAGTGGCATTTCAAAGTGTCAGAGCCTGAATCAGACATTATTATTAAAGCCAAGCTTGAATGTAACAAACATCTGTTATATCAACAGTCAAGGCTTTTCTAGCCACTGTCTCCAACTCCCTCAAACTCTTAAGCTCAGTCTCTCACTTTCCTGCTTCTAAATCTGCAATTTCTCCACAGTGTCAGCCTGTTTAAATACATAAGTCACAGCCCTATTTATTTGTCCTAAAAATATCTTGTCTGGTGTATTTCCCTGGATGATGTGTTTCTGGATGCTGAAGAGAGGAAAGAGGAGTGGCAGTCATGTACAGTGCTGCTAAGAACAGGGAAGTGTGTCAAGTACAGCTGTTATCAATGACAGACTGATGAGGTGACAATACTGTACCCAAAGAGTGTATAAATGGGTACTAGAAAAAATTATAACTTAACTTATTCTTTGTCGCTCACATACCCACAGACACTAGGAAGGACTTACGTGGGATGGTGACACTAAAATGTTGTGGATCGGATATCAGCAACTTCCTTTTGAGCTCATTCAAACCAACACCAGTAGGACCTGTAGAAGCAAACAGAGAGAGATGCAGAGACAATGAGAAAGAGTATCTTGCTTAACAACTAGGGCTGTCGCTTTTAGGAAAAAATCCTGTTCGATTTTTGAGACACAAGTGTTCATTGAATTGATTGTAAAATCGATTTTCCATGTCTAAAGACGTTTCCATTTTAAACACCAAATATTGGCAAATCCATGAACAACTAACAGGCATTAGGACGAACGTAAAGAGGGCGCTTGAGACGCACGTGCACAAGTCAGCAATATTCCTGATGATTTATTGGCGTGAAGTTTCATGCACAATGACAAACAGGAGTGCAACATTCTCGAAATAACATCAATGAAAAACATTACTGCAGTCTTCAACATGGCTGTGTTTACGATTAGAAATGTCAAACAAATTTTGCCTACGTAGGCGATTGTAGACCGTAGCCCGAATCTGTATCTGTATGCATGAGACTCTGAATACCGGCAGAATTCACATTTTTGTAGTAAAAAGAGACATTATGCAGAAGTATAATTTGCCGTTATGTGTGTTTGCCAGAGCCTGCAGTTGCTGTGTGCTGGATGCGCTCTGAAAAAAGACCGTTAAAATCGATTCCCTATTTTCGTTGTCGAAACTTGTGTTGGCTGGTCCGATCGATTGTGCAATCGATTTTCGAACGTAAAGTGACAGCCCTATTAACAACATTTATTTTATTTATCATACTGCCGTTTTTATATTAACAACTTAATATGTATTTTTTTTCTGTCAAAAAAAAAAAAAAGACCTTTTATGAATTTAAATGTTTTATCAAAGAAACAATACCATTCAAACTTTTGGGGTCACTTATTTAATACTTTAATTTATACTTTAAGACTTTTACATTGTTACAAAAGACTTCTATTTCCTAAAGATTTCTCAAAAAATTGCTGTTCTTTTTATTATACATTCATCAAACTGGCTGCTAAAAAATAAAGCTTTGCCATCACAGGAATATATTACATTTTAAAATATTAATTCACAATAATATTGTTTACTGTATTTTTAGAAAATCTTACAGACCCCAAATTTTGAACAATAGCATATACTGTACATAATGAGAATTTTTAATCCCAAAATTGTTATTCTTCATATTTATTTATTAAAAAAATTATTTGGAAAAACATACTAATTTAACTAAAAATAATTTCACACTTATTTTGAAGATTTTATTGTGATTTTTATACTGCATTTTACTTCATGCACTAATATAAAACATTAATATTACATATAATTTTTCACTGTATTACCCAGCCCTAGGAAGGGACATGATATAGGGAAAGATTTGAGTCATCCATTTCTCATACTTACATCTCTTTTTCACAACAAATCATGAGTTGTTCTACCTGTAGTCAAAGTCTGAACCACATATGCAGCAAAAAAAACTAAAACAAAACAATACCAGCAACAGAGATTCAATCCCCTCATGCATTTCTGCATGTCAAGGCCCAGTTAAAGGTAGGCCAAGATTCACACTGTATAATGTGGATAGTCAAGTGTGGTTTTTCTATTAGACTTTAAATGATTGCTATGAGACATGCACAAATCAAAATCTATATGTTAGAGAACACAAAACAGATGTTTTTCCTACTCGCAGGGAGAATACACATTTTCATTTGATGCATCATACACTTTCTCACACACACACACAAGCCTATGACTTCATTAGAAGCCTATGCCTTTGCAGAACATGTTATACTTATTCCACTGTGATAGAGGAGAAGAGTAAGATGCTGATTTATTACAGAGAGGAAATAGAAAATTATTTCAAGTGTTTTAGGGTCACTGAGTAATGCAGAGCTCCTGTTTGAGCCATATGTAAAAAGTGCATGTTTATGTGCAATATATATATCGTAGGTGGGAAAGGAAAAAAAAATACACAGTAATGTTTCCTCTAACTAGCCATATTTCATCCACAAATGCTCCTTTCTCTTAAAAGGACCTACAAACTCAAACAGTATTTTCTGAGATGTTAATCTCTAGACCCCACCAGGCCCTGACCGCCTGGCTTCTAGGCTCACATAGGAACCTTTTCAAAATTCTATTCACTCATCATGTGCACTTAATGAGTTTAAAGCCCTCGATCACTCATCTCTGCAGCGGCTCGCCCCATCTCTGATGTATGGCTGCTTGTGTCCCAAAAGCCACGAACAGCATTGAAACCTGTAGTCCGAGTTCAAGCACTAAGCAGCCATCCAGCTCACCAGTCTAAACAGCCTTCAACTGAGATGTTGGTGTGTCAAAGAGGTTAACTGACTTGCCTTTGTGTATTTTTTCCTGGTTATTCTGTTCATTGTCATACGCTTTAATGACCCAAACAAAAACTAGCCCTTTATTCTTCAACAGCCCCAATAAAATAACACATTTGAGTAATTGTTTTTCAATCCAAGTGTATGTGTGCACTCACAGGGGCAGGTTGCGGTGGTCATAAAAGTGTCAGTAGTCATTAGGGCGCTCATTAGGGGAGAAGGCGAATATGAAAGGCTTAATAACTTCCAGGCCAAGCGCGGAGCAGATGCAGTTAACCCTGAGGAGCTGCTAGACTGGCTAAACATGGGGGGCCGACATCCAACCTTCTCTCAACGCTCCTAAAACACAGTCATCATGTCCTCATATCATCAGCATCAAAATATTCCACCAAGTGTGTCCGATAAATAACCTTTCTACACATTTATGTGTGTGATAAGTTCACAAACAAAGCTTTTTTGGCAATAGTTTAAGCCTTTGTAGAGACTGGGCACTACGCTACTTGTGCAGGACCCTGCCAACTGCTCAAATGTGTAAAAATTATACTTGATAGTTCTAGGAAGAAACAACACATTGCAGCCCAAATTGTAATGTTCAATTATAAAAGCCCAGACAGAGATGTTTGGAAAGAGCATACAAAATTTTGACATAAAATGAAATGGTGAATCTGATCCGACGTTTGAACCGACAGCTCCTTTAGATCACCGTTTTCCTCAATTCTTCTGTTCCACCGTTATTCTGTCTGGGTCTGAACTACCACTATATCAACTGAAATCTTTTCAATCTTAACTCAAACATGTAGAAAAAAACAGATCATTTGCTATGTTAAATAATCAGGTTTCAGTTAAAACACTACAGCGGGTTCGCGAAGCTGCGCAGTTGTTAAATGTGTTGACTTTGGCTGGTCGATTAATATGTATCCAAATAGATAAGATCTTGATCCGTCTGGAAAGTCGTTTGAAACCCAACCACAAACCGTGGGTCAGTCGTGTTAGAGAAAGCAAAGGGGAATAAGACTATTTTGTTCAGGGGTGAATTTGCCTGACCCTGTTGTCTGCAGCCAGGAGTAAACACCTAATGGGAGTGTAAAAGTTGAATGTGCTTTCAAATGAATCACTTTCATTCAAAGACAATAGCAAGAAAAGAGAAATGACTACAGCAACGACAGGAATAGAGTATTAAGAGAGATGTATGAGAGAAAAGACAATCAAATGGCATCATTGATGGCTGCATTATTAAATGCAATAAAACAACTGGCAAAGATGATGAAAAAAGACAGAGGGAAAAAAACGTAGAAGTGCAGGCCAGGAAAAGTTAAAGCATGACCTCAAGGGACAGAATAACAGTTCAGAGAGAAAACACAGCAGACCCTTTTTCTGCATCCTTGGTTTTGTCACGTCTGATACATCCATGATGCTGCCCTCCACCTTACGAGACAAAACTCGTGAAAATATTTGCGTTAGACCGCATGAGGTGCAAATTACCAAAGGGGAATCCAGACAGTACAAAAAGCTTGATTAATTAAACAGACCACCTTATACATTCGCTCACACAGGCATGTGAAAACACACTCCATTAATTACATGCACCAACAAAACTGTGATAGAATCCATATGCCATGTTGCGTTCACAAACACACGGGCTGGTCTATTGCGATGAACCATGACCCAGTGCTACCTCACAGATTTGTACGTGAAATATTTTATACACCTGGTCAACATTACTTGTCAGTATATGAGGAAATTTTCACAACAACAAACCCCTTACAGTGGGAAAAATAAATTATGAACTTAATTCATAGTGGAGGAGGTCGATGAGAATTTCAACATTATAAAAAAAAGAAAAGAAAAAGGGAACCTGAAACCCTCAAACTATCTGTCATACAAATCTAAATGACTTTTTATTCACACTTTTATGAAACACTTAATTCATTGTTCTGGCCTCTATATCCTCTGTCCAGAATAACTGGCAAACAAACACCAAATCTGACATTTGAAAATGTAATATTTCAAGTTTTTTTTTTCACTTTGTAAAGTTGACGTCTCACTGGAGTTTCGCTCTCGCTGTTCCCTTGAAAACAAGTGTTAACAATTCTTTGGTGAATAATATTAAGGAGGAATAAAATGTTCCGTTAGAACACCAGCACTGCGAATGAAGTGCCACATAGATGAATTAATCCTCAGCTGGTCCCGTCAGCTCCAGGGGTCTTCAGAGGGCTGGGTTTGAGTGAAAGTCCCACAGCAGTAAAGGAATTATGGGTTTCAGTCAAGTGCTGTTGCGGGTAAAGCACTGTTTGTGTGGAGCCTCAAAACTGTGATTTGATTTGTGCAGTGGTCTCAACAGTAGAAAAACAAATAAGAAAAATACCAAGCGCACATGCTTGAGCTAACCAAACTAAACACAGCAGAGACCATTTTTTTGAAATTCCATTTTGTCATTTCTGAATTTAAATAAAGGAAAAAAAGACACCAAATTTGTCATACTTACCAACTAACACGACAAGTCTGTGTCTGTCTCCGTGTTTTCTGCGGTAGGTTGTCACCTCTTCATAAGTCGGCACATCAGCTGTGTCATACTGCTCACTTTTCTTACATTCATACATGGACTTATTTGTCTTCTTATCTCTTCTGCTGAGACGAAAACTCCTTCGCAGACCCGCTGAGGAGGAAGAAGTGAGGGAGAAACAAATAAGACAAAAGAACAACAAGCTTGCCTGACATTCTTATGTGCATTTGAGAATGAGGATATGATGGAGTCATAGAAGTCTTATTGGATCTTAAACACTTACACTTAAAGTTCTGCACATTTCCTCAGAATTGTGACACACATCATACTAGCCATAAAAAGATTTTATTTGATTTCTTTATTTTTTGTATTCTGATATATTACTATTATGCTTTTATTTACACTATTGTTCAAAAGTTTGGGGGTGGTAAGGTTTTTAAAATATGTTTATCAAAACTACAGTAAAAATAGTAATATTGTGAAATATATATATATATATATATATATATATATATATATATATATGTATGTATTTATATATATATATATATATATATATATATATATATGTATATATATATATATATGTATGTATTTATATTTATATATATATATATATATATATATATATATATATATATATATATATATATATATATATATATATATATATATATTTATATATATATTTATATATATATATATATATATATATATATATGTATATATGTATATATATATATATATATGTATGTATTTATATTTATATTTATATATATATATATATATATATATATATATATATATATATATATATATATATATATATATATATATATATATATATAAAAATGACCTACCTAGGTATATATAAATAATTATATATATCTTGAAAAACCACCTTTTAAAAGGTGTTTTTTTTTCCTTCACATCATTATTATGTATATATTTTTAAAATTATTATTGGCAATGTTCTACATATCCCCCACTCTTTACGTGTTTATTCATTAAATATTTTGGCATATTGGTCACACTTTCATCCACCGTTAAGTGTTCAGTACTCTTTGTTCCATTTACCACATTTTACCATATCTAAGCTAATTCCGCAGATTTTCCCTGAAAAATAAGCACGGAAAATCCGAAAAACGACAACAGATTCCGTCTGGGCCCGATCATAACAGATTTTCCTGTGCGCCATCATCATATGAACCGACTTGTGGTTCTTTCATCCACATCCAGGTAACAAAACGACCAGACTGAAATATCTGAGGCTACGTTTTTCAAGAGGACATGGCAGGAGGTGGGCTATTTCAGGACACGGTCATAGCTAAGTGTGGTTTTTCATGCCCTAAAAGGTTGTTAGGAACGTCACCACAAAACTTCCTGTCTGATTACTCTGGACAGCACCAGTCTGTCTTTAATGACCCCAGACTATATCAAAACTCAAAACGTACCCCTCATTTAAGCAGCATGGTTTTATATTCATGACAGATGCTAGTTAGTCTAGCACAGCCCCAAACCAGAGACACCTAATACCCCATCGCTGCACAAGGCATTTTCCCCTCCCGCCTCCACAGCATTTTTTTTTTTTCAAGATGTGATTAATGAATGCAGGGATATGATGCAAGATGCCCAAGTAAGATTACGGCAGTAAGAAAATTATGGACTGAGAAGGGGAATGAAAAAAAAAATGAAAAAAAAACTTGATCCAGTCCCCCTTTAATACTTTCCACAGTACAGAGAGACCGCGGAGCACAGATGTGCGGCCGTGGAGAGATCCTGCATTCTTTACAGCTTGTTCTTTTCCACACAGTCACCTAATAAGGGCTTGTGGGGACCTACGCTGGGATACAAATGAAACACACCGTAAGTCAAGCGCCTGCTGTACCACAACACAAGTGTTTGTGTGGTTCCACAGTGGGGATTTGGTTACAAGTGTTTAGGACAGAGCATTCTTCCACTCAGGCTAACCTGTGGTCTTCTGCTGCTCGTGCCACTTGACGTCTAGCCATCACGCTAAAACTCAGCCCTGACTACACCAAAAACATCAAGAACTACATTATTACAAGAAGGTAGGCATAAAGGTATGATTATCTGACAAATATCAACAACATTTTATGGAGAAAAAAAGTACTAGTTGCCAATTTGAAAGAAAAACAATCCCTTCGAAAGGATGTGACCGTGACCTTTAATAAACTGAAACAGTGAGTGGCTTGTTCTGTTCAATTTTAGTATTTTTCAGATTCAACATTTGATTGACTCTGGCAATGGGAAGCTCCATTTTCCCAGAGCACAGAGCAGGTGCATAGCTTTCATTACGGCTGCTAGGCTGTGGTTAGTCAATGAAAATTGCAGTTCTCTGTATGAAGAGGCTTCGTAATCGGGACCCTTCAAAACCACTTAAAGCAGGATAGACGGCATCATCCAAATAGCCGAAATATTGCCTTCCATCTCAATAAGGATAAATAAATCAAGGCTCAGATAGCAAGCAACTATACCCCACTCTTGAACTCGAGTCCCCGAAACTGATTGAGGTTGAATTAGAAAAAAAGCATGGAAATTAATCAATTCTAGTCATAGCAGAAATGTTTCTACATTTTGATATGACAGAAGGCAGCTTGAGTATATTAGAAATGCTCAGGCAAGTGCCTTCTGGTTTGGGGATGAAGATAAATATAAAAAGAGAAAGCCAACTAGCCAAGGACAGTCATAAAATTCCTCCCATTTCCTCTCTGAATATGACAGTACAGGCTAGAAGACTTGACACGTGCTCGCTGCAGAGGCCCAAACCTGCACCTCCTAATGGCGTGCACTGTTGCGTGACGAGTTAATTGGACCTCAGAGCTACGCAACCTACCATCACCAACTAGCAGTTCACAAATCAAACCTGTTCTTCCACTGAGACATGGAAGGAAAAACAATGAAAAGGCCCAAAATTCAGTGTAAACACAGAAAGACACGCGCTGCCGCCGCACACACAATCGCCTGAAAGCTGCTGTGGCTCCCGAATGCCCATTTTCCACAGCAATAATATCTTACAGTCGTGGAAGAAATTTAGTACATCTGTGAGGTGAAAGCCCTGAGGGATTAAAAACGTTAAGGACTACAAGGGGTAATAACCTTCAAACACATTAACTCCCTGTATGGATCCGGAATGATGCAGAGTCACATTTATCAAAAAGATAAGGCAACCAAAAAAGGTCAACGAGGGGAATCATAATACTCTGTAGAGTGATCAGTCAAGCTGAAAATGATTTCATAGAGCTCTCCTATTTTTCCATCATTTTTTGGTTTACAATCTGCGACTAATTCTTTTATCTATTATTTGGGATTGGATAATCCTTGTCCTGTGCTTGTAAGTCATATTTAATCGTGCAGTGTATTTTCAGAAGTATGGCACTTGTTACAGATTCAGAGAATGAAGGATATGGATATGATTGAACAGAGTTAGCTGTATTTCAGTTAGAGTAGTTTCAAGGCTTCGAGAAAAGAGGAAATGAACTCAAATAAAGTTTTCTCTTGTGAAATACCTCGGCCTACACCTTCCACCCCAAACAAGGTTAACGGAGAGCTCCATGTTGAGCATGTGAATGATCCATTCACTCACTCCCACCCTCTTTTACGGTCATCTGTGGAAGGGTTTAACAGTAGTGTACAGGCCCCTGGGGTGGTGTCTGAGGGACCCCCAGCATCAAACATTGAGTTTCCGGTACAAATCGCACGTACCAGAATCGTCTGATCTCATCTCATGTGCACACTAACTATATTCCATCTCTTGTAAGGGAAATCAGTCTCCAACAAACGTTTTACCAAGCACAGTTATCTTTCAGCATTCCCACAGATAAGCACAAACTGGCTGCCTGGATCCAGGGGAGAAGATGGATAACTCTCACAGGCAACGATTAAAGAAAAACAAGTATTTAGTAGAGCTATTTGAAATATGTATTGGGCACAGCTTTGAATCATGTTGAACTCGTTAAGAATAGCCGTCTAGGGGAAACACACTGTAGGAGTGGATTCCATTGTGCTGCATAAGTGGAAAGTCGTGTTCTGCCCAAGTGTTACAGGCTTGCGCTGAATACCGACTCTTCGTTCCTGTTGGCCGGAGGAGAACAGACTTGTATCAAGGAGTGATATTTGTTTTTCCTCTGTCCTATCCCAAATTCCAAATTTAGAGAAAGGATTGTTTGAATTTCTTAGAGCCATAATTAAATATCAAAATATATATTATATATTTGTATACAATTATACAAATATGCCATTTATATGTAATCATAAACTGATAACATATATACATTAAATGCAATGCAAGTCACTTTGGATAAAAGGTATCTGGTAAAAGCATTAATACAAGTGAAAGTTTAAATATTATGAAACCTGATAAATATGATCGATTGACAGTTGCTTTTTGTGCTTTGATGTTAAAAATATGAATTCAATAGGTTGAGGTGGAGTTTATATATATATATATAATTTATTTATTAACATTTATATTTATATTTATATATATATATATATATATATATATATACACACAAATATTAATAAAATATTTATTATTTTTAATGTATATTTATAATAGTTGACGTAGTTTAAATAAATAAAATAAATAAATATATACACAAATATTAATAAAACATTTATTATTTTTAATGTATATTATAATAATAGTTGACGTAGTTTATCTATATAAATATTAATAAAAAAAAAAAAATAATATAATATATATATGTGTGTGTGTGTGTGTGTGTGTGTGTGTGTGTGTGTGTGTGTGTGTGTGTGTGTATGTATGTATGTATGTATGTATGTATGTATGTATATATATATATCTCTTTTAATTTTTAAAAAAAAAGCATAATACTTTTACCAGTGATCCATCACGGTCAAATTTGAACTCTCTGACCGACCGGAGTGAGCCCAAGTGGGCTTAGACATCAGCCGTTAAGGCCCTGGAGCTCAGCTCTCAACGTGGCTTAACAGTCTAACTCACAGACGAACTGAGTGGGCTGCCAGGTCAAGCCGGTGTAGTCATCACTAGCAGGTTTAGTAAGTATCTGAACTACAAATCCAAGAGGCTAGTTGGAGGAAACAGCCCTCCTGTTAGTCTCATCAATCACCTGTTCCTTCCATCAGAGATACAAAACACCCACATGCAAACATCACGAACAGACACACAAAATCTATTCACTGAACCGCTGCAAAGTCTGGCCATTCCTGACCCCCACAGATGGATAGCCAAACACTGAGTAAAGGACATTGAGACTATAATCATCTACTTTATGTACTGGCTACAAATCGGTCGAAGAGACGCACATTTGCTCTCAATGTCCATGGCTAATTCAAATCTAGTCTACCATACACACAAAATTAGAGACACTGCCAAACGACCCCTCCAAATTAAGATCCCAGTGACTTCAGCCGATTATAGTAAAGTGTATCCACCTGAGCCGGGGTCAGTGTGGGGAAAAGCGTGGTAATCGAAAGCTTTGCACAGCTACAGGCCTTGAGGCTTCTGGCCCCGGTGCTCCTCCTCCAGGAGTGAACCTGTGGACAGATGAGATAAACTCATTTTGGAAATGGAGCTTTTTTTATTTCAGTCTAAAACACGTCTCCATTTTTCCATAACTCCTGCCTTAATTGGATTCCGGGGGCTGATGGCTTTCCCAGCTTTAGCTTCTCCCCCCAAATGTTTTCATTTTTTTGTTCTTTCTTCTGACTCCCGTCGCCTTTCCTCCCTGTTTTTACTTATTCCTAAATTGTGGTCACCCTCATAGTGCAGAGGTCATTAGGATTTGCTGATCACGGCAAACCTGTATTCACATCATATCACATCCCATTCATTTTGCAAAACAGGAATATAGAAAACACTATTTGCAAATAGAGCAATGTTTCCACCCAATATGTTTTAATTCAATAGTATCACAAAATTGTAACCACTGTGACTCTTAATTTTTGTCAATCAACTTATGTCTGAGAGTGATAGCATGTCTGATAGCACTGGGAGGAAACTGTAGCTAATTATCAGACTGAATTATTCAAGTCACATGACTTTTCTCAATGTGTATCTAGAAATGTATTTGGTAAATATGTTGTCTTCCAATTGTCTTCTTAAGGCTGGAATACTCTACACAACAGATTTCTTTGCATCGATTTTTAACCCGATTTACAGTTTGGATGCTGGTGATAGTTGCTGAAAGTCAGAGTCAGTCTGCAGATTTTGGGCAGTCTAGAGTTAACAGACTTCACAGAAAATCGCATAGTGTATGGTGGGCACACACTCTACAGATTCTAATTCAATTCAGTCTAAGGATATCAAACATGTTTGTATTTTGAGCCGATTTTAGAGCATATCTTTTCTGAGTTAGTGTGTTCGGAGGGAGTGCATTTAAAAGGGAGTTCTTTTAGTGCATGATGCCCAGTTTACTCTAACTTTTTTTAAAGTCAGCAACTGTATGATGCCTAGTGTTTGCAAAATTTTCTATTGTAATACATTTTAAGATATAATTTATTCCTTATTCATTGTAATATACTGATTTAGAAACCGTTTGTGCTGCTTCATATTTTTTGAAAAGTTTTTTTTTTTTGTCAAGATTATTTGATGAATAGAAATTTCAAAAGAATGGCAATTATTTGAAAAGTTTTTCTTGTAAGAATGTAAAAGTCTTTACTGCCATTTTGCAACTGCCATGCTGACATGCTGAATAAAAGTATACATTTTATTAAAATAAATAAATAAAATTAACTGATCCCGGGCTTTTGAATAATAGTTTATGGATGGAAGCCCAGCTACTATTGCAGCTTTTAAAGGTTTGTTCTGTTTACCATTTTCAAAGCAATACAGACATTTTCTTTTCTCTCACACACATATGCACAAACACACATGTGCACTGGTTCATCTGAAAACCTTACTGCTGACATACATGAATGGATGGCACACTTGGGATTAAGACTAATACTCCTTGCACGCCTGACACCCCTTCATCCCACTGACACAGGGTGGAGCAGAACTAGCAAAGCATCCGTGTTTTACAGTCTTACATTACTACCACACCAGGTTCAAATCATAACAGCGAATTAGACCGCAGGCAAGACAGAGTACAATGATGGGACTTGTAAGTTTTACGTTTTTTAAAGAAGTAAAAAAAAAAAAAAAATTCTCCTGTTACATGGAATATGTAATGCATGGCAGGGCACGGAAGCTGGAAGGAGCTGTTCAGGGACCAGCCCTTGAGGTTCTTAGGCTGTTGGGAGGAAGAGGAGAGGCTGAGGTCAGAAGGCTGGTAATGAAAGCGTGGAAGAAAACAGGACGGCAGATTAAAAAAAGAAAAAAAGAGGCGCAGCGTTGAAAAGGTTATCCCTATTGAATGACGGAGCTTGATTGAGCTTGGCAGACGGGACTGCACGGCTTTATTTATAAACTTTCTACCCACAGGATCGAAATCAAAAGAGTTCAAATGAGTGGCCAGCGGCTTAGGGTTTACACAAACAGACTAATGTCTACTAGTCATTAGACAGAGAGAGAGAGAGAGAGAGAGAGAGAGAGAGAGAGAGAGAGAGAGAGAGCAAACAAGCGTGAGACAAACAAAGACAAAGGAGAAGGAAGAAGAGGCTGAATGTGGGCAATTGAGACAAAAAAAGTTTGTAAAACAAGCAGCAAACAAGAAACAGGAGGGGAAACAGAGTACAGTGGCCCCCAAAAGGCAACATTATCAAAAAATATAACAAAAGAAGAATCTAATTAAGATACATATAATATACAATTAATATACATCAACACAATACACCATTCAAAAGGTTGGGGTCAGGAAGTTTTTGTTAAATAAATAAATTTTATTCAGCGAGGCTGCATTAAATTGATCAAAAGTGACTGTAAATAAAATTTTAAATAACATTTATAATGTTACTCAAGACTAAATAAATGCTGTTCTTTTGAACTTTTTATTCATCAAAGAATCCTGAAAAAATGCAAATATAGTTGTAAAATAAATCTGTACAACCGTTTCCAACATGATAATAATAAGAAATGTTTCTTGAGCAGCAAATCAGCATATTAGAATGATTTCTGAAGGATCATGTGACACTGAAGACTGAAGTAATGATGCTTTCTTTGCCATCACAGGAATAAATTACATTTTAAAATATATTCAAATAGAAAACAGTTATTTTAAATTGCAATATTATTTCATTAATAGTGTTCTTAGAGTATTTTGATCAAATAAATAAAGCCTTGCTGAAGATTAACATAATAAATATCTTTATATCAATATGTACAAATAAATATCAATATTTACGTTCATAATAATCTAACAGATTCACTGAAATGGAAGAATGAAACAACAGCTTTGGATAAATTAGGGAACGGGAAATGGAATACCTCAAGTGGATGTAGAATGGAGTGATTACAGAAAATTAAGCAGGGAGGGGAAATTGCTGTGAACTGAAACCAAAGACCCTTGCAAAAGACAAATAAGTGATTTTTGTACTACGAGATATTTAATACTTAAGGACCCACGGAAATACTGTACGTTTTGCGGACACTGTATAGAGCTGTCCCTGACGGGCATACTGTACAACAGAATACATGAGTCTGTGCGGTAACAGATAATGAGAATGCTACGGCACACTCATTTTCCACACACTGACGCTAGAGATGGAAACCAGACTAAGGCCTGACTGAGAGCTGGCCTTCAAACAGCCCAATGTCCAACACACACCACATCAAGAGCCCGCCGGACCTCCACCACAAAGCCTGGAAATAAACCAGTGCTTTTAAATGCAATATGTTGAACATTTACACAGAGCTATTTAAACTAAAAACACTGCCAACACACAGGAAAATCAGAAAGTACAGCTGCTCACAGAGTGGCTATATGAGAAACGAAAGCACATTTGGCTCTTTTACAACAGGACTGGGAGAAAACTGATTACTTGGATTTCACTGATATCAGAGAGTTCAGTATGTTTCAATTCTTCACTTTGCATTGTGGATGAGACTCAATAACACTCAGGAATCGCTATTGACAATAACAATGTCAATCTTAGAGGAAACGTACAAAACACATGGTCATGACAGAAAAAAGTAAAGACTAAAAAAGCAGACTACACCAAAAGGGGAAGTCAGCAGGCTGATTGAGTCGACCACTTATAAAAGAAGAGATATGCAAAATAAGCCAGAAGGAAGCTTGACAATGATACTATAGGACATGCAACAGCGTGCAGCCACATGTCAAAAAAGATTCTTGTCCGACTGAGCAGACACACACAGAGAAGGAGAGGGAGGGAGAAGATTGAGAGCTAACAGCACAAGAAACTATTACAAGAGAATGACACAGAACGGGATATACACACTCTTTTATCATTAATATGAATCAGACAGGAGAGAGAGGAGTGCTATGGGACAGAGGACAGACACAAAGCATAATCAAAAAGAGCTCACCAATATGGAGTCCACTTAAATAGGAAGCAAACTCATTGTCCTCTTCAAATTATGAAAGGCAGAAGGAACCAAGACAGATTTATATTAGAGAGAAAGATAGGAACACTACTGCATACTGAAAGATGAGCAAAACAGATTGCCAATTGCAAAAAAGACTGTAAATACAGCTTATAGTAATATAAACAAAACTGACAATGATTACACTACCGTTCAAAAGTAGGAGGTCAGTACAACTTTTACTGTATTTCTGATCAAACAAATACAGCCTTGAGCATAAAAGATCTTTTTAAAAAACATTGAAAAATCTTACCGACAACAAACTTTTGAACGGTTTACAGACAAGCACAAAGGTCATATTTCCTTCATCTATTGATCCTCTACAACTAAACCAGGTGGACAGATCTATTGGCAGTGTTCGCATTCAGCATCCATAACTTTCCATGAGGGCCATAAACTTCAGATTTCTTTTGTCTATTAGACACAACACATAATGCATTCAATGCATACCTTACAGATGGGGGTAAAAATAAGTTAAAACATCTTTTGCGTCTCTCACAACAATAAGACTATGAAATACTGGGGGAATATGTTCACAATCACATTCACACGGTCTATTATAGAGAAAGACTAAAACGGGTGGGATTCATTTGAGCACTCATCATTCTAATCTCATTTAAAGTGTAAGGCATAGTTGGTCTGGCAAATAGGGATGTATTGTGTGCTTGTGAATGTGTGTTTTAGTATACAGTATGAGAGAGATACAGTAGGGTGATGAACTCTTGGCCCCTTTACACACTCTGCTACGCTCCATTAGGCTGTTGTGGACCAATGAATTCTAATCAACCATATCTTCATTGTTCGGGTACTCTATTACCACATACAGGGGTCCCCAGCCAATGATCTAATGGCTATGATATTTCATAGGCAAACCAGAGTTAGTCTGAAAGGTGTACCTTCAATCTCCTCCACTGGGAAAGCAAAGAAAGGAATATGATAAACATAAAAAGATTAAAAACAGATCAAGAGGGTGATGGGAGAAGCAAATTAATGGAGGAAGAAGAAACTGACCTACCCCATTTGACTGTCTCATCATCTTATAAAGGAAAAAAATAAAAGGAAAGAAAGTCATGTGACTGGAAGTACACATTACAAACATGATTTGAAATATAAAAAAATAAAGGGACAGTTCAACCAAAAATAGAAATTCTGTCATCATTTACTTATCCTCAAATCATTCCAAACCTGTTTGACTTTTCTTCTGCAGTTTTAATAAAAGTCATTGGGGTGCAATTTTGCTTTAACATTCTTCCAAATTTCTTCTTTTCCACAATATAAAGGTTTGGAACGACATCAGGATGAGTAAATGATCACAGTTTCAAATGAACTATGCCTTTAAATGTTGAACAAATGTACAAATCTGTTTGTATTCTATGAAAAGTCTTCAGTATGCCATTAAGTGGTAAACCATTGCTTACCTCATAGGAAACTGCAGCTACAGAACAACTAACAGTTCATAACAGCAGAGAAAGTGTGTATTTGAGTGTGCATGGGCCTGAAGACATGGGAACATTTGGAGTCACTTTAAAAGCTTCCTCCAGTTCATGTGGTCTCAATTCTACTAAACAAGCTTAAATCAAAACACACACGAGCAAAGGGCAGCATCTACACAGCCTGCCATACACATCCACACAGTCCTGCCAAGAAAGCAATACCATGAAGAGGAGGATGGAGGGCAGTAAAATCTTGTGTGTGCTATCAGTCAGGAGAATCCTTAGGCATCTTTCTTCTTGCTGGTGTGACCCAAACGAAAAAAAAGGGGGATCCAAGGATGTTTTAGGTTTAGGACAAGAAATTAATCCACTAAGCTTAGGATAAGAAAAAAATGGGTAAGATTTACAAAATGAAAATGAATAACTGTCACATCTGTCATAATTACTGGGGGCATATTTCAGAGAAATGGAACCTGTGCGAGGCAAGTGCATGAAGCAGTGAACTTTCCTACACCTAGCACGTTTTTCTAGCCATTGTCAGTAATACATGATCCTTTTTTTAAAATGGCTTTTGGCCACAGAGTAAAAAAAAAAAAAAAAAACCCTACCACAAACTGGACTGTGCAAACCTGGAAACAAGATCATTGAAATGATGCAATTTTTACATGACAGAATAATTCCAAAAAGATAACAGATGCCTTTTGCCTCCCACAATTTATAAATGAATCTAGAACAGATGATTATTACAAATAAGTAGGGATGGTGAGTGTAGATTAAAGGGGTGCTTAAATTGTTTCCATATCTACAGCTATGACAGAACAATTGGATTGAAATTATATCTGGTCAAGCAAACATCTAAAAGGGCACAAACCAAAGCACGTGAACGGGCATGAATAGACCAACTGATTCATTGTTTATATACACAGATTTACATCAATCCCATTGTAGATTCCACATGTTCTGTTTATATCTATTTTAACCAGTGTAATATATACCCATTTACAAGTGCATTACTGTACATGTACCCCGAACAAAACTGCTCCACATGCAATGTGACAACATTATGATAACGACAAGAAGCTTGTGATCAGTGGTCCTGAACACGTTAGGATTATCATACTTTAGGTTGCATATAAATGTAGCTTGCGTAACCAGAAGACACATTAACCATGCGAAAGGTAATCATGAGAGGTGAATATGAGACAAGATTTGTTAATCTATTTGTAAACAAAATAAACAGATATTAATTGACTGGTTAAGGCTCAGGGTTGGTAACCGGAAGGTTGCTGGTTTGACATGTCTGAAGCACATCCCCATTGTGCCAATGACATCGCATATTAGTGGAGAAGGAAAAACATAACAGAATTTGGTCATGTGACAGTTAATAAAGATTCTTGTGTAAGTCTTAGGTAAGAAGTCATTTAACAGATGTTTTTATCCAAGTAGCATATAATACGCTTACAGTACTTTCATTAATTGAAAGGACTATCCCTCCAGAGTAACATGGAGTTCCCTTTCGAAGTGGAACTCAGCACTGCGTCTTGGATCGATCAGTGTGACCAGTGTCTGAAGCACGTGTATACACATGACAATTCCATGATGTCACTACTGGAGCACATACGTGTATAAGAGAGCGTCTGTGATAGATGTCATCAGATCTTTTTGTCTTCAGGAGACGCATGTTTGTATGCGCTTGTAAAACAAATGCTACAGGTGGAGCGCGTTAGTCTCCTTGAGGAAGCTGGATGTGCTCATTATGATTCGCGAGACTGACTGAAATAGACAGGTAAGAAGCTTTGTTCTTCCTTAATTCTGAGGAATTAGATGCAGAGAGAGTTGAGGCGGATGTTATTAAATCCACCCCCTCTGCTGTTCACAAACAGATAGCAAATTCTGTTGGCATCATCCAGCCAAGATGAGGTGGATGTGGTTTATGAGGGCGAAGATACTGCTTATAGTGAGCTCTCTAAGCCTGCCAGCTCCACGAGGAGTTTCTGGAGGTGATGGCCCATGCCACGGCTAGACTTGATCTGGTTTGGGGGAGCGAGAGACAAGAAGTCACTTGTGACACTTTTGACGAGCAAATCCTGTCAGGCCATAACCTCCTCACTACGACCCTGCCTTGCGTTGAGGACTACCTCGCATTTGAATGGCAGGCCATATACAGCAGCAGGTCAGGCTGGTGGTTCCGTGCACACAACAACAGTGTTGCAAGCGTAGCAGGCGGATCTGCTTAAAGACATGGATCAGGGGCAGGGACTGTCTGGGAGGAAGTTGCGAAGCCACTCTGCACCATGCATTTGGACCTCTGGGCTACCAAATAAACTGTCATTGGTTGTTCAATCGCAGAGATGGTGGCCGTGGAGAGGCATCTGTGGTTCAACTTGGCAGACATCAAGGAGAACGAGAAAAAATACGCTCTCCTTAATGCGCAAGTCTCTTTTTGGCACGTCTGTGGAGACGGTAGCCAGAAGGTTTAGAGAGGCGAGGGTGCGGTCAGCAGTTTTCAAGGGATACATCCCATCGCATGTCTAAGCCTTCGCCTAATACCTCTAGAGAACCTTGTCCGTCACAGTCTTAGGACTGGAGGACTTAGGGCCAGAGGCTGAGTGTGGCCTCCAGTGCTCCTCCTTTGGTGAGGAGTAGATCGCAGAGGAGGCGGGATGCTGGGAGTAAGTAATTGAAAGGAAGCGATTTGGTAAACAAGACTGAATCGCTAAGGAGAAGTAAAATCCCTCCTCCTTCCCAACGTTTTGCGATGTAACAGATGGGGATCCACTCGAGTGAAAAGAATTATCAAACAAGAAAAAAAAAAGTAGGGTGGGACTTTGTTCTAACGATTGTTTGTTGACTGGATGAGTCAGATCTACAGTAAATGCAAGCTTGAAGTCAATTGTAAGAAAGAGTCAGGGTTTAAGTGGACCAAAATGATCGGAGAAGGCCAGCATACGTCACCAGATAAGTCTGTCATTTTATTGGACGATCAAGTTATGACATTTTGAAATACGAGGTCCAGAAAAAAAAAGAAAAGAAAGAAACATATGCATGGTTATTATTCATAATAAGATCATTAAGATGTGTTTAGAAAATAGATAGGGTGAACTTCATGCCAACTTTAAGTACCTTGCTCAAAGACAATGGTGCTCGCTCCTTGTGGGGATTGAACCAGCAAACCTTTTTGTAACCAGACCAACCCATGATTCGACTGTGTGCACTGTAATTTTTCCAGTCCTTCATAAGGATTTACTTGATATTGACTTAAATTATTCGATTTAATCCATATAAAACTATTTCTAGCCTACAAAATTTTATAACTACATACAATTATTTAATTTTTTTGTGCATTTCAAATGTAACAATGTAAAAAAAAAAAAATGTACCGGTACATTTCCATGACTTTCCATTGTTTTTAAGATTAATTTCCATGACATTCCCATGCTTAAAATCATGATTTTAAATATGATTTGACCGTGGAAACACCGAAAGTTTTACTCTCTGAACCTGCCCAGGGGTGTGGGGTTTATAATGGATATGACATACAGTCTCAGCTAGTTGTCATGCTGTTCTGATAAGTAAGGCTTTATTTGACATCACATGTCTGTAGTGCAAAGCACTAGCGTGTGTTCAGTCATCCAGAGAAAGCCCCTCATCGCTGCTCTTTGAAATATGGGCTAACGTCACCGCACTGCAGGCCAGTGGACAGATGGTCTTACTCTTAAAGTGCACAATCATGTGGTTTCAAACAAACAATTTATTTTTTCCAAGCTCACCTATATGCATCTACAACACCTGTGTTTGGATTGATATTGGATACGGTCTGCTTCTGGTTAAGTCAGACATGGACACATTAGCTTTCTGTTTTTCTGAATTGTTTTTCAAATTTCTATACGTGACGTGATTCCAGAAAAATTCTACATATGAAAAGCTGCATAAAAGCAGGACTTTAATATTACTTATGCTTGTTCGTTAAGTGAAACGTAAAGAGTTTGCGAAGACGACAGTTTCACGACTCCTAGGGTGGTCCTGGAAAACGCATCAATACTGATAATTCAGTGACGCACACATCAACTTTTACTTTTTCTTTGTTTTAAGCAGCCGACAGAGTGACAGAGAAAAATGGGAAAGGTGGGAGGCCAAACATGTGGCATTGGGGATAAGAATCCAGAGTGGCTGTATTATTCAATCAAGTGTGCGTGTAGCTGTACGGATGACGGCAACATGTCGAGAGTGTTGCTGCGGGTCTGTCTCGTGGTGAGTCTTAAGTGTGCACATGTGTAGAGAGTAACCCAGCATAGCTCCATAAAGACCCCTGATGTCAGTAAGAGGGAGAGATTAGAGCTGTGGCGCACAAACACACGCACACACGCATACAATAGTCAAATGTGAGAGATTAATGGAAAGCAGGAGAGGAAGCTTATGTCCAGGCGTGCATTAATGCACATGTACATGAATACACATGTGTGCACATACTGTATCTGCCTGGCACCAATCAGGGGAGTCTGGGCTCCCTGTCTGCATTCACTTCACCTTGCACTTCCCACCCTCACATCTAATCTTTTCCGGTTGCCATTCCTTCTATTCATTTTTTTTAAGCCACTGTCTCGTCACAGCATCTGCATTGCATGGGCCGCTCTCATACAACAGTTCAAAAATCATTTCTGCTGTAGTCCAGGAACAAAAGGATGAGTGTGTGCAGGGCTCAACAATACGGTGTCTAGCCTGAGGTCAGTGAGAGTTTTGGGCATTACCACTGGAAATTTTACATTCAGTGATCTTGTACAACCATGTTTTAAACCAGTGGTTCTCAACCTGTCTGACTCTAAGGTCCCTGTTGTCCAACACATTATTTGATATTTCTGCTGTAATAATAAAAAAAAGTTAGAAAACAAGCAGTTTTGTCATAATTAACAGATGTATTGAATTGAATTAAATTTTGTGATTCCAGAGATTTAAGATTCTTCAAAAATAATGTTTTTATTTTATTTTTTTTCATCCCCATCCGCCCGGCTGAGAACCACTGTTCAGTTTCTGGATTTAATCAAAATGGTTTACAAATTATGATGATTTGTCACCAAGATACTGTTATCTAGTTGACTAACATGGGTGAGGTTTGTCAAAACTGCAAAACTTATTTGTAACCACCTTGAAAGTACCATTAAAAATGTGAAACGACAAACCAAAGAATAATGTTTTGCATCATATGCTATCGCTTTCCAGTAAAAGTGTTTGAAAGTTACATTATATGTATATAATTTCCAGTTTTGTAAAGGAAAAACACACTTTTATAAAGTGAAATGTTGTTAAGTACACTTAAATTTAAATGGAAAAATACAAACATTTCCACTAAATGTACACCAGTTTTTAATAAAAAAAAATAAATAAAATTGCCAATTAGAATTCTTTCGTAGTGGGGCCACGACTAATGGCCCGACTGAGCCAGTAGTGTAAAAAAAACATATTGTTGAGCTCTGGTGTATTTCAGTGGTTGTTTTAGTTGCTGCATGATTGTTGGAGTGTGGTCCTTACAAAATCTTTTGCTGGGGGTCCTCTGAAGAGTAGTGATGGTCGTGGGTTTCCAGACTGCAAACCTCCTGAAGGAAGTGAGAGAGAAAGACAAATATCTATAGATAGTAGTAAACGGATAGTATACATTCAGTGTCAGTGTTTGGGACTGTACTGTATTTACTGATATATGATATATGACAACTGTATTTACTGATATATGTGCGAGAGGTTGTAAATCAACCGACAACATTGTGTAAAGGAGTCTGTTTGGTCTTTGAACATCATACGTCACTCATTTACAACCAAAATGTGTAAACCTAACTTAATGATTGGTAATTTAGCACTCCAAACCTGACTGACAACCCTATTCTGACATGCAGTAAAACCATCAGATTTCACAGCTGTATGGAGATTACTAAACACTTAACTACAGTGAGTGAGTGAGTGTGTGTGAGTGAGTGTGAGTGTGTGTGTGTGTGCGAGTGTGAGTGTGAGAGAGAGAGAGAGAGAGAGAGAGAAAATGGTCAGCCAGAAACAGCACTTGCTACTGTACATCTGACAGGTTCAAAAATATGTTTTACTATTGAAAGTTACTTTCTTCAAGAGAAACAGAGCAAAGAAACTATTTCCTAAGGCAGCACATATATGCATGCACATCAGAGTCCACTTTATGAAAAAGAAAGCCACTGATGTGCAATTTTCCGTGCGTGGACGTCCAAAGTGGATGTGAACCAGTGCTATCACTGTCTGTCATTACTCATTCCAGCCCAGACAGCCACGGAAATCCAAAGTATTTTGGCCGAGCCGACTTGCACAAAAAGGGAACAAAATGATGAGGAACACAAAAAAGTCAGAAAAGTCATTCCTTTCATAGTAGGGAGTGAAAGTCAGGTTGTAATGGAGTGGAATAAGTCTGGAATGATCGAGAGACAGAAAGATGGATGCATGAAAGGTGAATATGATATATGAGGGGGCTGGACAGAGGGCGGACAAGATGATGGAGTCAGGGAGTGCTGTTGAATTTAAAACTGGTGATAGTGGGAGGAAATGAGCAGGGAAGAGAGAAAAGCATTGGCTAACCTCTCCTGTAAGTGTTTGGAAGGGATGAGTCCAGCGCGCGGGTTGCCATCGCCCTCGAGTTTGGCCTGCCACCAGGTGGCATCATCCTGGCTCATAACCTGCAAGATATCTCCCATCCTGAACGCCAAGCCTGCCTCCTTGCAAGGGATCGCCTTATCGTCA
Source organism: Abramis brama (assembly GCF_963993115.1). Taxonomy (NCBI): domain Eukaryota; kingdom Metazoa; phylum Chordata; class Actinopteri; order Cypriniformes; family Leuciscidae; genus Abramis; species Abramis brama. The sequence goes on along the minus strand of NC_139976.1, from coordinate 15,940,039 downwards.
GCTGGATTGAAGTCAAAAAGCGCCTTTACAAACATCTGAAGAGCAAGAGAGAGAGAGAAGCAGCTTTAACTAACATTAAATGGATTAAAATGAAATGAGAGAAAGATGAAATTCAAATCACATCTGCTCCATCCTTCTCTCTAAATAATGACCAAATCAAGGCGCATTTTTGGATAGCAGACAGGCTTAATTTCCACACATACACATGTAAAATCTTCTTGGAAATGCTATGTGATTCTCATTAGCACTTTTCTTAAAAAGGAGATCATGAGGTGTTTGGAGGATTGGAGTGATTGAGCAGACGTATCAAATCAATAAAAAAGACAAATAAGAAAATAAAGGGTTACTGAGAGCAAACGGAGACAGCAAAGTCCCCAAAGCACAGAGCAGTGGCTTGTGTTGATTTAGAGAGCTGCATGTGCCATACAGAAAAATGATGTTACAAGGGAGAATGTTCCCCACAAACACACCAATACATCCTGAGGGAACACTTCATCTCTTTGTCTTGCACTCCATCATTTTTTATCCCTCTTACACATGTGCAGCCAATTAGCATCACTTCAACATATTCATTACATGTGCAGAAAACAGTAAACTACGGTCACTGGATAACACACATGTGGGTTATGACTGAATTTAAAACTGAAACATATTTAAACCATTACAGCACAGAAAAACGAATAGAATAAACCCGCAAAGAAATGGTACAGTCCTCATTTACAGCACAACACTCAAAAGTTTGGGGTCAATACGCTTTTTATTTTATTTAAATAAATTAATTTCATTTAGCAAGGATTACGTTTTTAATGTACAAAAAAAAAGAAGAAGAGATTTCTACTTATTTAAAATCAATGCTGTTTTTTCAGCTTTCTATATATCAAAAAAACTTGAAAGAAAAATAATAGTATTGAAAAAAATTGAAGGTTCATGAGACACTGAAGACTGGAGTAATGATGCTGAAAATGATCAACTTTGACATCATAATAAATAACATTTTGAAATATATTAAAATAAAAAAAAGTTATTTTATTTTGTAATAACATTTCACAATATTACTGTTTTACTCTTCTTCTTTTTTTTTTTTATTAAATAAATGCAGCCTTGATGAGAGCAAGAGACAAATTACAGAAAACAATTATACTTATAACTTATAACCATGACGTGTACTTAACAAGTTCTGACTCAAGTCAGAATTGGATTTATACCTCATGGATAGGACACAATCCCAAAATCCATTGCAATGGTTTGCTAAAACCTATAGACCTACTATCACCAAAATAATTTAAAATGTGCTATTTCACCAAATATTTTTGTTAGTGGTTTATGTTTTTTTGTTTATTAGTATAAAGTCTTTAGCTTAGCTCATGTCCAAACTCAATTCTGTAGGAATCATTTAAGTGTCAACAGTTCTGACTAAAGTTTTGTGTAAGATGCATGTGTAGAGCATTGTAAATCAGTCATTATTGAGGTTTCATGTAGCTCACTTGGGTTTAGGAACAGATCGACATAGGCTGTTTGTAAGCTAGACAGGAGCTGAGAGGTTTAGTGCAAATCATTTGTGTTGAAGATGGATGGGAACAAAAGTTCATCTATCAAGCCAGCAGCCCATAGTACATATACAGAGAAAGCCCCCCTTCCCCAACATCTGAGTAGAATATCCCATATCGGCCGTCTCTTTTTCCTAAACGGTCATGTCTGATCAGCAGCAATGCTGATGAACTCTACCTTGGGCTCCTTGCTTTGTGACTCCTCTTTGATGGCTGGGACCACTTTAAACGTGATGGCACCTTGCGACTGGGACTATAAAAAGAGCAGAATCAACAAAAAGACACGAACAACAACCTTTTTAGTAAATGAAATGAACAACGTGCACTGGTGCATTCCTTTTGTCTTTTTATTTCACAATAACTTTCTCTTGCCAAACATTTTTTTAGGAGGAAAATAACATTAGATTCTTAGCCTATAATGTTTCACACATTAACGGTCCAAACAATTCCCACTGGATAAAACCACCTTTTCACAATATTCTGTTACATTATAAACTGTTAAACATGCTGTTTATGACATTTCTAGTAGTCTCTTCACAAACACGCACATACCAGGATGCGGATTATTTCCTCAGGTTTTTTGTCATCAACAGGGATACCATTAACCTCTTTCAGCTCGTCTCCGACGTGTATCAGCCCTGGATGCAACAAATAGCAGTGGATAACAAGAGAAGTTAAGAAGAGACCACAGTTTATTCAGTGTAATAAACATCTCAGGCTTTGTGTAAACAAACTAAACATCTGGGTATTATTAGGGTACATTTGTGTAGTGAGAAAAGAGGCGCATTAGTTCTCACCACTTCTGTCTGCTGCCCCGCCCCTCATGATGCGTGCCACTATGATCGCTCCAGTGCGTTCATCTTTCTTTATGGTGGCACCCTGTAACACACATACAAAGAGTCAACAACCACACTTGCTTAAAGTAAACACATACAGTACTTAACAGTGACCAGGTTGATACAAACATTAAAAGTCTAAACAAAATTTGGTTTAATTGGATTATAAATGTCTATTAGAATATTCAAAGATTCATAAAGACAGTCACTTGTCTCATTCCTGAATACATGAGTGTTTTTGAAAAAACTAAAGTAGTTAAATTAATGTTTTAATAACTCACTGGTGAAGTTGCATCCAAATTTGCCTACTTATACTACACTGGTTCACCCCTAAAGGTTTGTACTCTTTATGAAGAAAATACATACTTTTGAGTTTGCAGCAGAAGAGTAGGCAAGCTTTCGGACATACTACTTCGTCATAATTGCATCTTTAATGGACCGCTCTCTGTCACTTAGTTAGGTGCATCCTGTCACCGTTTAAACTGTCCTGACATTCATCTTGTCACAGATATCCTCCTCATTTCCCTACTGTATTGGAGATCAATATCACATTGATCTGCCAGTCGTGGGTTTTTCATGCAGAGAACTCTCTTCATGAACTCTCCTCATGTCTCCTTCCATGTTTAATGATGATATATTTAAAAGTTAATGACGAAATGTATCTTTACAAAAGTTCACAATGTCATTGCAAGATGAAATCTAATGTGGAAAACATTGAATAAATATTCTTTCATCAGATTAGATACTGACTATTAATCACTCAAATCCCTTTATCTGAACCGTCAGGTCTCACACATCCACCATGTTTGTAGTTTTTAAACACTTTTTATTTGTGTTTGCAGTTCTAATCGAATCCTCATCCAACGCGCAATGGGTTCTGGGGCAATACCAAAAAATAGAGTGTGCACAAATCTCACAAATCTACATTTCGAATTCTAATCGGAAATAGTAGAATAATCCAGGTATCTTTGGAATAATAATTTCAACCTACCGATTTGGAACACACTAATTCTAATTTCAAATACTATTTAGGATGGATAGTACATGATTTGGGACACAGCAAGTCACTTGTTTCATTCCTGAATGAATGAGTGTTTAAACAAATCGGTTAAATGAATGATTCAATGGGTCACTGATGAAGACAGTCACGCGTTTCATTCCTGAATAAATCAGTGTTTTATATGAATCAGTTTAATTAATGATTCAATGAGTCACTCTTCATTCCTGAATGAATCAGTGTGTCTGAACGCATCAGTTGAACAAATGATTCAATGACTCACTCCAAAACAATAAATTGCCACCAATTACTGGCATAACTATGTAGAAAGACTTTGTGATAAATCCCAGTCCGTCCGCACAAAATCAGACAAGCAGAATGGAAAGGTCCAGTACACAACATGGCCACTGAGTACATGTGATTTTCTGTGCGTATACTATATGTGCAAGAAAGTAAGTGCTCTGTTACTGTGGACTGAAGTATGGCTAGATACACGCAACAGCTTAATGGCTTAAATGGACTGCTATGACTGCCAAAACAGGAATGCAAAAGCACTAGCTATCCAAGGCACTGGTCTGCCAACAATATGCCAGTCCTGTGTGTCCTCCTGCCACCATACATACCCATACGCTACTGTAACGGAGACATATATGGCCAGACATTCACAGCATGGGCTGTCACCACACACACAAACACACAGCAAAATTAGACAGCGAGACTAAGACAGCAAGATTCCTAGCAGGGAGCAGGGCCATTCACACACAGACAACCATGTTAGACAGTTTGAGCTTTAGTCTGCCTTTTTATTTCACCCTCTGTTTTCTGCATCAGTGTCTCTGAGGCTGTTATTATTTCTAAAGCATCCGTGACAGTGGATGAAGGTGTGGAGTTGTTCCTCTAGTGTGCGTGTGTTTAAAAACCGATCAGGGGTTTTACCTCCCCTCATTTCAATTGTCTGAAAGAGGTGAAATATCAGCCTTGAAGAAAGTTATTCCAATGGCATATCAATAAGATTCTCAAAAAAAAAAAAAAAACACTCACACAGACATGATCCTCTTCTATCTGCATTACCTCAGTAAGACCAATTATCTGCTGTCAAAGTCATTTTGATGACTTGGTCACCTGTAATGATTTTGCGATGTCATTATCATGACTAATACATTAGCTCAAGGTCGTCGTCTGATGTGTTAAACACAGCCTCTATGATGGAAAGTGCAGCCGTTTGTCAACGCTCCTTTCAGAAGTCTATGAATATTTCCTGTTGATCAAATAATTGGACCAATTTGGTGACCTGGAAGAACAAGGTGGCGATTGGCCTGGCGCTTTGGGAGGTGACAGAAACCAGTGATCAGCTTAGCTGTTACATCTCAGCTTGAGATAAAGCAGTGGTGTTAATGACACACATGAGGGAGACAGAGAGAAAGGGAGTAAAGAGAGAGAATTAGACCACTGATGTACCATTTAATTTTGTTAAATGTGACAAAGTGAATGGTAGAACCTTTCCAAAACCTTTTTGTTTGATCAAAACGATAATGATTTCAGTAGAATATCACTGAACATACTGACCTGTCCTGTTTAATCGAATGTGGAAACCAATGTGATGAAACAGATCATTATTCACTCAACAATTTTTATTTCACATCAATACATTACAACACACTCAACAATCAACACCATTGCTCAATGTGCAAGTCTTGAATGTACATAAACTCTTTGTTCAGTTATCAAACAAAACTACAAAACACACACAAAAAAATTGACCGAACAAGAGTGATACACATTGAAGCAAATTATTTTTTCTTTGCCATTTTAGCTTGCATGATGGACTGAAGTTCGTTTCTCTCTTGGTGTGAGAGCATGAGCTGACATTATTCAGATGCAGGCTTAGCCTGAGACAAACATCTCTGCCTCGGACATGATGGACTTCCTCCACTCACACATAATGCTGAGACAGCCATGCTTCACCAGGTTGACTAACCAAACTCATCACGCAGGCACAATTTACCCATCAGGAACTCCACCTCTGTTAGTCATCCTCACAATACAGCTCACACGATCCTCACGAGTGCAACTTTATTCTCACAGTAAGGTCACTTGTAATAGGCAGCCGGAGGAAATGAGCAGGTTCTTTGATTGAGCATTTTCAAGGTTTTCTTATTTCCTCCTGTTTCTGAGGTCTGCCCATTAAAACACGCTCTATAAATAGACTTTAATGAAATATTTTCCTCTGACCGATGAGAGAGAGAGAAAGCAGAAACTGAGATGGAAGAAAAATTAAGCAAGTTAGAATAAGAGGCCGCGGCTCCCTAAATTACTCATCAGTAACGTAACCCACGGCTGCCTGTTGTGGAGGTGATCAGCTCCATATGCTGAGACTCTTAGCACATAAATGCTTATGACTGTTATTATAAGGCCAGCCAAAAGTGGATGGCTTAATCTGTGCAGAGCTCAGATGGACAGGAGTCATTCTTTAGGACAGTGGTTCCCAAACTTTTTACAGTGATGTACCCTCTGAGGCATTTAACATCCTTCTGCATACCCCCTCTCTTCCATTTAGACTGCAGTCACACCTTTTCCATTAAGGGACAATATTTCCCCCCCTTGAATTGATTTACAGGTGCATTTTTTTAACCTTTATAAAGAAGGTAATTAGAAGATAGTTCATCCATTGACAGTTTGACAGACGCAAAAAATCAAACGCACATCAAAAGGACACCACCGCTCCTGACTGTGTGATGACAAGAACTGCTCACATGTACTCTTTACTCTCCCGACAGAGACATTAGATGAAGTTGATTGATTACCTTTGCTTTTGTACAAACACAAAGACAATCTACAAGGTCAATAAACTTTAAAAAGATGTTGTGGGTGTATATACATACCAATGGGTTAAGGGGTGTGCCTGGTTAGCATGGCCTAGTTGCATAGCTAAAATTCACAATTTATTTCTTTACAACAATTAGTTGTATAGTTTTATAATTGAATTATTAGTGTTATATACAATACCGTTCAAAAAATGTAGGGTCGGTAAGATTTTTAAAGAGGACCTATTATGCTTTTTTACATTTTCAATTGTCTTTCGTGTGTAATATTGCTGTTTGAGCATGAATAAGGTATGCAAATTTACAAAGCACAAAGTCCACTCTAAAGAGAGTTATTTCTCAATATCAGTAAGCACTGTTTATCAACTCCCTGAAACATTTGATACTAGTCTTGAGTTTTCTTCTGGATATATATATATACATATATATATATATATATATATATATATATATATATATATATATATATATATATACACACACACACACACACACACACACACACACACACACACACACACACACACACACACACACACACAGTACAGGCCAAAAGTTTGGAAACATTACTATTTTTAATGTTTTTGAAAGACGTTTCTTCTGCTCATCAAGCCTGCATTTATTTGATCAAAAATGGTTGGTTTTCTTTAAATTATCATTTATTTCTGTAATGCAAAGCTGAATTTTCAGGATCATTACTCCAGTCTATCACATGATCCTTTAGAAATCATTCTAATATGATGATTCATTATCAAAGTTGGAAACAGTTCTGCTGCTTAATATTTTTTCATAACCTGTGATACTTTTTTAGGATATTTTGATGAATAAAAAGTAAAAAAAAAAAAAAAAACAGCAAATGATTTAAAAATAGAAATCTTTTGTAACAACAATATACACTACTGGTAAGTAATTTGGGGTCTAATTTTTTTTCTTTCTTTTTTTGAAATAAATTAATACTTTTATTCAGCAAGGATGTGTTAAATTGATAAAAAGTGATAGTAAAGAAGATTTATATTATTAGAAAATATTTTTTATTTTGAATAAATGCAGTTATTTTTAACCTTTTATTCATCAAATATATTAGGCAGCAGAACTGTTTCCAACACTCATAATAAATCAGAATATTATTTTAAATTGTAATAATATATCACAATATTACATTTTTTTTCTGTATTTTTGATCAAATAAATGCAGGCTTGATGAGCAGAAGATATATCTCATTTATGTAGAGAAATTGCAAGTGCAAGACCTGTGCAAGTCAAGCAATGGCCAATAGCCATGTTTCCATCCAAAGTTGTGAAGTTAACTTATGCACAAAAATGGAATATCGCATAAAGAATTTGCAGATAAAGCGCCGTTTCGATCCAGTTAGCCGAAGAGGGCAAAATCGTCACTTCCTGATAAACTGACTAATATCACAAAGAAAAATGGAAGTTGCTGCAGTAGGAGAAGCCACAGAAGCAATTTCAGATGCTGTGCAACGAGATCAGTCAGCTGATTAGTCCAGTTATGCCATCCCGTCGCAAAGTCAAGTCTTTTTATGATGCGCATCGAGGAATTTATTTGGTAAATGTGTTTATCGTAGTTCATGTGTATATTTTCTTATCGGATAAGAAGTTTATCAGACTCAACTGAGCGCAGACTCGAATTTTGTATGCACATTTTTAGAATTTATTGCGCATTTTTCCATTTCCATCCAGCGTTTTTTTTTATGCGATATCCCAAAATGCACATAAAAATAAGTGGATGGAAACATAGCTATTGAGGTTAATAATAAACTAATGGGTCGAGTATTATAGACCTCCTTGGTGCGTATGAATATAATAAGCTTTCTCGAACACACTATGACATCATAACTTTTTCAAACGTCATTACAATAAAAGTCTGAAGTTCAAATCATTTTAGCCGTATCTAAGCTCTAGCCATTAGGACAGACCTGAAAAAACAAATACAAAAGGAGTGTTTGACACAGAGTCACTTAAAGTGGCGTGAAAACAAACAACAATACATACACTCTTCAAGTCCCTTCGTAAATTAACAAATTACCAAGAACCACATGGTTGTGTTTGCTGCAGATTTGGCAGTGGAGAAAGCTGGGGAGGAAAAGACAGCAAAAAGAACAGCAGCGAGGTCATTTAAACACAATTAGCCGCAATTATCACTGCTGATTTATGCCACCTGCGAGTAAACCAGTAGGCAGAAGATATGCGTTAAACAGGGCTATTAAACTTCCAATTATAAACACACACACAAACACATAGTGAGACTCAAAACAAACATTAGGCTAAGTGTGTGATGTTCCACTCCCTCTATATAGACTGTTATACTAACCCTTCAATGACCTGCTCAGTAAACACTCAAAATGTTGCTTTAAACCTGCTGCATTACAGTTATATCATTAACAAGTATTTTGCTGAAAATTGGGTCTCATTAAGGTAATAAGGCTGAGGAATGCCAGCATATAGACTGAAAACAGGACAGGCCTGAAACGGATGGAAAAAAGAAAGAATGACAGGAAGGTAAATGGGAATGTGTGGAGGTAAAGGGGGAATGAGCGGAAGAGGGAAGTTGAGGCCTGGGATAAAATGCTGGATACCATCTTAAATGTCTCCTGCAGTATGACCCTAAAAGCTAGACATGGCCATTTTATATCCTTTGAGAAAACACTGCTGAGCAGGTTTACAGCATCAAGTCATTTTTCCGTCCAGGCTGAAACCAAAATACTGCACTAAAATTGCAGCTAAACACAAACAATTTTATTTGTAATATTATTAGATAATATGGAATTTTGGACTAATAAGATTCATCGGCTACCGAGTGCAACAACTCAAGTCAACACAATTGCTTGCTTGATTGCTGCTGGATCGATGGTGCTTTGGCCAAAAACTTGGATGTTTATTCAAAAGTATAAAAGACTTAAATCTGTGTGTGTCTGTGGTTTCACACACCAGATCTTCCATAGGATGCAGTGTTGCTTGTGTTCACTGTAAATCACCCCACTAAGGAAACATCACTTTCAGAAGTCGGATCTTGTTCCTTCACCTACATGAGGAAATGCTTTCTCAAGACGAGCAGACCTCACTGCACAAAGAGCACAGTGTGTGCTCGAGCACCTCCCGTACGCTCTGTTACAGGATATAGACACAGAAACATGGACACTTGGGAAAATCAGAGCACACTATGCAGAGGAAGGAATGAAAGATTAGAAGAACAGCAAAAGGTGAGGAGAGAGGCCTTACACTTAAATAACGACCAGTGACAAACTCCCTAATAAATCTGCATTTAAAATGTTTTTTTCTTATACAAATGAGTCCATGCGTCGAACAACCGTATAAGTCCCAAAAAAATTAGATAACCATGTGACATGAATGTATGTGTGCCACTTTGTATACAGAAGCACTTTGGGGGGGTGTTAACGCGACCAATACTCCGTATTTTAAACTTTAAAATAGTCTCACACGGAAAAAAAGCTTATGTCCACTAACGAAAAATGGAGACGCCGGTTGCTTTCATGTCCACTGCGGACATTAATAGGCAAAACCTCGGCAAAAAAAGGAGAGCAAACATGAACGAATGGAAGGACAGAGCAAGGAAGTCTTTTAGGGATGCTGGTAAACCATATGTGAACCGGAGAGGAGAGCTAAAACGAGGAAAAAAGTCCACCGAAAGAGGTGAGTGTAAGAACCGTATATGTACAAAGCATCTACCTAACGTTAGCGGTTACAGTCAGAGGGGCGTGTAGGCTACTGGGCGTCGTCTACTACAGTTCATATAGCTCACTCTGTTTAACGGATCGAGTCATGAATGGGTCAAAATGAAAGCTGTACTCCTTATAACCACGGAGAAATTAATCAAAACGTTTTAGCTGCGTTTGATGTCCCTGTACTGTATTGTCTGTATTTGTTCTGTGATTTGCGTTAGCAAAAAATAAATAAATAAATAAATTGTAAGAAAGAATATTTTAGATAAAAAAAGATAAAAGATAAAAGTATCAGATCTCCAGTGGTTTAAAGTGATATGATGAATTGGACTTATACTGTTATTCCACATTAACTGGACATATACCGTTCTTCCACATTCCAGAAATGTAAATTACTCTAACTTTTTATTTTTAAGATTGACACTTAAAAATCTTCTCTCATTAAAATCGGGAAGCTTTTGTTGTCTATCTTCAAGTAAAATAAAAATATATAATATAATGTTCACAGTCCAAATGAAAAAAATGTTATATTAAAAATTTGAAAATATGGACTTGTATGGTTCTTCGTCTCAAGGCTTCAAATAATGTTAATAATTTTTTTGATAAATAAACAAATAACATTGAACACAATTTTTTTTTTATTCTGTTAACAAGGCTGTAGATTATGGAAGGGAAAATTTGCCTGGCAATTATTTCAGTCCATCACTGATCCCAGGTAACGTGGGAGATGAGTGACACATTAGCTCTCTGGTCAACATAACCCTCTGACGGTGCATATCAGTCTCTCTGGAGAGAACTTTTTTTATTCCACTCTGGGCCATCAGGGCCATGATGTATTTCTCTTGTGTACACATGTGCATCTCAAAAGCGCTAACATGTGTGATCCTGTCTTTCTCCATAATCTAATTTGTGCCTCCATTATTTCTAGAAAGTGACATTACCGTAGTGCTCGGTTTTTCACTGCTAACCCAAACCTTATAATCTTCTGTTTGCTTCAAAAGAAAAGGAAGAACAGATGAAAAACTTCAGAAGCAAGAGCTAAATTCAGATTAAGGTAGAAATAGACACCATAGATATATTTGGTAATTTGTCTTCCTGTATACATCCAGAGCATTTACCTTTGTCTACATTTACCCTTTCAATTTCATTTACATTGGAGTCCCCATACCACAAATATATACCCCACTGTACAGCTATATACCCTACTATATCAAGAATCAAAAACTACTACTACTACTAGGGTTGGGAACCGAGAACCGGTTCTTATCCAGAACCGGTAGTGTTTTTGAAAAAATACCGGAACCGTGCGAAATTCCTAAGTTTCGGTTCCGAAAACGGTTCTGGTGCGCTGTGTGGGTGTAGTGCTGTGAGCTTATCCTTTAATAGCGACGTCTCACCTCTTATTAAAATAGTAATGAATGCACTGAAAAACCCTCGCGCTACTCAAATACGTTTTGCGTCAGATATCAACGCAGAGAGAGAGAGAGAGAGAGAGAGAGAGAGAGAGAGAGAGAGAGAGAGAGAGAGAGAGAGAGAGAGAGAGAGAGAGAGAGAGAGAGAGAGAGAGAGAGAGTAGAGCTGCACGATTAAGTTAATCTGTAAAAGATCTCGATTCAAACACCCACGCGATCTTATTCCTAAATTACAAAAACCTCACCCCTGAACATTCAAATCTGTTTGCGCTGTTGTTGACCCAGAGAGTTGTCAATATGAAACAGCTTTACAATCACACAGTATCGATATTTCTGTTACAAATATTCAAATGATCACAGAAGTACTGAGATAAAAGTTTATAATTCGAGTATAAACTGATGTCTACGGTAGACATAAATAGAGAGAAGTAGCTCCAGCAACAATGTACTTCCGCAAGACGCATGCAGTTCATTAACTGCTAGAGCGCTGATTTATCCAGTAATGAAACAAGTAAAGTCTTTATGAATCAATCATTAAAAACGATTTTAAAAATAATCTGTTCTACACACATCTTACATTCAAGCATATTCTACCCCTTCTGAGAGGGTATTCTCCACTGCTGGAGATACAATAAGCTATAGGAGAGGTCCCAAATTATTCTAGAGAATGCAGACATAGGGGTGTGACGGTTAGTATATAACCGTGAGACCGACGGTTATAGTTGAACACCGTCATTACAACTCTATAACCGCCAAAACCGTGTTATTAAAATATTTTTTACAAACATTTTTTAGCATAGAGAATGCTTAAATACTAATTAAAAACAATTGTTAACAGTCTGTGTTATTAATGGTCTACATCGTTTCCAACTGTATTTGATTCTTTGCCCCTTGACCGACCGCCAATCATTTGAGATAGAAATAAAAGCTATGATATAGTGATGTGCCATCATTATGAGATTTATTAAACAAATGAAAAACATTTGCAATAATAAACATTAGCAATGAACATTTGCAATCGGGAGACATGGTTTTTACCACTTAATGAAGTTTTGTTTTGTAAATCATCAGACATGATTTTTACCACTTCATTAAGTTTTGCTTTGTAGAAAGCCTTTCTTTAAAGCGAATTTCGTTTTGTACAAATTGTATCTTAATTTTAATAAATGTTTCATCAACCAATTGCATGTATTTAATAAATAAAAAGCAAATATAGGAGACAATAATAATAACCGTGACATGAAGGCTCCGATGCGCCGCGTTCACTTGCATTGTGAAGTTGAACTAGAGCGCATCTCATCGTAAATGAATGAAACTCAGCGTAGGCCTATGCCTCATACATTAGCATTAAATATCTTTGCTGCTGCATCCTTTCTAGAACAGACAAGGGCTTACTTGCGGCTCGCATCAGCAGAGCATTACATCGTCCATAGACCGCAAAACAATCAGTGGATGGCGGGCGGGTGCGGCTTTGAAATCTGGTCAAAAAACGTTGGTGCGGATGATGAGTTTTGTGATGCGGTTGCTTATGAACTAATACCCCATCCGCGTATCTCTATTGATAACAACATTGAACACTACACAAATATTAATTTTATTCAAACTAAGTTGTCCTATAACAGACGAACCCTCCCCCGATGACGGTTATGTTACGAACCGTCACATTTGACTCACGTCATAACCGTCATCACCAATTCTGAAACCGGCACACCCCTATGCAGACATTTATTTTCCTTCAGAAAAACTAATATTTTTTTTGCAAAAATTGCATAATATGTTGAACTTGTTGACATTACCAGTCTGTTAAACTCATTTGAAAAGTATAAGAAATAAAAACAAAAAGTATTGTGGATTTTTCCCTTACTACTATTTTTTATTAGTTGTTTTAATATTTTTTATTGAATCGGAACCAGAACCGGAACCGGAAAATTTCTTACGATTCCCAACCACCACCACCACCACCACTACTACTACATATCCAACATCAAAAAGATGTCAAAATATACACAAACGTTTCTAATGAAGGCACTTGAGAGGAAACATTAATGAAGCCTTGTGTCAACCAATGAGAGATCACAGAGGAAATGAGAACAGCGTGAACTTTTATAGCACACAATGTCTGCTGGCCGTGCTTGCGTTCCAAGGCTCAACATGATAAATCTAAGCACAGACATTCAAAAACATTTTTTTCCAAAGTAGCAAGTCTTGTTTTGGCTGCACGGTTTCTGGTCCTTTGTTCATGGCAGTGAAATCCATAAAATGGTAGTCAATAGCAATCAGCCAAAAGAAAGAAATAAGCCAAATCAAAGTGTTCTAGGACATTCCGCATGCTTCATTGACATTGTCCTGGGAGACAGAAACTGCGATGAGAATCACACAAACTCAGGTAGACATATGCCTTACAAAACCTGAACTCCACAAGAACACTCAAATGACCAGCTTTATGCTGGAACTGAACACAGAAAATCTAAGAAGTTAAGAAATTCGTAAGAACGTTCCTAAATGTAAGAAATTCTTAAAAAAAAAAAAAAAAAAGATGTTCTTAAAGGCCCCCTGAAAAATTTCAAGTTATTTAGCTTTTAGTATGAATGTTAGGCTTAAAGGTGCTGTATGTAACTTTTTCACTCTACTAAAATATGTTTTGTACCATAATATGTTTGCATATATTGAGGAAACAGTTCATATACTAGTTTCTCTGAAAAAAACACTTCTACAGCCAGTTATTTTACTTTTAAATGTGTGTTTCCAGGCTGGAATGTTTGTTTTTGTTTTGGTCTGTGATACTGCACGTTGCCAATTTGCATCGTCCATTGCGTGAGCTCAAACTGGCAACCTGTGTGAGCGCCATCCAGTCTGAGGAGCAGGTGGCGGGAGAATCAACGATCTCTGATATTTAGAATTTGGACTGCAGTACCTATTTTGTCATTCTTACAGACTGCACCTTTAAGGTTACCAATGACAAAATTCGCATTTAGGAGATATAAGCATTCAAAACTTACAGTCCCTCACTTCCGCTAAAATGGATCACAAATTTTTATGATGTCACAGCGGACTTCAGCTTCTCATCACATCTTGTCCAATCAAATGCTCTCTAGAATGTAAAGTGTCCCGCCCCTTATGCTATAAATACCACCACCTGGCCAAAGCAACCATCACCATCGTTGACACGTCGCGGAGCATTATGGTTTTTTGCCAGGGTCGATATTGTCCCCACCACTTTTTGAAACAACTCGCACCACGGATTGTACCCAATACAAATAAATAAAACATCTCCAGTTAACTAGCAGGGCATTCATTTTGTTCGTTTGTCAAATAAGAGGCATTCTAGCGCTGAAATGTGTTGTTTTTTAAATCAAGCTGCTGAGCTCGTTGCCGCTGATATCAGTGGCATGGATACAGTGTTCTCTTGTGGCTGCCTTTGCGACTCTAAATAGACTCTATTTGTTCCGGTGAAATCACAAAACAAAATGCACACAAACGTGTCCCTGCTTGATATACAACCACTGATAAACATATTCGGTTTTGATGAGTCCAAATTAGAACCCAAAACCTCTGACATGCTTGGCAAAAGTTCAACCACTAGACCATGAAAGTACACAAGTTACATTCGCGGATCTATGGCTACGTTCACACTGCAGGCTGAAACGACCCAATTCCGATTTTTTTGCCCCTATGCGACCTGTATCTGATCTTTTCATGACAGTCTGAACGACACAGATCCGATCTTTTCAAATGCGACCCAGGCCACTTGGGTATGTGGTCCAAAATCCAATACATATCCGATCTTTTGAAATGCGACTTCAGTCTGAACGGCCAGGTCGCATGTATCCGACCCGCACGTCATTGATACGCGAAAAACGTCATAATTCTGCGTTGAAGTAGTCGTCGGTTTGAAAACGGACTGCATATTCGTCGAGCTGAGGTAAATCTGCCGAACTGGTCGACCTCGACGAGCCCGTTAATTAAATAAATAAATAAAAGCCCACGGCCACCATCATTATATATGACTAACGTTATGTTAACTTATTTGTGCTGATATTAGATAGGTCAGCGGCTGCTGTCTGGCTCTTGTGTAACGGTCGCTGCGCGCGCTCGTGTGTATGTGTGTGAGAATCACAGTTAGTTGAAGTTTAGCTACTTCCGCAAACAACAAGTGACGTCGTTGACCGTTGAGTACTCTTCTGCGCATGCGGGTCACTTCTGGGTCATTTCACGTTCACACAGGAGATCACAAAAGGTCGCATTTAATTGGAAATGTGAACGGCCTTGCAAAAAAATCTAATTTTTTCAAAAAATCGGCATTGAGCATTAAGCCCTGCAGTGTGAACACAGCCTATGATTTATTCACGTGTAAATTCTCGGCACTAACAATATATATTAGTAGATCTCAATAAATGACAAATTAAACCCAATGTACTATTGAAATTGATTTCTGGACATCGTAATGTTATTTTTTCCATTGTAATATTAATGTACAATTAAATTGTACACATATTGTACATATATCTTAGCACTGTATAGCAACCTCCACCCCCCCACACCACACACCTGTCCCACCCACTTTTTAAAACAAAATTACGTCACTGGTTGGAGATATGCGTTCGGTTGCTCGAGTTTTATTCTGTTTTCCAACTGTACGTTGGTTAGGAATGAAATGGCTAAAATTTATTCACACCTCTACTATTGAATCCAACGTATCATCAGCGCTCGTATTCGCTTCCATGGTGCTGTCAAGTACGACTTGCAGTCTTGTGAGGTAAACTAAACGCTATTGGCTATTTTAAAAGGGGGAGGAGCCATTCAATATGTCCCGCCTTAGCTTCCTGTTTCAGAGGAAATTACATCAATGCATCATACAAAGCTGCACGTTCCAAGGCACTTCAGTGGGCCTTTAAGAAAATATCTGAGAACTTAAAGGTGCAGTAAGCGATTACTGAGAAACACTGTTGATATTTGAAATCACAAAAAACAAATACGCCCCTACACACAAATGGATCACACCCAATCTTGATAGCTCCGGCCCCAAACTCATTTTGAAAAAGGTGAGGGGGTAGATTAATATAGCCCTCAGGGTGAGTGACATGGAGATTGAAGAAGACTACTACATCACAAGACAAACTGTATAGTTAGGGATTAAAGATTTTGTTGGTCACGCTCCAACTTAAATGTGCAATAAGCACCTCGATGCTCGCCAACCAACACAAGTCGTGAGATGAAATGAGTGCACACACAATCTACAGCCAAATCATCTTGTTGGCAAATGTCTGTTCTGTCTACTATCCTCCTATTACTCAGTCTGAAGATCTGGATATAGCAAATACACTATCTATCCAACAAACACACACCCATACACACACTCTTTTGCCTTCCTATAGACCTTTCAGTAACCTTATCCAAAACAACACATTCTTTCAATAAAATCCACCACTGAGCTCACTTTTGCTGCTGCCATGTACGCTGATCCAAGCCCAATTATTTCAGCATCCTGCCATTGCTGCTAATAAATCAGCAGGTTAAAGTTACCAAACAGAAGGGAGAGCATTTGAGGATTTGGGTCCCACCCCCAAAGTCCCAAGGACCTGAACCCAACACCCCCCCAGCCGCCTTCCACTTTCTTCTCATTACTCCCCTCACTAAAATCCTGCATGATGTCATGGGCTGAAAAATGATAGCAATTAATCAGAGCTACCGAATCCTACCCATTCAACTAATCACAATTATACAAACAGATGAATCATCCTCTGAGGCAAAAGTCTGCTAACTACCACACGTAAGAGGAAAAAAAAAAGTAAATTAAAGTTAAACTTTACAGTCCTTTTGTCAATGACTGCATTTGCTGTCTGAGCCTGATATATACAATTTCAAGAAACAATTGCAAAAAGAAATTCAGTGCAAAGCTCAGTGGGCTGATTCAATTGGTGAGAAAAACACATTCGACTTTTTGTCTGAAAAACAGTTTTTTTCTAAATATAAAATGTAAACAGATTTTTCTGAAGGCTGCCATCATGTAAAAATGCTGAGGATTGGGCCACAGGTCAGACTGTTTATCTACAGGAAAGAAGAGATTTATTTTGCATTTCATTTCACTTAGGAGAAAGTAACATGCATTCACTAAGATCAAATGCTGGTCTACAGCTGTTAAATCTGAATTCTGTAACATTTGATCTAGAACGCCATTTCAGGACTTCTGTAGGGACATTCACAAATAATGCATTTTCATTATCTACCATACACAATTAATGTGTTAATGTTTCTGAAAAAAGTCTCTTATTCTCACAAAGACTGCATTTATTTAATCAAATATAGTTAACAGTAATATTGTGGAAAAAAATTACAATTTAAAATAACCGTTTCTATTTCAAATACTTTTTTAAATCAAATCACTTTTCCAGTGATGGCAAAGGTTAATTTTCAGCATCAATTAGAAATATTAGAAATCATTCTAATATGCTGATTCAGTGCCTAAGCAAGTTAATATGTCTTATTACTTTCAATGTTGAAAGTCATGATGTAAAAATCATGATGCATTTTTTCAGAATTCTTTGATTATCAAAGTTCAAAAGAACCGTGTTTATTTGAAATCAAAATGTTTTGTAACATTATAAATGTTTCTGCTATCACTTTTGATCAATTTAGGTCTGTCAGGCAGACAGACAGTACTTTAGGTACAACATCAGTCCAGAAGTGTTACGCTACACTACCACCTTCAATAAATCTTCCCACAAGCCCAACAAATGCTCAGCTAAATATAAGAAGATCTAATATGTCATTCTGTGATTCTCAAAACTTGAGAATGCAAATAGATGTCAGTGCTCATTCATTGTCACTTTCAAGTACAGTACAGCCAAACAGGATTGGGTAACTGCTGACAATACAAGTAAACAGAGGTCCTGATTCTGACAGCTCACTGAGAAATTAGATGAAATGGAAGAGCAAACGTTGGACAGAAATCTGGCTTAGAGAGAGCTGTGAATGACACGTAAGGGAAAGTGGATCAGACACATACATCTATACACTGCAGGAGACCACTGGACACAGAGCTGGTTTCTATGTAATGTAATGCGGAATGTGGCCTGTGTCATGTTTAGGCAGAGGATATGTGGTCACTCAGGAACTAGAGGATAAGGGTGAACAGGGAGTGTGAGCCAAACACATCACTAACACTATCACGCGAATGCGCATATATTTATGTGCTTCATGTTCACAAGAGTGTTTTCCACTACGTGTGCTTGAATTATGGCAGCCCATATGTGTCTGGCTTTGACAGTATGTGGAAAATTACATGTGTTTGTAAGTGTGTGTGAGAAGGAAGTTCTCTCACCAAAGGCTCTTTATTCTTGACCAGTCGAATGATCTTGACAGAGTCTTCTTCATCATCAATGTCATCTGGCAAAGGAGGAAGTTCTGGATCGTAACTCTTCCTGGCCACAGTATCATGAACAGACAACAAACTCTGCAACGAGAAAGAGTTGTACACATAAAAACCCACAGAAACACACACAGTAAGAAAAACAGTAGTCGTTTGACTGATTTTGTGTAGCTACTCGTTTTGGCTAATCATTCCAGCCTTGATACTCCAAGCATCTGCTTGAATCCTATAGTATAAATCATGGAGCTTTAGAGGTCTGCTTTAGATTACTACCTCCTACTGACAAATAAAGCTGCTTTTGAATTGATTACCATTACTATTTCACTACAACCATCTTTGGCAATGTTGTTTGTTATAGCATCGCCAGCAAAAAAAGAATGAAAAAAGAACTGAATCAAAACCAAGACCAATCATATTGTCATCTTTAATTTGATTTGATTATTATTATGAGTATTATGAGTATCCTGCTGGGAATACGGCAGCATTGCTGTGAGTTTCCAAGGAGCGAGGAAACTTAACAGCAGATGGATGGACAGAAGGCAATGAAATTCTCAGCCATTTCAGATATTTCACACCTCAGCTCTCAAAGAACGAGCTATAGTTTAAGAATGACGGCATTCAGAGATTCATTACCGAGCCGCTTTAACGATGCTGTGTCAAATGCAGCTGCAGCTTTTTTCTTTCTTTTGCTCCTTTTCTCCCTTGCATATCCAACATAAAACCATCTTCCAGTTATGTGCCAGAGATAAAAAATGAGAGGGAAGAAAAAAACTGAAAAAAAGAGGGAAGAGACAAGACAGAGAGGAGAAGAAAAGTGTCTGTTTTATGACATGGGATCAAGCTCCAGAACAACACTCAACATGTGGCTAAAGCAGAACAGATGGGAGAGCGAGCAAGAGTGGTGGAAACAAACAGAGCAAGAGAGGCATGTGTCTAGGGAGTGAGTCAATCTCATCAGTCCAGGGTAATGACAATTATATGCAATTATCTGATAATTAACCAATTAACTAACAATTCAATCCTCACAGATAAAGGCAGGTAAAAAATAAAAGTAGAATCTGGATCAATACTCAATCTACACCACCGCTGCTAAATCTGATCATATTTGCTGTCCACATACAATATGATGAAAAGATATAGTACTTCTGGCAATAAACTATTTCTATTGAGATCTCACAACATCAATGGGAAATCTTTTTCAGTGTGAGGAGTGTGATCCAATTCCTTGACAAATAACTTATGAGCAGATTCACTAGAAAATTACTTTTATAGCAAACCTCATCTCTGATTGGACTACACACATGCCAATCAACCACATCAACACCTATTTGTAAAGATAGGGAGTATACTATGATATGTAAACAACTTAAAACAACTAGAGACAGAAAACTTCCACAAGCCAGTGTTTGTGCATTTCCGATGGTGAAATGAAAACGAGAGCAGAACATACACATTGTTCTATAGGGTACAATGTTGATTGTGTCTACACAAAATGCAGATTAGACTGAAAGGTGCAGTTGTTTAAGCAAACTGAAATGGAAATTTTTTAATTGCCATTCCTTTTATTCTTCCAGATGACCAGATCTATAAAGATCTAAAAAAACACTTTACACCAGATAGTGTTACACTTAGACTTGAATAAAATATCACAGTATAAATATTGTTAAAGCATCAAGGCATTAACCATCTGCAACCACATTTTTTCCCCATTACTCTTTCTTTGTCTTCATTTTCTGAGGGCAAAATCGATGTGGTTTTCCTAAAACATGGTGTGGCCAAAGAAAGCCGCAGCTTGCCATGCAGACCCCAATCCACACGTTATATCAGCACAACACCTTAGTGACTGCATTGATGCCATAGAGAAACTTTTTTCTTCAGAAAACATCTCAATCTAGTCCCTATCAAATTCAGTGCATAACTACATGATGAGTAGTGAAAACAATGAGTCAAAGCATCATATTTTCAGGAACACTGAAAAAGGGGGGAAAAAAAACATAGGATTGGCATTCCTTAAAGCTTCTGAAAAATGACTGCATATTGAAATCTGACTTTACTTCTATCCATTCACAGAAAGGATTATTTCAGGAAAATTCTAACATGTCTCTGCCTCTTACATTTGATTAGTGAAATTGCGAGGCAGCGTAATAGCACCACTCTGTTCCCACAGAGTCTGTCTACCTTCCAACAACCCAGTCTAAATTCACTATCCTGTCACGAACCACACACACACACGGTGTTTTGTGGAGCTAAACGCTCTCCTGAGGTTATAGGGAAGGGGTCAGCATTAGGCCAGGTGGCAAAAGAGTGAATTGAGGCTCAAAAGCAGTAACTCATTTCTTCATGTACTCTTGCAATGTGTGTATGTGTGCACGCATGTTAATTAGTTATAGTGGGCCTCCTAAAATAACAAATTGCTGAACTTGTTCAAATAAAGTCTGGGAAATGTAACTGGGCATGCAGCTCTCATTAGGAAAGAGTTTGTCATACGAACAGTCATTATTCAACATGCTAAACTAACTACCTATATACACGCCTGCACAAAATCTACACACACAAGCACAAGAGAAAAGGGCAAAGCAATGCAGTTCTATCTATCTATCTACATACACAAACTTGTGAGCCGCTCATCCCCTATTTCTCGCTCCTCCGTTCTCACTCAGACCAGAGCAGCTCTTTCTTTCCACAACACACGGGTTGCCGTAATTGCCACTTTCATCAATGTCAATATAAGTCAGTAAGCGGGTCTAATATGAGTAAAATGTGTTTTTTCATGTGTGAATCATAAAGGAGGGAGGAGGAAGGAGATCATTTAATAGGTTCTGATTTATGTCTGGTCACAGGGAATGGATCATTTCAACACTAATTGAGAGTGATACAGTTACTATCGTACAGAGACGCCATTCTAGTCCCTAGAAGCCATCTGCTAGCGCTTTACACAGCACCAATAGACATTGGGTTAAAGACATAAGGGAAAGAAAATTAAACTAAGGAAGAGAGGAATGTAGACTATAGGAATATAAGGGCAGAGAGTACTATAATGTAGCCAGACTACAGATTAAATGTGATATGCACTGCCATTCAAGTCAAAGAATGTAAAAATGTTAAGCAAAAATTATTAACCTGATCAAAAGTATCATTTATAATGTTATAAAAGATTTATATTTCAAAATAATGCTGTTCTTTTGAATTTTCTATTCATGAAGGATTTCTGAAGGATCATGCTACACTGAAGACTGAAGTAATGACTGATTCAGCTTTGCCATCATAGGAATAAATTACAATTCATTTTTCAAAAGTTAAATGAAATAAGAAGAATGTCTTGAAATTGTGACTTAATTTCCTTTGACTTAAATTATATTAACATTTATTATACATGAAATTATTATTATTTAACTATATATATATATATATATATATATATATATATATATATATATATATATATATATATATATATATATATATATATATATATATATATAAACAATGTAAATTGTTAAATCTTTTAAAATATAATTCCCATCCTCCATTTGTGTAATTTCATAGTTTTTATAACTTTAAGAATTAGTAAATGTTTCCAACATTTTAATTGGTAGTATTAAGTGTTATATCTGAAGGCATATGGTGCAAACAAAAATGTGTTTATTTGTTTACTCTCTTACCTTTACATGTGGTTTGGACAGTAGCTTGACAAGCTCTCGGATCTCATTACTTGCACTTCTTCCATGAAGTTCCTCTGTCAACTGAAGAAGACGACAAGAGAGGTAGTGAGAGAGAAATAACTTAGTCCATAACTTCCATGAACACATGCATTGGTCATACAGACATGAACACGTATATTATGAATAATTGGAGTATAAATGTCTCCCTTGTGGCAGGTAGCAGGTGGAGAGTGTGTGTGTATGTTTAAGAGATTGAGAGATTTATAGCAGCACAGGTGCAGACTAAATGAGGCACAGAGACACGTTGCTGTTTCTCTAAGTAAGGAGAAAGACACAGAAAGATGGGCTTGTTCCCCAGATCCATTTGAAGTGTTACTCCTGGGCCACAACCTTATTACTGACCTCACTCACTCTGGATGTGGATGTGGATGTGGATGTGTGTGTGTGTGTGTGTGTGTGTGTGTGTGTGTGTGTGTGTTGAAATGCTGTAATCAGTGTTTAAAGAATCACTCCCTTGGGATGTCAGTAGACTTTTCCAGTAACCAGCCAAATGGAAGGTGACGTTCAGTTGAGTAATGGTGACAGTGACCCTTAGTGACACACACACAAACTCCATCGTGTATAATAGATACATACCAACAACTGTAACTGATGTTGTAGCAAGCAGAGGTCACATATGGATAAAAACAGCATGCACAGAACAGGCATCAGTCTTTCATGACTATTTTTACATATGTACTGTACACTCAGTAATTCAGGGGGCCTGTTATCACAACCTAAATAAATGCATGGTTGAAAGTTTAAAATTCTGATTTAGTGATTTTGTTTTAGTCAGTTTAATGTGATTTAAGTTTAAATGACTTAAACATCCAAGTTGACTGTACTAAAAAGGTTTACACTGTAAAAGGTTCTGCCTTAAATTAAGTTGAAAACATTTTTTTTTTTTAGTTCAGTCAACATAATAATGTTGATCATTAACTTAATATTGTGTGTAATTTAAACTCAAATTTAAGTTGTAGTAACTTCATGAAATTGTCTAGATTGAGTAAATGGGTAAATTGGGTAGTGGATTTCTAGTTCCCAGCATGCTTTGCAGAGGACTGGATCGGTATGGAGGGCCTCAAGCGTCTTGGAAATAGTAATAAAGCATTTAATTATTAAACTAATTGTAGAATAAAAACAGGCATTAATAAATTTGTTTACACATTAATCTATAAATAGACTAATTCCATAGTAAATAATTACTTAATATTGAATAGGCAACAAAGAGTAATTATAAAAAGAATTTATAAATGAAACATTAATCCATCAATAAATGGTTCAAATTAAAGGCGCAATATGTACAAATTTAAAGATCCAAAAACCACTAGAATATTGTTATACATTTTGTTGACTTGTGTACTTAAATTATCCCAGACGCTTCCAATGAAGTTTAAATCGAGAGAAATCAGCAATTTTAAAGGCACACTATGCAGCTTTCCGTTTTTGTCAAACAGCGACCCCTAGAGTCGCTGTGGAGTACTTGTATTTAACATTACTGTCGTAAATACCACTTGCGCAGAGCCATCTCTGCACTCACGGCCTGATCCCTTCCGCCCTCTATACCGGTACCTTCTCAGTAGGATGGAAGCTGTAATGAGTGGAAATAAGGTGTGGCCCCTTTAAGAGCTGCGCGCCCTGTTGAACTGTCGGCAGTCTGTATTGTATGTGCACCTCGAACACCCCATGTATGCGGGTTATTTCAGTTTGATGCTCATTCTTATCCTACTTTTGTTTATCAAGTAAAGCTGTGGACGGTAGAACGGGTGACAGACAGTTACACGAGTTCGACTGGGGAATAAAGTGCAAGTTGTGAGATGCCAATCGCCTCCGTGAGTCTGTCTGGCCTCTGTAATAACTTCATCTGTGAGCTTTCCCTATTTCTCCTCCTGACACAACGCGTTACAAAGCGTTGGACATCGAACAGGCACAGATAACCTCTGAAGATGTCTACTAGTCCATCAACAAGAACGATATTTACTCGAGTCTGACTCCTTGCTTGGTCAGTCTGCCGTTTCCTCTTTCTTTGGTCCTCCGACAAAGCTTTCCTAGCTTTCTGCTTCTTTTTTACCGGTTCAGCCATGACGAAGTGCCGTAAAGCAATTCGTTACATCGCGAGACCTGATATCACGCGATACTTCCTGACGGCGGCCCGCCGGCCCAAAGTTGCAAGGGTGGTTTTTCGGCTCACAGGCGCTTGGGGGGTGCGAGACGACCACCATTCAACCTGAAAAAAGTCATATAACTATTCCAATGACTCCGAAGTTGCTCGGTTAAGGTAAAAAAGTTACTTAGTTCACCTTTAATCGTAACGGCCCGTGTCATTGTGTTGCCTGTCAATTATGTCATATCTGCCTTACCCTCGATTCCTGGTTTAACTTGCATAGAAACCATGGAAACACCAAAGAAGCTTCAATATATTATGCATTTTAATATACAGATGAGCAACTGCTTGGATACATTTACTGACAGAAAACTAAGCATCGGTAAATAGCTGCTCAACATGGTGGTTAGTAGTTCTTTTACGTCCTCACGTAATGACGTCAATTCTATCATCCCGGCGGATAAAAATAAATTCAGATAAAGGCATTTTATCAGTTAATCATAACATCAGTTAAATAATAGTAATCATCGTCATAATCATCTTGGTTACGTTTCTTACATTTACGCTTTGCAAATGAACCCTGTACAGGCGATGTGCAAACGCGGATGTTTTACATGTCTAAACGATAGCCTATAAAGTGAATAAACTGGTCTTCATCAATTTTATTTTATTTGTTATTAAATAAACTTACATTTCGCTGAATTCGGCCCATCATTCAAGTCCTCGGTTCACCTGTGCTCATGTATCAGCACAGCATGCAGTTGGCCGAAAGAAAGTTCGGTTCAGAGACGGTGCTATCACGCATGCTCAGTATCTCCAGCTCATCGGGTCTCCGTATCGAACGTGTCCGAAAGAAACATTTCTCGGATCTGTACTGGTGATCAGAGAACTGCTGTAGCAGTATACGTGCGCTGAGCTGAGAACTGCTGAAACCTGAATATATTGCCTATAGTCGACAAAACTAAAAATTAAATGCATGTCTCCAGTATGTTTAATACGTTTTGATTAACATAATAAACATTTACTTTGCGCCCTTAAAACCTTAGAAATTATATTAGCTGTTCCTGAAAATAATGTTTTAGTATAATAATAATTGTTTAGTTTTACAATCCATTCATTGTGTTTCAAATCTTTAAAATAATACAGTGAAAAGAGGGTATTTATGTGATAAACATGTTTCCAACATGTTTTATTTTGTTACACTTATTGATGTTCAACAAAATACTTGAGAAACATGTCCCTCTGAAAAAAATTGCACGCATGCTCAGCTCATCGGTTCTCAGTATGTCAAACGTGTCCGAAAGTAACCGCTCTCGGTTCTGTACTGTGATCTGAGAACCGCTGTATCTGTACGTTCGGTAGTACGCGCATGCTCAGTATCAGCTGCTTGTGCTCATCAACTTCTCTCAGCACAACATGTCTCAGTTCAGTGAACTGTTGGAGTTACTGGAGTAACATATACTCTGGGATATTGGTTTATTTCGAGTCAGAGGGACTTGTCAGGCATGCCCGAAAGTGAGTAGTTGTGGATCAGCGCTGACGCAAGATGCGAACTGTTTCGAACGATTCAGTCCGATTTAGTGTACTGGTTCGACCGGTTCACTAAAAAGAACCAGTTCATAAGAACAATTCGTTCACGAAACGGACATCACTAATGGTTAGTCTTAATGTTTGAATCTCTTGTTTTCTTGATTTACCGCGAGTAACATGTTTGTACCATGCCTCAGAGACAACACTATTTTGTCAAGTGGCTAACATGGCATAATCAGAAAGAGCTTTATTTGTAGTAAGAGTAATAAAGCATTTTCTCCACCATATAATATATTTAAAAATTAACTGCATGCCATTTAGCAACACATGATCCAGCTTTCATTAATATAGTATTCTTCTAATATGCGCAACGGCCTCATAGTCATAACAGTGATGGGATGCGAGGATGCCGCATTTAACGTCAGGTAGGCAGTCTACACATCTGCACGACAAGCCAGTTACATTCTAGAGCTAGTTACATTCATCCCACTTCAGCTAATTTGCATCATTTTACCTCGTTTTAACAGCACAAGGCCCAAAGTGTCACGGAAAAGCTAAATGGAGAGGCTAAAAGGAGAAGCTTAATGACTAAGCAAATCGAATAGCTAATAGAAACAGGAAAAACAGCGGGAAAATGGATGGCTGTGGAATTTAACTGAAATAGTTTAGATTAATTGGTAGGGTATAACAAGTAGTTGGAGCGACTTCATTTTTTTGAGTAATCAACAAAAAAAATAGTTTGTTACAGGTAAGTTCCTCTAACTCAATATATAGTAGTCAACATTTGAAGTGGATCAAAAAAGTTCAAAGTTATCCTAAGACAAGAACAGGTATTACTCAAAATTCATGTATAACTTTGAAAGGTTTTCTAGTTTTCAAATGTTGACTAGTGTAATTAACAACTGTAACCAACAGTTGAAAATAATCTCATTCAAAGTTGCCATAACAAAAAAAAATGTGTGTATACACACTGATCTATATAGAATGACTGGATAGCTCATGACGTCATAAACAGTGAAGCCACCGCGCCGCCATATTGGTATTCCCTAGTGAGCACACGCGTTCTATTGAATCTATAGGAAATTGTATGATTTGACTGAAAAAACATTGCCTAACGAGAGACAGTTTTTAAATCTAAAGTCTCCCTGTACATTCTCACAACGCAAACATCCTAAGCATTTAAATGGGTATTTGTTTAAAGTCGGAAATTTTTCCTGCTTATTAAAAAACGGCAATTTCTTTGCAAAAGGAATAAAAAGCTGTACAAGAACACTAGTCGGCCTTCACTGAAAAGCTATCTTCACAGGTAAGAAAAACAGTTTGATACTAATAATTAAATAGTGAATGCTAAAGACCTATATTTTTGTGAATTGGTGAATAGAATAGAATAGAATAGAATCGGGCATTTATATAGCGCTTTCATATGTACTGCTGTACACCCAAAGCGCTTTACAATCATGTCAGGGGATCTCTCCTCAATAATTCAGGTGAATATTGTTTCGTAGCCACGAATTAATAATACCTCAGCACGTTATACTAATTTGTTCCCTCGTTTTATTATATTGTAGCCACGTTGTAATTCGTTAAATCAAAATGAGGGAGGGAATTAGTTCGTCGTTCAAGTCGTCGTAACAACGAATTATTTAGATCAGTGGACAGGGCGCATAAGAACAAGCAGAGAGAGAGCCCCGGCCGCGCGCGCGCACACTCACCGCCTTCAAACAACACAAGCGCTGTATTGCTCTCTCTCCCTCGCGCATATCAACATCAATTGACACAATAGTAAAAGGTCGGTAGACCGATTGTGTTTTATAGATTAGTAGTTTGTTCATATAAAGTGTTTGATTAGCAAGTACATGTTCAGGAAATGCATAATACAAATTGTATGGGTTAATGTAACGGTAAACGGACTCTGCACAAAGCTCTTTTGAAGCTGTCAAATGGTGTCGCTGTTGGACACTTAATTGTGATTATTGCTGCTCTGAGGTTTCTTATAGGCTACTGTTGACTGTTTTATCGTTGTTTTTTGAAGAAGCAGCAACTCTTGCCTCGGAGAAAACAACACGGGCATAGCGACAATTTTGCATAAAAATTACTACTTATAGGGCTTGAATTACAACCTGTGGGCAGTTTTTCTTACATTCTTTTGTGAACGTCGTTTTACACTTGTATGCTGCACAGCGGGTCATCTTTAAGTGCCGTCGGAGCTACCAATCTCTGTATAATGGGCGTTGGAGCCCTCTGCTGGTAGGGAATCGTAAGATGGCCGCTCGAACACTTCCGGTGGCTTCACTGCCTAGTGGCAGTTTAGAACGTCATGAGCTATCCAGTCATTATATAGATCAGTGTGTATACAGTGGCCCTAAAGTATTATTATCTTTAAATTAACGGAATTAAATTTATATATCCTGCTCACTTTACGACTTAAAAAACACACACACACACACACACACACATATACATACATACATATACATGTACACACATACCATACATACACAGTGGGGAGAACAAGTATTTGATACACTGCCGGTTTTGCAGGTTTTCCTACTTACAAAGCATGTAGAGGTCTGTAATTTTTATCAAAGGTACTCTTCAACTGTGAGAGACGGAATCTAAAATCCAGAAAATCACATTGTATGATTTTTAAATAATTAATTTGCATTTTATTGCATGACATAAGTATTTGATCACCTACCAACCAGTAAGAATTCCGGCTCTCACAGACCTGTTAGTTTTTCTTTAAGAAGCCCTCCTGTTCTCCACTCATTACCTGAATTAACTGCACCTGTTTGAACTCGTTACCTGTATAAAAGACACCTGTCCACACACTCAATCAAACAGACTCCAACCTCTCCACAATGGCCAAGACCAGAGAGCTGTGTAAGGACATCAGGGATAAAACTGTAGACCTGCACAAGGCTGGGATGGGCTACAGGACAATAGGCAAGCAGCTTGGTGAGAAGGCAACAACAGTTGGCGCAATTATTAGAAAATGGAAGAAGTTCAAGATGACGGTCAATCTCCCTCGGTCTGGGGCACCATGCAAGATCTCACTTCGTGGGGCATCAATGATCATGAGGAAGGTGAGGGATCAGCCCAGAACTACATGGCAGGACCTGGTCAATGACCTGAAGAGAGCTGGGACCACAGTCTCAAAGAAAAGCATTACTAACACACTACACCGTCATGGATTAAAATCCTGCAGCACACGCAAGGTCCCCCTGCTCAAGCCAGCGCATGTCCAGGCCCGTCTGAAGTTTGCCAATGACCATCTGGATGATCCAGAGGAGGAATGGGAGAAGGTCATGTGGTCTGATGAAACAAAAAAGAGCTTTTTGGTCTAAACTCCACTCGCTGTGTTTGGAGGAATAAGAAGAAGGATGAGTACAACCCCAAGAACACCATCCCAATCGAGAAGCATGGAGTCCCATGCAGAAGAACATCATTCTTTGGGGATGCTCTTCTGCAAAGGGGACAAGACGACTGCACCGTATTGAGGGGAGGATGGATGGGGCCATGTATCGCGAGATCTTGGCCAACAACCTCCTTCCCTCAGTAAGAGCATTGAAGATGGGTCGTGGCTGAGTCTTCCAGCATGACAACGACCCGAAACACACAGCCAGGGCAACTAAGGAGCGGCTCCGTAAGAAACATCTCAAGGTCCTAGAGTAGCCTAGCCAGTCTCCAGACCTGAACCCAATAGAAAATCTTTGGAGGGAGCTGAAAGTCTGTATTGCCCAGCGACAGCCCTGAAACCTGAAGGATCTGGAGAAGGTCTGTATGGAGGAGTGGGCCAAAATCCCTGCTGCAGTGTGTGCAAACCTGGTCAAGAACTACAGGAAACGTATGATCTCTGTAATTGCAAACAAAGGTTTCTGTACCAAATATTAAGTTCTGCCTTTCTGATGTATCAAATACTTATGTCATGCAATAAAATGTAAATTAATTACTTAAAAAACATACAATGTGATTTTCTGGATTTTTGTTTTAGATTCCGTCACCCACAGTTGAAGAGTACCTATGAAAAAAAATGACAGACTTCTACATGCTTTGTAAGTGGGAAAACCTGCAAAATCGGCAGTGTATCAAATACTTGTTCTCCCCACTGTGTGTGTGTGTGTGTGTGTGTGTGTGTGTGTGTGTGTGTGTGTATATATGCATATATAGCGCTTTCACAGACCTATGACCACCAAAGCGCTTTACATATAGCCTCACATTCACCCATTCACTCACTCATTCATACACCGACGGCGGTGTCAGCCATGCAAGGCGCCATATATATATATATATATATATATATATATATATATATATATACCTACATATATACTGTTCAGAGTTAAGACAAAAGTATCTGATATTTTACTTCAAAACAATACTATTCAGTCATTAAGTGTCACATTAAGTGTCCAATAACTGAACAATTCAGTAAAATATAGCATTTACTGACATTTGTGCATTTCAGTGGTTAATCAACCTAGAAACTTCATTTGTTTCAAAACAGTTTCTTGATCTTTGATAATGTGGCCCAAAAAAAAAAAAAAAACTGACTAATATTCATTGCAAATCAGTGAGAATGTCACACTAAGTGGCCTTTTTTTTTTTTAAAAAAAGAAATCTTTTAGGATCTGAGAATTGTTTCAGACAGCAAAAATCACAGTACATCTGGCTTATGACATTTGTATTATGCCTGGCAATAGAATGATCATCTAAAATAACTCTACAAGCGGTTTCTATTAATCAATAAGGGATATCATTTTGCTGCTCTGGTGTAATCTGACATAGTTATGCATTTGTCTGACTGACGTCTCCAGAACAGACTTCAGCATCTAAGAGGAATGAGTGGAGTGGAGTATCATCCAGCAGGCTCTGGAGCGCTCCATTTTTCCACAGTTTAATGGAAGACACCCGGGACACAATGAGGACTGTAATCTGGCAATTGTTTTTATCCAGACTGAGAACTGCTTGTGGAAGTAAAACTCTTTACCGCCTAACTGTGGTCAGAATAAGAACTGCACACCTGCTACTTAACTTCATAGGATATACTGTTGTTCAGAATAGTGTGCATTTCATCTCTGCTAAATCTTTTGATGGAAATGTGTGTGCATGATAGGAGCTTGCCTGCTGTGTCAGTGCTAGACAGCATCGTAGGCCAGGCGGAGGTTAAAATGGCATTTTATGCTACACTATAAATTAAAGCTCCATTAGCGAAACTTAACACTCGAATGAGCTGTGGCGGCAAACCCACTACAGCGTTCAAAACAGCAGCACGCCGTATATTCCTCACAGCAACGGATGAAAATGATACGTCTGAAAAAACACAGGAGGGGGCTCTGAGTAATTTGGTTGCTTTGGCTGTTCGACCCTTTGATGGACCGTATCCGCACACACACACACGCAGATATCGGGTTATCCCTGTGTGGGACCTTTAGGGACACCGAAGGAAAGTGTAAATCTGAGGGGCGGATATGAGCTGCAGGTTGAGAAAGTTCTGTAACGGAAGTCGAGATTTATGGATTAATGGAGGACTTGTTGCCGCCGCCCACTGAGACATGAGTGAGCAGGAAACAGATTGATTAGCTCTTCTTGGATCAGCAGAGGATGCAGATTGGTGCACAAAACAACACTTTGTTTGAACAGATGTGGCATCTTTTAATGCAAAAATGCATTTTTGTCCATCTAAAGTCAGCGCTGACCTGAGGTGCTCTTCTCTGAATCGCCTTTGTGTTTTTTCCTTCTGTCTTTCCTCTCTGTGATCACATCCAGAGTAAACTCCTCCAAGTTTACATAGGTTTGTGTGTGTGTGTATGTCTATGTGGCCATGTTGATATAGTAGTCAGCTTACATTATGCAAGCCGTTGAGAGTTGAAATGTTGAGTGTTTTATAATACTGATGACTAATGTCTTATACAGACACGCACACACAATGCTCTACGCCTCATCTCACACACTCATCTGCAGCCCATCTACTTGTGTTCTCTACCCCAGACATCCAGCCATCTTTTCTCTTTCCTTTAAATGACAAGTTCCTCCTGGAGTCAGTCTTAAGCTAGACATGCTGCGAGACGTCTGTGTATGTGTTTTCACAGGCACACATTGTGCATGTGTGTGTGCGCGTGTTTACCCATGCAGAAGTGTGTAAAGTTTATGAGCATAAAAGTGTTTTGACTTTTAACAGGAAGTGTGTGCATGTGGTTCACTCACGTTTTGAGCCAGTGAGCTGGCGCTGTCCAGTACTGGAGTCGGTGCACGGTCTTCATAACACTGTAACTTCTCATGGATCTAATAGGCAGAGGAAGAGAAACCGGAAACAGAGCGATCACTTAAAAGTCAATGTGGAATCTAAAGTGACCCCGTTTACTTTCCTAATGTTCCTGGTCTTATTGAAAACTATTTATCTTTGGAAAACAACCAATGTAATTTTTAATGTAATCTTTAAACAAATTCTGACAACTTTATTTTCCTTTGAATAACGTTCCTTTCCACATCACTTAAGCTACACAGCTAGACTGATACTGATACACCAATAATTATTTTCATGTTATGGCCAAAAAACAAGAAATATGTTATCATATCAGTCAAAATAAATAATTTTGCCTAAAAAAAAAATAAAACACCAAAAATCAAAATAAGTTAAAATGCAACAAGTAAACTTGTTGGCAGCACAACACTATAATGTACAGCATGAAAATGGAAATTTGCTAAAAATTATATTTAGCAGTTTTAATAAATTGACTTTGTTCATCACTTGACTTGACTTATTTACACTTTAAAAACAAGATGAAAATAAGTCATTAAAATGCAAATAAGCGACAGACAGATTTTGTAAGTAAAACGGACTTTAAACAGAAATTCATGTTGATGATTAACATGAAAATTAAAAGTACAGTGTGTGGAAGAAATGAAGTCTTCTGACATGTTTTTAACAGCTGTGTGTTGAAATATCTGTTCAACCATTTCATTCTTGTTGAAATTGTGTTACCAGAACAACATCATGGTCGGGAGCCATGCAGAAGCAACCAGCACGTTTAGACTGGAATTTGTCCTGTGAAATATTATGTAATGGCACACAGTAGTAAATGAGAAATTCTCCCGCTACCAAGGGGACTAAATATTTATCAAGAGAAGACAAACGACTGCGCCACCGGGCTAGTTGTCATGGTGAAGCGGAGAGGGAAGGGAACGCTACGAGCCTGGATCGACCAGGGAAGAGAGAGAGCCAAAGATACAATTTTTCTGGATCTGCTTCTCCAGAGGCGTTTGTGATGTGGTGAAGCTTGGCCGTGTAAGAACCGTAGTCAGGGACTGTGACGAACAAACTGTGCTTTCTCAGTCACTCCGTTTGCAACACTCAAAATGTACTGAACTCCAAGCAGGGTCACCGTCTGTTACTACAGCAGCGGTGTCGAAGTGGAATCTCTCGCACACCGGCAAACACACTTGCAGGCAAAGAAAAGAGACATAAATATTTCTTATCCACTCACACACATAGACTCACACACACTCGGTGGAGGAGGAATGGAATGTGGGATCCAGTGAAGGATGGAACGCAACTGTCCGGGTCTGCGCATTCCAGGGAGCGACATCTGTTTAGGCCTTCTGCGTCGCGGCGGAGCGGTTTTGCTCTGTACAGTTTAGATTCCATCAGAGGCTGAGTGAGACTCAATGCCTTTATTTACAGCTCAAGCCGTTCTCCAGATACCTGCCTGTCCACACAGGAGCGCCAGAGAGCAGACATTTAAAATCCATTACAGAGCCCTTACACTGATCATAGCTCACGTTCCACAGAAAAAGAAAAAAAAGAGCAGGAAATGAGTGCAATGAATCAAAGTAATACCATCAAGCATTAGTGCACCACTATTCCACTACATCACAGAGGCCTTGCAGACCGATAAACAATCGCTTCATTTTTATGACTCTAAAATTGCACAGCAAGACAGAGAACATTGTGAATTGGTCAAAGCTGTAAAGCTAGTTGACGAGTCGATTAGTGAGGTAGACTTGTTTATATAGTTTTTACCTTCCTAGCTTTTGTTTTTGCTTCAATATTTGTATTGACTTTGCTTTAAAAAGAATTAATTGAGACAACTTTTAAAAGAGATTACCAATCTGACAGAAACAACCAAGTCGTCTTTCAACATTCAATCCTTGTAGTGATTTTTAAAAAACAATTTAGCGGTAGATATCGGATATTTAATTGTGCATGTTAATTTCTGCTAAGGGTCCTCCGATCAGGATTTTTGGGCCAGTATCGACCCAATACGGATCACTAATACCGATCACACCCCCCAGTTTACAGATGAGACAAGAATGCTTTTGGCGGAGAGAGGGGAACAAGATCAGCAAAGGACCTCGAGCAAAGAATCGAACTCTGGTTGGTTGCCAGAGGCCAGAAGATGGTGTGTCAAGTTTAAAATAGTTCAACCGCATCAAAACCCTTGCAATCCATAGTATGCTGTCTCTTTCTGGACAAAGAATGTGTCTTATGTGAACACCCCCTTTGACTAGTCATCATAAAATGATGCAGTTTTTAACTCATCTCAGACTTACACTTAAGTAATGAGTATTAAAACATATGAATAAACAAAGCAATGCTTCGATAAACACACTATGTTTTGCGGTCAGGGTTCAGATCACACGCTACAATGGAGCGCTGTCTAAATCCTCTTGGACCAGACGTTAAATACCCACAGGCCCTTGACAAAACACGAGCGGAGAACATAAGCAGGTGAGAGAAACTGCAGCCAGTCTGGCCTCCGGGTCCTCCAAGAACATTCTGTAGCCAAACAAACACAGCTTTAAACACAATTACACTGAATGCTGACAGATACAGAGAAGAGGAAACTTGATATGGAATTCAAGGAATATGAGGAGTATAGAAAGCATCCGAGATAAAGGCTACGTTTCGAGCTGTCTTGCTGGGTACTACCTACGTAGGCATTATGTGTGACCAATTTGGAACAACTAATATACCTTTGAGGGTAAAATGCAAAGCTGAATTTAGGGCAGCCATTAGTAATAGCCCATTACTATAGTCACAATATCCATCAGAAATCATTTTGATATGCTGATTTGGTTCTCAAGTAGCATTTTTTTATATTATCAATGTTGAAAAATGTTGTGCTGCTTAATATTTTTGTGGAAACCATGATACGTTTTTACCAAGTTTAAAAGAAAAGCATTTATTTGAAATAAATGAGTTTTTACAGATATAACAGTATAATTTTACAGTACAATGCTTAAACTAAAGCATCTTTACAGTCACTAAGCAATTTAATACATCCTAATTTGATACATCCTTCCTGAAAAGTATTAATTTAAAAATGATAAAATATTATACAATAATAAAATATTATAATTATTATTTTTATTTTTATTATACTATTTGCCTTGCTATAATTAACATTTTGTTTTCTCTGCACATGAAGCCCAAAATAAGGCCTCATAGAAAGCAGCATAATTAAGATGTCTACCTTTAAGTGAGCATGCCACCTGCATAGACAGCTCACTATGTTTTGGAAGAGACCCTAAATAGATATGTAGATATACACATTCGAATATATAAAATGAACAGGAATGAAGGAAAACATAGAAGGGAAGGCAGCACACATTTAAAGGAAAACACAGAATTCATGCAGGCATATAGGACTTAGAGACAGTGAATTGTCTGGCAATGGTATGCATTAACGGTGTAGCATTTCTGCTCTGGGCTTCTGCTAACACCCATTATGTTGAAATGATATTGACCTCTTCTCTTCCGCTTGTCTCGCAGTGACCAGAGCAGCTGGATCAAGTAACCCCTGACAGTCCAAAGCCTGCGCGCCCCAGAACAGCACCAGTGGCCCTACTGCACCTCATCACCTCACGCTCAAACTGATCGCAGACCTTCTGAGAGCAAAGACAGGAAAGGCCTGCAGACAGACGGGCTTGACTGTGACATGCCTGTCAGAGATGGATGTTTACACAAACCCCACCGTACAAGACGGGTGTGACGCACAGCTATTTAACTCCTCATTATGAAGACTCTTTTTTTCTGACTAGACTACACCAAGCAGAGTGCAGAAGATCCACTGGTTAATGTTCCGGGTAAAAGGTACATGTCAGAACTTAAACTTCAATAACATTAACATTTAAACCAGCATATCCGTTGCAGAAATGAAGGGCAACAATCTTTGCCGTTTATTCCCAATTTCTAATATCCACTTTCACAACTCAAAGGAATGACACCCATTTACTGCATGTGTGGCACTTGCAATACGGCAATTCAGATTTATGGCAGCTACAGCATTGTGAACACGGTGAGATCATCCAAATATATTCGACAGAGCCCATACTTTCCTTATGAAAGATGTTGAAAAAAAGGTGTCCGTCATGTAAAGGCAGAATATGATCTCAGATAGGCTTGTATGAGACCTACTTTACTTTTCCTCAGATGAGGTCTTAACCCCGTTAAGTGTCCGTAACCTAGCACTATGCTCTAATTGCGAGTATAATGTAATACGTCAGTGGCTTTATGGATTAAACATATACTGCATAATATATGTCTGCATTCCATCCCAAGCACATTCAGTTACCCTGACAAACGCACATGTGCGCGCACATAAAAATACACACTCTCACTCAAGCGTATGTGTGCAATGAGATATGCATTTGTTGACTCTGGAGCATGCAGAGTCCAGACACTGAATGCAGAAGGCTTGTATTACTCTGGAAATTTATTTTG
Source organism: Abramis brama (assembly GCF_963993115.1). Taxonomy (NCBI): domain Eukaryota; kingdom Metazoa; phylum Chordata; class Actinopteri; order Cypriniformes; family Leuciscidae; genus Abramis; species Abramis brama. The sequence continues at coordinate 15,903,295 of NC_139976.1, read as the reverse complement.
GATGCAGAATACAGATTATAAAGAATCAGAATCAGACACCAGCTGCTCTTTAAGAGACTTCACAAACATTAATATGGTGGCTCGGTATTAAGTAGGAAAATGTATAGCCGTAACTGCCAGCGGCGGGGACTCCAACAAATACATCTTCAGCATCTCACATTCAACAGTAGGGCAGACGTCTCCATCTGTGTTATAAACTGATAAGTAGATAAGTGAGAGATTTGAACTTCCTGACTGCATATGGAAAGCTTTAATATGGTGAGAATGGAAGTGATTTTATAACTGGTTTTGCCAAGTTTATAAACTGAAAAAAAAAAAAAAGCAAAAACAAACTGCTTCCAAAATAAACCAAACAAGAATACAAGCAATAATTAATATATACACGTATCCACAATATACTGCGGCATGATCATTTGTCCGAAAACGACAAACAACACGTTTTAAATGTGTATGAATGTTGCATGCTTAAGAAACATGTGTTTTATGGAAGAGGGAAATGCAAGCGGTGGATGAATGTCACATAAACTTCACAAAAACAGTTTTTTCCATGGTGAAAATCCCTGAAACAAGGCCAGATTGGGCACCTCAAGCACACTGTCCGGGGAAAAGCAAGTAAGAGTAACCATTTGAGCTCCACACAGCTAATGAGACGGCAGACCTAAACGTCAGACTCCTCAGAGGAGGTCAACTTTCCCCAGCTCCCACAGGTGCGTGCAGTGTAGCCCCTGGAAGGCTGAATACAGGAGTATGTGCTGAATTTGGTTTTGTCTTGTACTAACACATACAGAAATGCACAGAGGTGAAAACCATAGGTTTTCTACTCTCACTAGAAGAGTTTCTAAATTCTAAACTAGGAAAGTTTCCAAATTATCCTTCTCTTCCTTTCATTTTCCCCTTTGTCTTATATAGACAGACACACACACACACACACACACACACACAGACAAACTTAACCTAGGTGGAAATTACAGGTTGTGTCAGATTTCCTGTAAGGCTCTCTGGAGTGGCACCTTGGCAGAGGAACAGAGTGCAGTGGGACATGTGTGAAACCCTGCTTTAATTGCACGGAAAAAAGAGAGCAGAGGTCTTTGGCTTAGACTGTGGTCCGCTGTCCTGCCTGTCAGACCTCTTCTGCCTCTGCGGGTAGACTGTTATATAGAGGACTTCTGGAGCACAGGCCAGCTCAGCCTACAACATGTACAATGGGACCAATACGGCCAGTTAACTATATATTAACAATGATTACACGTATCTGAGCATTAGTGACAGCAGTGATTGAGCGTGAACAAAATGAAGGGGAGAAAAATGGCCAAATTAAAGGAACTGCAGGTAAAACAAGTGAGAGCCGATAAGCACAGGCACAGCACAACCTGATTAAACTGACTTCCCAAAAGTAGCATGAGAAAACTTGTGTAAATCCACACTCAAAAAGACAAGCCGGAGAGTACAAGTAAATAAGGGAAAGATGAAATTAAAATTACAAACACAATTAAAACTGGCCTTAACCACATATTTAGATTTAGCAACAACAACAGCCTGCATCCCTATTTCAAGTCTGAAACCGACCGTTCACATTCAATAATAATCACGATTTTACTTTTTCTGGATGTGCCTTAAGATCACCACGTGTACAACCAACTAAACAAAAAACAAAACTACCCTTAAACAACAAATTACAATGATGCAATGACAGATTTAGTGACCTAGTGTGTTATGACACGACTTAAGAGTAGTTTATGTCTAACATTTCTCTCACATACACACTCACCTTGACCAATGAATATAGACTCCTCTCCCCAAACATAGCGTGTAGAAAGGAGCGGTCATCTGCGCTCTCAACATGAGGCTGCAGCTGAGACGGCAACACAGACAACAGCTCATACAGACCTTTAGAGGAAATACAGGAAACACATTACACACACACACTCCCAATACCCAAAGAGAAAATATAGACGGATGCAAACAAGTCCCATAAAATCTGCATTAACAGTCACCTGAAGCATGTCAGATCAGTTATGAAGATTATTCTCCGGTGATAACCTCTAAGATAGTGTGACGTTAGTATAGTCTTCAAATATCAGTGCATCAAAAACCAAAAAGTGAAAACATTATGGTTTAATTTAGCATGCTCAATGGGTCAAACTGAGGGTAAAAAAAAAAAAGTCCTCTCCCAGAGTGCACCTTATTTCCTCCCATTGTCTGGATATTTCCTGTTTTTCTAGGAATCACAACTGGAACTGTGAATCAAATCCCTAAAGTTTCATTAGGATGCCTGTGATGTTTAAACAAGCAAACACCACCCAGGTCTTTATAAGATGCTTATGCGCACGCAAATACTGCAGAGGAAGGTAGATATGACGACTACTATTATTAAGAAAGTAACTGACCCAAAAATGAAAATTCTCATCATTTACTCACCTGTATGTCATTCCAAACCTGTTTGACTGACTGTGGAACACAAATATATTTCGAAGAATGTTGGTAAACAAACAGTTTTTATGACCATTTACTTCCATTGAAAGGAAAGCAATTTCTCAAATTCTTTTGTTGCACACAAGAAAAAAAGTCATACAGGTTTGGAATGACATGAGCAAATGACAGTTTTCATTTTTGCTGCTGTCAGATTCATACATCAACACTTGAGCTGAAAGTGCAAGATGGCCAGACAGTCTTTCCTAGAGCTCTAGGTCAGTTTAAAGGCACAATATGTAAGATTTTTTTAATTAATATATCCAAAAACCACTAGAACAGTTATATATTTTGTTGACAAATACTTGCATTATCCCAAATGTTTCCAACAATGTTTAAATTCAGTGAAATCAGCTATTTTAACCAGTGTAACAGTCTCACTGTGTCAATGTCGTACCTTTAATCTAAAAAAGGGGGCAGAGTTTAAAAGTCAACATCTAACCTTATGTCCCAGCAGCCTATAAAAGAATCTGTGTAAACTGAACATTATTGGCCGCTAGGCCAAATATACCGGACGGGATGTGAAAGAATGCTGTGCCAAGCAGTGTTTCCTTTTCACACGCCTACACTTCCCAGCGGCCTCCAGAAAATAACAGCGTTCCTCAGACATCAATGGCAGTGCTGGAATACAACAGGGCGGAGCAGAGGCCGGAAGGACCTGCTTCTCAAATTCACAGCATGATGGGTCAGCAGCACAGGGCATGGAGAGCAACTTTAATTACACAGGCTGTTAGGAAGGCAGCAAGGTCATCCAAACTGTCTGGAGTTAAACACAATACACACAGACACGCACAAACGCTTAAGTGATGCAGACATGATGGTTTTCTGGAACACAGATATTCTTAGCCGCTCACATAAGGGCCTGAAAAAAGAAACAAGGACAGCGCATACAAACACACAAACACACGCCACAATAGAGACTGTCCGCATGGGAAATATGCTCCGTTGGCTCCTTGTCTGGCTCCTGTTGGCCTCACACTAGCCAAGAAGAGGACAACTGGCAGAAAACCAGACCAGAAAGATTTACAACACAGGCCACATTTCGAAAAGGAACAGTAAAATGGCTTTCTTTGAATGTCTTGTTTGGAAGGGTTCAAGAGTCAATAGTGCAAAAAGATTCACACACACTCATCTCAGTGAGCTGTGCAGCAGAAAATGAACACTGGGCCATACTTCTCTCCTTCAAGTGCTGAGAGACTGACTCTGTGAAGCAATATAAATGTCATGCAAATACACACTCATGCATATAACCACCTTAGGGGTCAGCATTTCAGGTGATACTCTGAGAACATGGTTCAAGCCTGTCTGTGAGAAAACTGAGCGAGTGAATGGAAATATGAAAACAAGAACAGCTGCACTCCGCATACTTTCATTCATTTTTCCTTTGATTTACCTCCTAAAACAGAAAGGCTACATCCACAGAGAGAAAGAGAGGCCCTCCGGAGCTGACATATTATAGTAGAGGGGGGAGAGAGAGAAAATTATCTGGCTACACAAAGGTCTGAGTTGTAGTGATCTTTGATCTGGGTCTAAACAGCAGATATGCATGAAGCACACAAACACGCATGCTCTTTTGGCATTCTGAGTCCATTGTAGGGTTTCATCGCAGTGTTCTCAGCTCCAGCTTCTTTAACCACAACACCACATCAGAGATCTTGCCCAGGATCTCCCAGATCTACTAGCATGTTCTGGACCATCTACTCCAATTATACACACACAGCCGCACACTAAATGGTGTCTAGTCCTATACATCAGTAGTGCATATATACACTGCGTCATCCTACCAATTGCTTTAAGCAATAAACAATTCGTACTCCATTCTGCAACTTAAATGGTTGCAAATGTGAATTTGTAGCAGTAACTTTAAATTAAAATACCCACTGATGGACATTTATGTGGCAATATACAGTACAAGACCATGTAGAGAAAGTTTGAGGTATGTAATATTTCTTTTATGCTCACCAAGGTACATTTGATTGATTAAATACAGTAAATATTGTGAAATATTATTACAATTTAAAATAAATCTAGATTTTAAAACGATTTATTCCTGTGATGGATTCAAGGCTGAATTTTCAGCAGTCACTTCTCCAGTCTTCAGTGTCACATGATCCTTAAGAAATCATGCTGATTTGGTGCTCAAGACACAAAACAGTTGCGCTGCTTATGTTTCTGGAAACCATGATGCAGTTTTTCAGGATTCTTTGATGAATAGAAAGTTCAAAGGAACACCATTTATTTAAAACAAACATATTGAGTGATTCTGTAATTTTACACAAAAAAAAACAAAAAACACTTGGTTTAATTTTAATCTCCTGGGGCCTCGTGTATAAAACTTTCCATAGATTTCATCCTAAAAGTGTGCGTACACACAAAAAGCTTGATTTAACATACGCACAAAAGTTTTCAGATTTATAAAACCATGCGTACGCCAGAATCTGCACAAAATTCCCTTTATAAAACTTAGTCAGCAGAAGATTGTGCGTACATGCATCTCCTCCCGGAATGACCATTTATGAGTTTAAATGTCATCTGCATATTTTTTCCATGCATATTTCCATCCACAGGATACCAATGTTTTACTCTAAAAACACATTTGGAAAATATGAGATGTGCCGTCACATTACATTGCTAAAAGTCATTCAGGATGCTTGCCTTGTTTTAGAATAAATAAATCAAAATACATTTCAGAGAAAATTTTCAGAGAAGAGTTATTCTCAATTTTTTCCACTGGCCAAATAGCATTTTGTTTAATTGCTTTCAGCAAATCAAATTAATTTTGCCTTTAAAGTAAACATACATTTTAGGATGTTTATATGTTTTTAAATGGAAACAGATAGGACTGACAGATAGGACAGAAAAATAAAAAATTTTGCAGTGTAAATAATAGTCTTACAGTTTCCTTAAAATTCTATCCCTCAAATACACTGGTATTTTTCATAATATTGGGAAGACAATGAAAATGGTTATCATTAGACTACTGTCTGTCTGTGCACGACACCAACAGCACACAAATTTCAGTACTTAACTCCATTAATGAGAGTGGCATATTTTATCTAAACGTGTATATCAGATGTAAAACAGCGTAAATGTGTGTGTACCATACGGATACTCAATGATTTAAACTAAGATTTTTTTTTTATAAATCTCAATGTGTGCATAAAAATTACGTACATATGCAACATTTATACATCAGGCCCCTGGTGTTTTTTCCACATGCTGGAGCCATGAGGTGCTTGTCAACATGTGGACACACATAAGAAGAAAAGATCACCAAAAAAAGATGGCTTTTTTCATTCTGATCTAGAGGCACAGTAGCCAAGGTCAAACCATCCCTCAAATGAGCATCTCTGGAGCCCAGAATCTCACAGGAGGAAATGTGATCCTGAAGCAGCCATTTCAACACCTGTAGAAAAGATTCAGTCCAATCACACTCTGATTCCATGTGACAGGACACATTTCGTCTATATCAGAGCTCAATCACACCAGAAAAATAACAGAGGACTACATCTGACAAGACCTCTGGCTCTGGTGAGAGGAAAGCCCAAGATAGAGATGCCTGCTGAGCCCTGGTTGACGGCCTATTCCCCAAAAAGGGTGGAAAGGCAAAAGGAAAAGGACAAGCTTGAATTTTAAGTTGGGTTTTTGAAATTCTAGCTACTACACTGATAATCTGGTCATGTATGGATCTGATCTTTCAGAGACAAAATGGTTGGCTCTTTTGACATGGGTTAGTAAGTCACCACCCAGAGCACCCTAGCAACCACTTAGCAACACACTAGTATTGTGATGGATATGCAATAAAGTAAATGTAGATTGCTTGTTTGTAGCTTTTAGACCTTGTGTATAAAGATGTTCAGACCCTTTTTACACTTGAGCAACTGCACCAGATATTCGGAACTGAATGCGTTCTGCTTGTTGACAGCGATAGATATCTCTATTTCCTGAAAATGGGGACATAAAAAAAAACAAAATAAATGAAATTCCTTCTCCCTCCGCTTTTCTACCTCTCCTTTCTCCTGCATTTGGTAAAATGAAGTGGAAATTTTCATTCTGATGTAATTGGAAACAGGGAGCTTTTCCAGTGGCAACAAATCCTTGTGTTACAGTTCTGCATCCCTGTGGCAGTAGAGAGAGAGAAAAAGAGGAGAGATGGAAAAGAGGAGGATAAATGGCTGGAAATCGATAAAGTGCTCCCAAAGTGCTTGCTGCAGCCGCTACTAACGTTCCTCTCTCTCTCTCTCTCCCTCCCTCCCTCTCTTTCATTCTGTCCTCTGCTCCCAGATGCTCTGCATTCTTGACATCAGAATGGAAAAATTTACTGTTAGCCGAGAAGAAATTTAATATGGCCATTCCTGTCATATCCCTCATTGCAGCCACATTCAGTTGGTGCTCTGCTGAAGCCATAAGAGAGACTCAGCACCTGAACGATAAACAATATGGAGCTCAATATGGATCTCGTTACGGACAACGGCATCATTACACCATACACTTGTTTCTGAACAGGAATGATGGAAATATTATTTCCACATACACACACTAATCAAAAAACAATTCCAGTTTCAAGTAGAATACCTGCACAGATAGTTTCATGCATAAAACCTGTCACACACACATGCATTCATCTTCATTAGAGGAGGTTTATCTGCTAAAGAACTTCTGTCCTAAAAACTTCCCACATGTCCCCTTTTGTCTCTCTCAAGCCTACCTGGCCCTCTTATCTTTTAAGTGACGCCGTGGGGAGAGTTAAAGTAATTGGACCAGCAGGCCGGCCCAGAATAACACTGTAAAACTTCATACGGCTCATAAAAACATACTAGGGGGCTACGATGCTCCAATCAAAGGGCAGATTCAAAATGATCAGGCTAACAGACTGTGAGGAAGGCAGGTGAGAGGGCAGCTCAAACAACCAAACCACTCACTGAATGACCTTTCCTTTCACCGTTTCTGAAAATAATAGTAATAATACATTTAAAAAATAATATTATCTTTTTGACATTTATATTTATGAAAAATAAAATAGAAATACAAAAAAATAAATAAATGGAAATTAAATAATTAAAATCAATTATACAAATAATAAAAAACATCTTATTTAAATAAATATTGAATTAATTAATTTTATATATATATATATATATATATATATATATATATATATATATATATATAGAGAGAGAGAGAGAGAGAGAGAGAGAGAGAGAGAGAGAGAGAGAGAGAGAGAGAGAGAGAGAGAGAGAGAGAGAGAGAGAGAGAGAGAGAGAGAGAGAGAGAGAGAGAGAGAGAGACTGCAATTAGGACAGGGTTAGGCTTTTTTAAGACTATTTGATGCTGTTCTTTTAGGGAGTCTGAGAGAATAACTTCGGATTTTGTGAATGTGAGCTGAAGTGCACAGGATGATTGAGTTTGCAGTTGACGCAAGAGGAATTACAGTAATTTATCATATGACATCAACACCAGAGTTTCTTTCTCTCACATACACATTTTACAGGTAGTGGGTGGATGGGTCTGTCAGTACGAGGACACCCAAGGGTAGTGAAATCAAATGCCACTAGGAAGCAAAACACCCACATGAAAAACAGGATACATGGAGTAAAAGAACAGCATTTTATGTCCATACAGAGGAATGAGACTAGAACAGAACAGACACTGTGTGATGGAGAGGTTTAATGAGAGAAAGAATAGACCTGCATTGAGGAAATAAAAAATAAAAAAAAAGATCATAAGAGCCAGAAACAAGCTAATAATTTAGTGGCAGTCATCCTTGATCAATTTTATAGCAGACTTTGGTGATTAAATCTCAATTTCCTGCCTTATGAATGGGACGTTTAAAGTGTGTGTGCGTGTGTGTATGTGTGTGTATGCGCGTGTGTGTGTGTGTGTGTGTGTGAGAGTGTGAGAGAGAGAGAGAGAGAGAGAGAGAGAGAGAGAGAGAGAGAGAGAGAGAGAGAGAGAGAGAGAGAGAGAGAGAGAGAGAGAGGTGTTATGTCAGGTGTCCAACAACAGCATAGCAGGCAATAACACATCAAGAGCAGTGGCATAACGGCACAGGAGTGCTCGCACACATTTTGACATTAGGTATGTAATGATTCTAATCTATCAGATCCACAGTGGCTTACTGGGCGTTCAAAGTGTTCATTAAAAACCTGTTGGGCAAGACAGGATTGCACACAGCAGACGTAGCCCAACCATACCACACGTCTCCCAGCAATCTTACGATCGTCAATCAGACTTTTATATCCCAACTAGGCATTATTTTCAAATAGATTACATTCACTTACTGTAGTAATCCCTTCTTTATAAAAGGAAATGAGACCGAGAGTAAGGGATTTAAAAGAAAAAAAAAGAAAGAAAAAAAAAGTAAATTTGTGCATAAAGATACATTCCATTGATCAATAGTGACAGACAAATAATTGCTTTTAAAAAAAAAAAAAAAAAAAAAACTAGAGATGCACCGATTACAATTTTCTAGGCCGATTCCGATTTCCGATTTTTCATTGAGTTTGACCTGCCGATACCGATTTAATTTTTTTCTAACCACTTTACAGCACACACAAATATTTATTTTCAATCTTTTCTTTAACCCTTTCACGCGTAAGTTTAAAATATTCTAACTGACACCCCCACCCCCAGAGTGAGTTTTTTCAAGGCGAACGTTCCCTTTAATGTTTCCATGGCGACGCGTCACGCGATACATCGCAGCCACAATAATACTGTATGACAGATGTGTCGCTTTTATTTCGCTTTTCCTTTTTTTATTCAAAATATTCACAAACTTGCTTACCATGTCATCAACTAGCCTATCTGATATTCCGATTCTCAAATACGTGTAAGTGAGTGTGTTTGGTCATTTAAAAATCTTTATAAATAATCTTGATCTATAACATGAGATGGGCGCCGCAATGTTGTCCTGTCAGTCGGATTTACAGCACATGAATTCATCAGTTTCTCCCGAAATAAATGCAAGAAAGTGGCCGGTGAACTGAGAAGAATAGAGTAAACTTTATAGTTACTTCCACTATGTTTGTCTGATATGAATAACACATGTCGGCAAATTATATTTGAATAGATTGGTATTGCTGCTTCCACAGACATCAGTGTGTATTTTACAAACTCCAAATGTATTGTTTTACTCGTGCTTATGTGTATTTAAATATCTGAAACCTAAAATAAACATTATGAGGTTGAAAACACTGCTTAGTTGTCATATATGACAGCGCTGAACGCGTCCGACTCTGGCTCAGCGCCAGCCAACGCGCGAAAGCACAGTTTGAATCTGGCAGTTATGCGACGTCACTGAACATTCTAAATGTGGCACCGTACTCTCAGGGGCACAGAAATAAAAATCCCATATGTGAGACCGTACCGCTCAAAAGTACCGCTAATCATGCGGCGCCCGAGTGCATTTGACCGGCATAAAATCGGCATATGTCAGACTGACCGGCCGGTCATGGGATCACGTCCCCGATCACGTGAAAATCGGCCAATTCCGGTCACCAGCCGATCAATCGGTGCATCTCTAAAAAAAAACTCTTTTTTAAATTTTATAAAGGCATTCTATTCAAATAAATCATAAAAAGGTGTCAAATGTCCACAAAAATATTAAGCAGTAAAACTGTTTACAACATTAGGGCTGAACGATTAATCGCAATAAAACCGCACGCGATTTGGCAAAGGCTGCGATTATTTTGTGCGCAGCTTGTCAGTGGAGTGCGGCTGATTGGTAGTAAATACTGCCCCATTTGAACGCCAGAGGGCGCTCTCATGCAAACACGATAAATATGCCCCGCCGCAGAAGTACAATAATGCGCATCATTCCAGGAAATCCCAGGTGGGAAGGAAGTCGACCGGAAGTTGAAGTCGGCCGGGTGCCGACATCTTGTAGCAGAACTTCACTTGCGTTAGCATCCCATTGACTCCCATTCATTTTGGCGTCACTTTGACAGCGAATAACTTTACATCTGAGGCGTTTAAAGACTCCATTTGTCCATTATTTATTTCTAAAGATACACGACAATGTATAAAATGCTCCATTACCTTGTAGCTTATGTTATGGACCCGTAGAAGCAGTTTTTGTAAAAGTAGGCTAACGATTGCGTCATAACCACGCGACTCTCTGTCGCACACTAGAGAGATTACCGTATAGACGGGAGGAGAAGCTCGCGGGCAATCGGGGGGACGTGGAGGCAAAATGACAATATAATTAATCAGAATACCTAGCAAAAGTTTCTCCTGCTCCAAGCTTATGGACAGCTCCTACTCACACTCTCCGTCTCTGCAAGATTCGGAAGGGAATGATTCAGATTTCTCTTGGCACAGCTACTAGAAGACAGACGGGTTGCTCACGTGGTCCGTGTAACGCTTTGTTCGGTTTGAGTCTGCGCGTCAGGAAAGGAAGTGCTAAGAAATCACTGAAAATGGGCTTCACTTGTCTCAATTGAGTTCCAATGGGGTCGCTGTGTCCATTTCTTTTACTGTCTATGGGAAATCCCTATCGCTGTAGCTGAATAAACAGAAGATTGAAACACTTTGATTAAACATGACTTATAAATACACGACTGCCTTATTCTGTGTAAGAAGGCACATCATCTCACAGAAGGATGCTCAACTGTCGTTATGAAGTGAGTTTGGAGTAAATGCATGTTATTAAATGCTTCTCATGTTTTGGAAAGATGTTTGACGCGTGTTGTTTTTTCAAATGCACGTTATAAGTGACTCAAACTCACAGTGCTTCCAGATGGAGCAGCGTTTACAGAGCCGTACATCAATGACAAGCTGCGCATATAAATAAATAAATAAATAAATAAATAAATAAATAAATAAATAAATAAATAAATAAATAAATAAATAATCGCAGTCTTTGCGATTTTAAAATCGCGATAAGCCATCTCGATTTAAGTGCGATTACATGGAAAGTGCGAGCACCAAATTAGTATATTGAACTATTTTTGGGGAAATATATTCAGTGACACTGAAGTCTGGAGTAATGACTACTGAAACAATATGACTGTTTTACTTTGTTTTGATCAAATTAATGCAGCATTGGTGAGCATTAGAGACTTCTTTAAAAAATAAAGTACCAACCCCTAACTTTTAATAAAGCGTTGAATGTACAAGTCAGACGCGTGTGAGTCATACACCAAGATCTCATACATCCGTGATGATTAATATATCTAGTAATCAGTGAATCACATGTTTGTTGGTGTGTTATTTTTAACAATAAACATTAAATAGTTTTATAAGCTGGAAGTTGACATTTGGCCAAGTTTGCTGGTCAAACTACTAGACTAGAGGACCTAATTGCCATACAATAAGGTGTAGGGTGTAAGATGAGGTACCTATTTCACTGCCAGTTCTGGTGGAGAGGGCTGGCATGGTGAGCGGCAAATCAGCTTCCTTTCAACTTCACAACGTTCCCACAACAATCCAGCAGCGTTGGGGTTGGGCGACTCGACCCCAGGAAGAGTCTGCAAACCCTTGGTTATGTCATTGGCAAATCTATAAAAGACAATAACAACATAGATATGATTATATTAAGTACCAAAAATCTTAGTTGAGCATGCATATACAATTACAGGAGAAGCCCTACAAATTGAACTGCACTGTGCAATATATAATGAGTTCAAAATGTGGAAGATGTGAGGCAAAGGAACAGAAGAAGAAATTAAGGGACAGAATGAAAGAGACAGAGATACATTAGCCCCCAAATGTTCCTGAAATCAATTCCAATTTCTGCTTTTTCCGTCCAGGGGCCTGTGCCTGTCCGGATCCTTGCCGCGGCACCAAAAGCACCTTGAAACCTTTATGTCACCCCAAAGACCTGTAACCAGTGGCCTGAAAGAACAAATGAAAAACTAAGAGATGGAAAGAGGAAGGTGGGGGCAACCATACTTGCTCTGCCTCTATATAGATCACACAGTATCAGGTTTGTGGAACAAGAATCTGTATGGAGAGAAGAAGAAAAAGAAAAAAAAGAAAAAACCTGATTGCAATGAAAGGTATGCTGGAGATTCAATCATACACCGCTATATGATAATCGTAAAGCACACTGCTGCCATCTAGTGGTGACATTACAGCCAATTACAATTTACAAAGTGCAACCATCAGGTTCATCTGCAATTTGAACCAGAAAGAAGACAGAGGGAAAGAGGAGCAAAGAGACTTGCATTTCATAGGTAAAAACGATTTAACACAAATTGCACACAGCAAGAACACTGTAGAGATCAGATGTTAAACATTTCACAAACGCCCACAAGAACAGACAGACCTCAGAGACAATACACGTGAAGCTTGAGGTCAGCTTAACACATTCCACCCTCTATTTCTTTGTTACATTATCATCCTCTCCCCTATTCCCCCTCTTTACTGACCCTTCTGTCGATCTCTCCCTCTCTCCCTCTAGTCCTGTAACTCCTGCCTGTGACTGACTCGTTGCAGTCGTGTTATTAAACGCATGGCGTGTCATTGGTGTGCACATGCTGTTTTAAGAGCACACGCACCAAGCGCTATTCCAATGTCCGCAAGCGTGTTTATGTGTCTGTAAACTTCATACAGTGAGAAAATGTAGTCTTCCATCCAGTCAATAAAACACTTGGACTAATATTAGTGCCGAGCAACTTCTGGAAGAATGAGTAAAACCAAACACACTTCTGCACACATACACAAGTCAAGGGAAAGGTGGCATTGGGGGAAGCAGCACAAAACAGGTACTATATCTCTTAGGTTGCATCTGAAATCTTATACTTCAGACCTCTATTCACAGCTTTCTCACCGAATCATCTGAAGCAGTTTCTTAGTCAATAAAACAGACAGTATCAAGATACTCAAGAACACAGAACAAACCGATGAAGTGGATACACATATGGCAAAAGAAAAATGGCCATTTTGCCTTTGAGCTACTTATATTACTGGTATACTGGCATGCAGCTGTAAAGTTGAGCCATTCTCTGCCATAGACAACAAAAGAAACATTATGGATTAAAAAATTTGTAGTGATTATCGGTCTCTAACAGACTTTAGCATCACTGCTTCATAGAGAATATGTGAATCTGTGAATCAAGGGCCCCAGGAGATCACTGAATCATCTGCAGGTGCATTAAGAGTCTTATAGACCAGTAAATCATGGGCATTACAGCACGTATGTGGGACTGAATGAGCCTCTAAAGCTGGTGTATTAGAAAAATGAATTACGACGAAGGGCTACCCGAAACTTGCGCACCATCTGTACTGAAATAAGAGCAGGTAGGGGCTAAATGCAGCTGTGCTGACTCATTGGTTGCATTTTTAACTGCTGAATTGTCACCTGAATAGACTATATATATATATATATATATATAATTAATTGCTTGTCTACTGCATTTTGTGGAATGTATATTTAGAAGGCATTAATATGTACACCTATAAAAGGATGCATCTTAAATCTTGTCTGGTAGTCACACCTAAATATTTAGCTTTTCACACATTCTAAGTCAACCTTTCTCACTGTTCGTCTATGCTCGCATACAGCAAATCTGCTGCCATGAAGGTCAAGGCGGCCTGGTAGGACTTTATCCATAAACTACACATGCCTGTTTTTATGGAAACTACAAAACGCTCCCCTGACTTCATACAATGAATCATTGGAACACAATAAATTGCCACGTGCCAGTAACGAATCATAAGGCAGACTGACTCTATCAGTGCGTGTCTGCTAAAACTATAATAAAAATGAAGTCACTTGGCTATAAGCTTATCTGTTGCTGTGTCGGCCCCAAAGACTCAGAGATTGGCTGGTTATCTTTGGCAGTTATCCCTTGCTGGAAAATCTCACACTGTTATATGAGAGCAAAAAGTATGTTTCTCTACTGACACAAATCAAAACGTGGATGTATAACCAGGGCTGTTTTTTGCACGTTAAACACATTTATGTCTTTGCTTGTCTTCTGCAAGGAATTCACAAGCATGTAGTCAAGATTTGTATAACACAGCCACATTAGCCCCTGCTGGTTGATTTTAGACCTACACATTCCGTAAGAAAAGCCTTTTTCTCTATTATTGGATATTTAAAAGTAGTTGTCTATTCTGATATACATCTGTTTTAATATTTCATTACAGTAGAGTAAATGTTTTGAGAATGCCAAGAAGCCACACTCTTCTGCATGACTTTTTTTTAACAGGCTAGGTAGATTAGGTCTGTTAGGTCTCTAAGTGCTTTAACATTAAAATTATAACATCAGTTGTGTGTAAATATGCTTTCACACATTAATGCAGCTTGCACATGCTGCACTTATCAGCTCACAACTAAACACCATATTCCTGACAACTGACAACACACATATTCCCACGCACAGACAGCCACATACCTGATCGACAAGAAGAGTGAGTTCCTTCAGGAGGTTTTCTCAGTCGTAACAACAATCTGATACAACTAAAAGAGAGGCAAAGAGAAATGAAAAATTATGGAAAGGTAGTTCATTTTACCAAAAATTCCTCTAATAAAATGCAACATTTTAATGCAATTCTAACTATTCAACTATTTCTAAGAATGTGTTTTGTATGTATGACATAAAAAAAATACAAATGTTGTGGAGCCAGTGAAAATATTAGTAGGGCAAATAAAAAATTCTATAGTATTATTATTATTATTATTATTATTATTATTTTAACCAAAGTAGTAAAATAATGCTTGAGCCCTGTAGTGGAAAGATATACGTTTGCGCGTTGTAACCACCAGGTGGAGATATAGCATAAAACATTTACTAATCAACTCAAACATAAAAGTGTACACTAGAGGATAGTTGAAGAGAAGTTAGTGTGGGCTCATTAATTCATCACAAAACCTTTAAATGTCGTACAAAAGGTCATAACCGCATTCTAGAGAGCATGTATTAATGAATGTCTTGTATCCAAACCACAACACTTTCAAGTTATTCTATAAACACACATTGAAGGTTATGCAAAGTCTACATGAAGAAATGGTTCAATAGTTTCAGCTGGCTCAAAGTTCATTTCTACTGAGCCTTATTGTGCACATGAGAGGGGTGTGTGTGTGCACCATCAAAGGTGCATTTGAGGTTTGGAGCATTGTAAGAGTCATTAACGTGATGATTGGGGGAGTTTGTGTGAGAACAAAACCCCATTCCTTCAGTGAGAGTTTGGGTGAGTATTGTGTGTGACCGTCTCTATGGGCCCTCAGAGGCTGTGAGAGTCATAAGGAGATGAATGATTTATTTATGGCTCTTTTTAGAGGACAGCTTCCAGAGGCACTCTGCCACCCTACCACACATCAGCGCTCTCTCTATTCATTCATCTGTGGATCGGCACAGACACACAAGAAGATACACCACATGAAGCACCCAGCAGTATTGGAGAGAGTTAGAATAATTCCCTTGAGGGAATCAGCTGATTTTTGTCTGATTATTAAAACACTCCACACACTGCCTTCTCTGATTATCACCACAAACATGCTGCTGTGTAATGCTTTCCACTTGAATGGCACCTTTTCAAGTCAAGTTACAACAGTACAATACTGATTACAAAAGGGTTTTTTTAGAAGCCACACTATCGTAGTTAGTAATAACAGTGAATTATGCATAATGACATGCAACTAACCCTAAGCCAACCCCTGACCCTATAGTAAGTACATGTTATGTTAGTACATTAATATTACTTAGTCCTTCAATTACACTGTAACAAAGACACCTTAAAATAAAGTGTAACCGATTAAAAAAAATCTTAAAGAACAGCATTTATTTGAAATAGATTTTTGTAACAATGTAAGTCTTTACTGTCACTTTTGATCAATGTAATGCATCTGTGCTGAATAAAAGTATCAATTCCTTTAATAAAAGAAAAAAATATATCTTACTGACCCCAAACATTTGAATGGTTGGCACATCCTGTCTTGTCTGAATGTGTATGGCTGTAACGGCTTAAAGGGATTAATTTGTTGATGCAACTTTTTAAAAAGAGGAGTTTACCACAGCAACTGTATGCATTGTTTGAATGCTAAAAATATAAAAACTACAAAAGGGTGAAAAGTCACAAACTGTCACACAGGTTGGTTGGTTTGTTTGCGTTTTAACACCCCATGCCAGCTTGCTTGGCTATTTTCATAGCCTGTATAAGATTTTTTTCAATTTGCTTTAGATTAAAAATCTAAAATGGATTCAGGGTTGCAGCAGTTAAGACACTGACATGCTTCTCACATGTGGGCTGTAATACAGAAAACATGAGGCAGGGCATCATTTTGATGGCAGACAGATGGCTGTGACATGTGTGAATAAAGCACAAGGGAGTAGCAGGACGGATGGAATTAGTTGATTTCTACAGCTGTTGTGTGACTACTGTAGTGCTGCCACACAACTTTTGAACCCTTTTATTAATATTGGTTGTTATATATGATGCTCTTTAATAGTGTCGCAGAGCGGTGTGCTCCATAGTCATAGGGTTTTTTGCATTTAACTAATGATTATTTACTAATTTACTTTTTTTATCACCGGAAATGAGAATGAATCATTTGGTGAGCTAGATAGAAAGATAGAGTTGGTGATAAAGAAAAATTTCTCATAGAAATAATTCACCTAAAAAGCGAGCACGTGCATTATCACACGTGAAACTGGCAAACTTTGCACAATTATGCCGGTGCCAGTCTCTGACGCGGTTCACATGAGCACCACGACGCATACGTGTGATGCTGACGCAGGAACCGGCCAATACTGAACCAGCATTTTGACATAGAACCCGGAAGCGCTGCACTGTGTTTACAACGTGAACGGCGTCAGGGACTGACACAGAAGAAAAAGAATTCATTTCACATTACAGAAAGTGTGTTCTGAAGATGAACAAAGGTCTTGCAGGTTTGGAAAGACTCAAGGGTGAGTAATTAATGACAGAATTTTTATTTTTTGGTGAACTAACCCTTTTTTATTGGCTTAATATTTCTCTTGAGGACCACACATTAAAAAAAAAAAAAGACCTTTTGATTCTTCTAATTTGTTCACCATCATTAAAGTCTGTTTAAAGCAACATTAAGTAAAAAAATTTACCTTAAAATAATGTTTCCAAAATGGTTTCAGTGGTTCATCAAGTCGTAACAGGGTGAAAGGCACTTCTGGATTCGCTTTGCAGCCCTATATCTGCTATAACCGCGCTATACAAGTTTGCCAAACCGGGTCGCGTTTCTGTAGTCCGAATGAGACATAAGAAAACTACAAATTTGACTTGCTTTACGTCAAGCGTTACAATAGTCATTATTTAGTCTTTCTTCGTTTCTGATGTCGCAATACATCATGCTTTCATGAAATCATGCAACATACTCTACCTTGTCTGTGGACATCGTTCATTCAAAGCCGGTGCTGGATAAACAGCGAGCGTGCGTGCGACGGTAGGCTGCGGGCGGCGAAATTATTTACGACAGCGGTAATGGACAATTCCGCTTCCAACCTGTAGGGCGACCGAAGAGAAAAAGTTCCTTAATGTTGCTTTAAAGCTGCATGCTTTTGTGCTGTGTTCGAAACTAAAGACTGTTATTAGGCTTATAATTTTAGTAATAATTGTATTATTAATAATAGTAATCTGTATTTGTATTGCTATTAGTGCTATTAAAATGTTTTGTTGTGCAATGGAAACAAATTGCAGACAAACAACCATGTCATTTTTGCCTTTGCTCAAACAACGACATGAGAATGGTTTTAGAACAAGCACTCTTGACAACTTGTGAATAGATCACCTTGCAATTAAATTTTGATATGGGATGTAATTTTGTAGTCTAAAACATTTTCAGTCCTCAATCCTATACACGCGCGTCTGTGTCACAAGTGTGGTTATGTGGTGATGTCGTTGTGAAATTATAGGGAAGGCAAATGAATTGTAGGTCCAAATATTAATTTGATACAAGCCTGATAATAATTTAATACATAGGCCTAAATGGGAAAACGAGCCAATCATCATGTTGATATTGTCAAAGGCATCAGCCATCTGCGATATCTCTGACTATTATTAGACGATATTATCATCTATCGGCACAACCCTATTCTTTAAATAAATAACTGTTCAAACACTGTCCAGCTGCTACTCTTTCCTATGGTCACCTGGAAATGGAGTATTGGTACCACTCATACTTATGATTCAGACAGAGTGTAGATGTCAGTTAGTAAATGAAAGATGATGATTGCAGGGATTCTCATGATTATACTGTGAGCTCAACAGTTAGGCCTAGTACCCATCACACACACACAAGAGACCTCAAGCTAATCCACATGCTAAGCCTCGTAGCATGAAAACAAATGGAAGCAGATATATAAAGCGCTTTCTCAGGACGAATGAAAGACCCTCTGACTGACAGATGAGATGATCCATGAGAGAAATTAAATGAGCCTATAAGCAAACTCCCAAGGGGTCCATAAGATTCCTCAAAGTAAACTTTAAACTAAATAAAAATAACCACATAAAGCACATACATCTAAAAAAGCACATAAATTAAAGATGTCAACCCCAATAATATTCTTTTAACTTCTGGATTCACCCAAAAAAAAAAGAAAAGAAAAAAAGGTTATTTTAATGCATCAATTATAAAGTATAAAAAAAGCAGCTTTATCTTAATTACAGCAGGAATACCGGAAATATCTTAACCCTTATTGTTATAACCCTTGTGTTGTGCTTTGTTGCAGTTGTGTTTTGATGTTTTGTTGCTATAAAATAAAAAATATAAACTAATGCTAAAACTATAAAGGTTTTAACAAATTATTTTAAATTCACTAATTCACTAAGCTAACCAAGTAATTTGTAAAATGAAACAATGTAGTTTACTGTGGTACAGTTTAGGTTACCGCCATGTTGACGAGTAAATGTTAACCTAGGTTGAACTGGGTTGCACAAGCCTGACCAACCATGCACGTACGCAGACACACACACACGCAGACACACACACGCAGACACACACACGCAGACACACACACGCAGACACACACACGCACACCTTGCTTTGCTGGTCTTATTCTCTCATGGATATGCTTTGAATATTGTTTTGGGTAAGGGAGGGGAGGGGGAGTGATCTAGAGTGTTCTAGGCTTTTCATTGGATTTTCTTGTGAAATGTGAGAAACTCAGTATATATCATTTTCTATATGTATCTATATCTATATAAAATATTTACATATCTACATATATATTTATATAAATAAAAAATAACGCTAAAATGTTTTTTACAAAAAAAATTAAACAAACATGCAATGCTCCGAGTCCTGAAGTCATCCCTTTCAGAAAAATACTGTAGATGGCAGACACAAAAAGAAATCCAGACACTACTACACACAGACCACAGATATTCAAATGGTTATTTAACTCTACCAGCAATGGCCTCTTTTTATACATAGTACCATATAGTGTCTCTCTGCCTACAGACAGACATCTAGCCATGAGTAGGCTCTTATAATTTTTTTTTTTTTTTAAAAAGCAAGCACCGCTCTTCTTAATGCCACTGTCAAAGCTGACTTTAACAAAACTAAATTTCTGCAAATATAGGTCTTTCTATTACTATTGTCCTAAAAAGAGTGAAGTGAAAAGGACATACTGTAATTCTAAAAAAGAAAATGTAATTTTTCACAATTCAATCCCATTTGAATATTGCACACATTTGAAGCTTATGTTTGTGAGAGAGGTTACAGTAAACTTTCACAGCTATGAATGGGCACATTGTTAGGAGCAGATAACAGGAGAGAATGTTGATTATTTATTTACCATCAACTATTCAACATGACAGAACATCCACTTTTCAGGCCATCGCACTTTCTCAGGATAATGAACAGAAATATGAACTGCATTATAATTACAAAATGTACATACAAATTAATATATGTCAACCGTTTTGAAAGTATGAGGACACTTAATAATGATAAAGAAAAAACAAACGCAGAAAGTGTGGACAGGTAAGAAAGATCTTTAGGTACATTCACTCACTCACTTGCTGCTGCTGCAAAAAAGCAATGTTACCGTCACTAGTGGACCAAAGGAATATTACTGATACATTTACACACATTACATATTCAAAGACTTGTTTAAATGATATTAAAAAATGTCAAATATCGGCCAATATATTGGCCATGGAAACATACCGGTCAACCACTACACCTCGCTACTGAGAAATGTCCTGTAGCTAACTGTTGTGTAGCTTTTTTAAATCAAAAAAGTCAACCGTGGGACAGAGTAATTCAGAGTAAAAGGAAATTGCTTTCATATTTGTTTGCTTGGTCAGTGACTTTGTGGGTTTTGGTTCATTTTATGTTGTAGGCTGTAAGGACCTTTAAAATAATTTAAATCATTTGGCCATATGTTAAAAAAAAATCTTCTGTGTGGGCCTCTGATGTGAGTTCACGTAGTGTAACAGCGCAGCGCTTCTGGGTTGTATGTCAGAACGTAGGCTCACTATTGGCCTCACTACACGCATCACACACACACGACCAGTGTCGGCCAATAGTGAGCCTACGTTCTGACGTACAGCCCAGAAGCGCTGCGCTGTTACACTACATGAACTCACTCAGAGGCCCACACAGAAGAAAATGAATAGTTGAATAAAGTCGTTATTTTTGTTTTGTTTTACGCACAAAAAGTATTCTCGTCGCTTGATAAATTTATGGTTGAGCCACTGTAGTCACTTGGACTATTTTAAACATTGTCTTTACTAACTTTCTGGGCTAACTTTCAAGTTTCAATTACAGAGAAGCCTATGGAGGAGTGAGACAGCTCTTAGATTTAATCAAAAATATCTTAATTTGTGATCCAAAGATAAACGAAAGTCTTACGGGGTTGGAACAACATGAGGGTGAGTAATTACTAACAGAATTTTAATTTTTTGGGTGAACTAACCTTTTAAGGAAACAGCAGTTTAATGAGCTCTTGAATTGGCCTTTTCAGCAGTTCAGCAGCACTTCATATGGAACAAGGACACATCTGAACTAAAGCCAAAAGCTGTTTATAGAAACACCAAAACTAGAGTCTGGTTGCAAGTGTGTGTGTGTGTGTGTGTGTGTGTGTGTTCTATGTGTAGACATAAGATACCACTCAGCGTCCAATACAGAAACAACAACAGTATTCAAATAATTTGGCAAGATCAGACAAGATGTCTGATGACTAGATACCTAGTCACCTATATAGGAATGCACAATATATCAGCCAACACATCTGTATTGGCCGATATGTTAATTATTATCGGCCTGATAAGACAATAAGTATATTAAAGCCGATAAATAATGGATTTTCCCATCGTCAGAGACACTTCAGATGCGTACTGTTCACCCTGATTTATATAGGATGTGTTCTTTCTTGATGCTTTGTTGCAGTTACCTTTAATGAAATTTAAGATTAACTGCATTTTTTGTGGGCTTTAAAAAAAACTAACAAACTAATGGCTAGTCACTAAAAAGGTAAAACTTTTGTTTAACCTAGCTAAATGTTATTTTCTCAACAGGCCAACATTAACTACAACTGAGCGTTGCTCGCTAAAATAATTTTAGTTTGGTAATTCAATAAGCTAACAAAGTCTTTTGTAAAACGAAGCGTTAGCGCATTTTACCGTGGGAACAATTATGTTACCACTGTGTTGAAGTGTAAATGTTAACCTAGGTTAAACTGGACAACGGTCTTCGTAAGGTGCATCATTACATAGCACAGATGTTCTCCGAAACTCTTCCACTCCAAAGTTCCATCCCCAGGCAAAACCCGTGGAGACAAAAAGACAATAGAACCCATTATAATCAGTGATACGTCAGAAAAATTCATACCCGTACCCCAAGAGACCCGTAATGTGCTACACGGAACCAACCCGGAACCGTCTATTACTTCAAAAGCTGGACCCAGACTCGTGCAGATCCGAGAAATGTACTACCCGGAACCGACCTGGACTAGGGGTGTGCGATATATATAGTCTGCCATAATATTGGAATTGTTGTTTTAAAGATGTGCAATTTTACATTATCGAGTATAGCCTTTTACATTATCGAGTATAGCCTATCCCTCACACACACCCAGAGAGTGCATGCATACTCTACGCGATGTTGTCTTGTAGATTAGACCAGTGCAGGTGCGCATTTAGAGTGCACGCTTTCACTGCGTGATTTAGTCTTTATTTATATCATTTAGCAATAAATATCACAAGAGTGCAGTTTTTCTCCAAATATCAGCATGATGACAAATGTGATATTGATTTTATACAAGTTTAATAAACAAGAAGTTAATATTAAGTGACTTGAAAATAGTTAAAAACAAAGCCACACACAGCGGTGTTTCCTTACTGAGTGAATCAGCTTTTTGAATGAATCAGTTGACTTGGATAGATTAAGATAATCAAATGCTTCTTTCCTTGAATGAATCAGCCGTCTGATTGAATCGGTTGATTCTCAATCATTCGCTCATTAACAGTGAATTGCTGCAACCTACTGGCGGTTTCAATTTCACATTTCAAGTACCATTTCTTGTTTTAAATTATTTTAAATATCAATATTCAATATTGCAAAGATTAATGTTATATAACATATTTCGTTGCCTAAAATATACACAGAGATAACCGGAGTAGCAGAGCGAGCTGAGTGACGCGCGGTGCGTCAGAAGGTGGGCGGGGTTAGGATTTCCCAAGATTTTCCAAGATGGCACCGCCCATACCCCCCATGAACAGCTTCAAACCCGTTCTTCAGAAAGTCTATGGGTGACATCACAGACGCTTTGTCCATATTTTTTACAGTCTATGTACCTGACTGACTGTGATACAATCCACCGCCAAGAAAGTTCTATCCATGTTATTCCGCTCTTTATTCCAACCATGCTTAATCCACTCATTATTTCAGCTTCAAAAAGTCCACTTGATGACAAAAAGTCATGGATGACAAATGTGACTGCAGATTTGCATTTCGACTCGAGTTAACTCGCATACTAACTTTGACTGTTTGCCCTTTTGAACTATAATAACGATTGCTCGTTCAGTGCCATGGCCGCTGACGTTAGCATTATTTATTTGCCATCATCTCTGTGCAGAGTCTGATCACCAAAACTTTAAGATTAAACAAGACAGTTCATTCATATTATTATAAAAATGGGAGAAAGTGTAAAGCGCGGCTTGACGGAATAAGTCCCACCTTTTAAGTAAAAGAGCCAATCATCAATTGGTAAAGTCATTGTGTCACTGCAGAAGCTCTGGTTGTCGTAGAAACATGATGCGCTTGAGATTGCACGTTCACGTTAGCTGGAGCAATCTGAAGAGCTTTTTAGCGCAATGCGTTTATTTTAACCTTATATCCCGGCTCACTATTCTTATCCTAATTTTACAAGTTGCAAGTTACAAAAACCTCAGGACCTGAAGTTATAGATTGGGACCTGACCCTGACCCAGCTGACCATTTAAAATATAGACCCGAACCCGTACGGGTCCCACGTTGGATCCCGGGTCCTCGGGTGCTCCATGTAGACCTCTAATTTGAAGTTCAAACGGACAGTGTTGACCACCTCAAGCTGCTCTCAATCCAAATGTTAAAAATTAGGAAAATAAAAAAAACCATGATGGAATGTCACCAAAAAGGCCATTACGGCAAATACAGCAATTTTAAAGAAAACCGTAAATCCCTGTATGTGGTGTTTGACGTCACAGAAAATTCCCATGATGCTGATGGAATCACAGGTATAATACTGCAAATTCTCTTTACAGTAAATAACTGTACAAATTATAGGAATGTCTAACAAATTATAGGAATGTCTAACAGTGTAGTTGATCTCAACAGAACACTGGTCTACAGAGAAAGAGAGGATTCAATTTAGTTTTAGACCCTCTGAGAGCTTAAACTGGAACTCAACACTCATGTGCCATGGGAAAAGCCCACAATAGTTCAGAACGCATAAATGAGGTCATGAACAGTCATGAATCGCTAGATTCGCTACACAACCTCACTGACAACATAAACCAGGACAGCGGCCTACAGTAATGTGCTATTATGAGGTGACCATTTGAGAGCCTCATTGTCTATGAGAAAACTATGAGAAAGACAGAAAGGGAGCGATAGATGTGTGCCCCTCTTCTCTATAATGGACTCCTTTGTTTCAGAGAGGTTTAAACAAAGCAAGCACTGGCTGCAGGGAGTTAGGGCCGCTGTGTCTTTTTCTGAATGAGAACTACTCACCCAAATCTGAGTGGAAGTGCAACACAATCAGAGCTCTTCAGCTTTACTTAGTTTGCCTCCCTCACCATCCTCTCCTATCATCACTTCCACATTCTCTCCTCTTTATCAATTTTGATCTGTTTTAGGCTCTTACAAGGATAGCATTGTCTTCTAGCAATTTATCCTTGTCTCCTGATCAGAGGGCCTGGCCTTCCTTACACCCATGCTATCATTACACCACCATCACACTCATGCCTTTCTTCTCTACATGTGCATGTGGGGTTTAGTGCCAATACACCTCTAGACCACTTCAACACACTCCATGTTTACAGGAAATATTCATATCCCACTCAACCAAACCCATATAAAAAATAATAAAAAAGGTCGCCATGAAATCAAAATTGACCTCATTTCATTCGTTAGCGCACATTAGTAGGCTTGTGGTAAACAATTAATTTGTGCAAGTTAATACACAGAAAAAAAATGTAGAAAATCTGAAAATTTGCTTCCGCCACAGGGTTAGGCTTTTTTAAGACTATTTGATGCTGTTCTTTTAGGGAGTCTGAGAGAATAACTTCGGATTTTGTGAATGTGAATCACTCTAATTGGCTGAAGTCAGTGCATGAGAATAAAAGCAAAAGAAATGAAAGCGAACAAAGCAGCAAAGGCTGTAGGCTGTTCAAATTTTACATCTTACCTGTGAAAGTGATCAGCATGATTGATATTCAAAATGCTAAGCAAGCGTGATCAGCATGACTGATATTCAATTCAGTATTAATCACCATTTGTTTAAGGTTTATATATCTGCAGTCTAGGCTTGCTGCTATAACTCAACGCCCCCTGCCAATATTAGCGCAGCATCGCAACGAGATCTAGTGGGAAGCGTTTAAATTCGGTGCAGAATTATGTTATAAACCACACATATCAGACCAAACAGGTAGCCTATGACGTGGAAACCAGGATAAACACTAGGGGTGGAACGGTACATGTATTCGTATTGAACCGAAATGGTACGGGCGTCACGGTTTGGTGCATAAATTTACAAGGAGAATACACGGTATAAAAATAAATAAAACTCGCGTGCAAATTAATGTAATGTAATGCGGAACTACTGTTAGATATGCGGGTTCTTTAGGGACACCTAATCTGCGGGCGCGATCGAAAAGTCGCAAAGTGTTTACTTATATTTGTGTGCATGTGTGTGTGTGAGGCCTGGGCACGATCGAACAGTGGAAACATACTCCGTCATTTTGTTAATACAGGACATCATTCAAACTGCAAAGTGTTTAAGTTACTGTTAATTAAAATTTTAAGGAAAACAAATATATTAATCTGAAATGTAGCAAATTAATGTTCAATTCATTCAAGTACAATTACCAAACATATCTCAAGGTCTTTTTTGTCTTTTTATTAATTTAATTAATAAACTAATTATATAAAACTATTGTCAGTGCACTACAAATAAACTGGTTCTATGCCTTTACTTTATTAATAAAACTTATTTAAAAAATACAAGGCTTAAGTAATTTATTTTCCTTTGCTGTTACAGCCTGAGACATGCACAAGCCTTCTGCATTTTTGTTTTGCTTTTCCCTCCATTGTACCAAACTCGTACCGAACCGTGATGTCTGAACCGAGGTATGAACCGAACCGTTACTTCTGTGTACGGTTCCACCCCTAATAGACACTTGACTTCCTGCTCAGCTACTGTTCGGACGCTCTCGCTTACTGCTCCGCGCTTTGCTCTATCGCTTTTACATTTTATCTCCTATTTTCTTATATTTTATTTCCTTTATTTTATTTCCTTTTATCACCTAATTTTAACTTCAGCAAATCAGCACAGTGCTCAGACGACAAAGTTTGGATTACTACAAAAACTGAGAATTCTTTTACCCGACCAGCTTACATTCCGGGAAAGGAAAACACAACTGCCTACAAGGATAAGAGAAAATGCCTCTTCTGAAATCTACTTGCTGCACCAACTGCCACAGACTTTTACAAAGGATTGCAGTTCTTGAAACAAAGTTACTTACGGGACCACCAAACCAGACGGAGCACACAACAGAGCTTCATCATGGACACCCTCAGCATACCGGTGAGTCCCATGAAACTAGTGCTCCTCGACAGGTAGAGAAACAAGCCGATCGACTTACTAATCGATGGCACAAACAGGGAGGGAGACCCAAAGACACTCGAGACATCAGATTGTCACGAGCATCACATATTGCCGCAGTAGCATCCTCTACCCCAGATACAGCTCTGACAAGGATTGCAAACACTGGTCTCAAACCACCACCTATACATCTTGAGAACAGATTTGAAGTGCTAATGAATGTAAATGAGGAATCCCCAAATGTGATGAATGTGATCGAACACAGACTGAATGGGCCAGTGGCTAACACTGATGCTAACTGGTGCTCAAGGTCGAGCAGACAGCGGCACTCAGCTCAGAGCGCAGCCGAGCCCAGGACTCTGATAGTGGGGGACTCCATAATCAGAAACATTAGCGGCAGGGATACAACTACATGCTGCCTTCCACAAGCAACAACTTCTGATATAAACAGGGAACTTCAGAACATTCTGATGAAACATAAGACTGCAAATCGACTCATCATTCATGTGGGGAAGAATGATATTCATAAAGAGCAGTCAGAACTCCTTAAGAAGGATTTCAATGAACTTTTTGAAACACTTAAAAGACTGAAAGTGCAAACATTCATCAGTGGACCACTCCCAGCAAGAGGAACAAACCGGTTTTCACGGTTGCTTGGGCTTAATACGTGGCTGCAAAAAACCTGCAATATAAAAGGAGTAAACTTCATTGACAATTTCAATCTTTTCTGGAGTCAGAGACAACTTTTTCATCGGGATGGCCATCACCCAAACAAACTTGGTTCAAGAGTGTTAAAGGACAATATCTACTTCTCCCTCAATCATCCTTCTGCAGTGTGTGCCAATCCACTCAATCTGAACGGCACACACACATCTGGACACAGTATGAATGACCACGGGACTTCACTTCAACAGCAAAATGGACATGATAACACCACTCCGCCACAACAACCTCTGCTCACGGACACAATATCAGCTGAGCCCTGTCCACACAGCTCACCACAGACAGACATATCAGAACTGCTCCAAGATTCACCACCCAAGGACGACTTCCTGGAAAACAGCCAGGGAATCCAGGACAGCATATCACAACCTCCGATAACACCAGAGCAACAGCCCCTTTCACCAGACACTTTCTCCCTCTCCCCAGCAACTCCACTCCTGTGCTTCTCACAGAAAATGGAAGAACTGGTGTATGCTGGAACCAGACTATCCCACTCTTTTGCTGCAAGCCCCCAAATACCAACCAAAAAAAGACAGGCACCATTACCACCAAAGCCTGCGGGCCCAGCTCGCCCTCCCCCTCCTGTGAGAGCTCTTCGGCCTCTGCCACAACGCCAGGGCCCACACCCTCCTCCATCTGCTCGAGGTGAACCGAAAACAACTGATACCAGCTCTCAGTGATATGTGTTGGGTCCCCGTTTTGATAACAGTAACTTTCTCAAATGTTTACAGAACAAACGGGAACCCAGTGTGCCTGTATCTTCCTCTATTGCTGTTCTATTACAAGATAGAAAGTCTAAGGCCTTCAATAGCCGTACAGCAAACCTAACTAATCTGGTGCCTCTTACACGTCAAACTAATATTGCTGTGGGGAAAAGTAAGTCTGTTAAGTTAGCAATCCTTAACATTCGCTCACTTAAAAATAAATCACTTCTAGTCAACGACTTAATAACCACAAACAATCTGGATTTTATGCTTCTAAATGAAACCTGGCTAGAAGACAGCTGCAGTGCAACAATCCTCAATGAAGCAGCCCCCCCGAACTTTACTTTTATGAATGTCTGCAGAGCTGTTAAGAGAGGTGGGGGTCTAGCTGCTCTTTTTAAAGATATCTATCAATGTAAGCAAAAATCATTTGGGAATTACTTGTCTTTCGAATATCTGGGTATTGTGTTAAAAGGTGCTCCACGCATTTTACTTATCATTATTTACAGGCCTCCAAAATACTCTCCAGCCTTTGCTGAGGACTTTACAGAAATGTTATCAACAATTACATCAGAGTTTGACTGTTTTGCCATTGCTGGAGATTTAAACATCCACATAGATAATGCAGAAACCAATATGGCAAAAGAAATCAATACTGTTTTAAAAACTTTTGATCTGACTCAGCATGTTCATGGACCCACACACAATCGTGGACACACTCTAGATTTACTTATCAGTAAGGGTCTAAACATTTCATCGATTGTTATTAAGGATGTAGCACTGTCTGATCATTTCTGTATTTTCTTTGATATATTGATCTCTCCTGCCACTGAAGCTAGATCTGTGTCTGTCAAGAAGAGATGCTTAAATGAGAACACTAGTGTACTATTTATGAAGGCTATATCCTTAACACCAAGCATATCTGCAGACTCTGTTGATTTTCTCCTTGATTCCTTTAACTCAAAAGTTAAAAGTGTAATTGATGATATTGCTCCTGTTAAAGTCAGGAAGAAGAGTGGCAGACAAAAAGCACCTTGGAGAAACTCAACAGCAGTGCAAAATATGAAAAGACAATGCAGAAAAGCAGAGCGCATGTGGCGGAAGACAAAACTTGTAGTCCATTATAACATCTACAAAGACAGCATCCATGCTTTTAATATGGAACTAGGCAAAGCTAGACAGACTTTCTTCTCAAATATTATAAACAGTAATTTAAACAACACACGCACTCTTTTTGCTACTGTAGAGAGACTGACAAACCCCCCAAGCCAGATTCCCAGTGAAATGCTCTCAGACAACAAGTGCAGTGAGTATGCCTCTTTCTTCTCTGAGAAAATCAATAATATCAGAAAGGCGATCAGCACATCTTTGAGTTGCCCTGGGGTTAGACAGACCATCAAACCACCTGAGAAAGTAGTTACTATGTCTGACTTCAAAGAAATTGATGGCAAAATTTTGGAAGAAACCGTACAGCACCTTAAAACATCAACCTGTGCTCTTGACACACTTCCCACATCATTTTTCAAAAGTGTGTTAAACAGTTTAGAAGCAGATCTTCTAGAAGTGGTAAATGCCTCACTTCTCTCTGGGAGTTTTCCAAACTCCCTGAAAACTGCAGTTGTCAAGCCCCTCCTGAAAAAGAACAATATGGATAAGACCATATTAAGCAACTATAGGCCGATCTCAAATCTTCCTTTCATAGGCAAGATCATTGAAAAAGTTGTCTTCAATCAGCTGAACAAATTCCTATGCTCGAATGGATACTTTGACAATTTTCAATCTGGTTTCCGACCGCACCACAGCACAGAGACAGCGCTCATAAAGATAATAAACGATATTCGCTTAAATACTGATTCAGGCAAATTATCAGTGCTGGTACTACTCGACCTCAGTGCTGCATTTGACACTGTCGATCATAACATACTTCTTGACAGGCTGGAAAACTGGGTGGGGCTTTCTGGGAAAGTCCTAAAATGGTTCAGGTCATACTTAGATGGGAGAGGTTATTATGTGAGTATAGGAGATCATAAGTCTGAGTGGACATCCATGACATGCGGAGTCCCTCAAGGCTCAATTCTTGCGCCACTCCTGTTCAACCTGTATATGCTCCCAATGAGCCAAATAATGAGAAAGAACCAAATTGCTTACCACAGCTATGCAGACGACACACAGATCTACTTAGCCCTATCGCCTAACGATTACAGCCCCATTGACTCCCTGTGCCAATGCATTGATGAAGTCAACAGTTGGATGTGTCAAAACTTTCTTCAGTTAAACAAAGACAAAACTGAAGTCATTGCATTTGGAAACAAAGATGAAGTTCTCAAGGTGAACGCATACCTTCACTCTAGGGGTCAAACAACTAAACATCAAGTCAGGAATCTTGGTGTGACACTAGAGTCAGACCTTAGTTTCAGTAGTCATGTCAAAGCAATAACTAAATCAGCATACTATCATCTAAAAAATATTGCAAGAATTAGATACTTTGTTTCCAGACAAGACTTAGAGAAACTTGTTCATGCTTTCATCACCAGCAGGGTGGATTATTGTAATGGACTCCTCACTGGCCTTCCCAAAAAGACCATAAGACAGTTGCAGCTCATACAGAACGCTGCCGCCAGGATTCTGAGCAGAACCAGAAAATATGAACATATCACACCAGTCCTCAGGTCTTTACACTGGCTCCCAGTTAAATTTAGGATTGATTTTAAAGTATTATTACTGGTATATAAATCATTTAATGGCCTAGGACCTCAATACATTGCAGATATGCTCACTGAATATAAACCCAACAGATCACTCAGATCACTAGGATCATATCAGCTAGAAATACCAAGGGTTCACTCTAAGCATGGCGAGTCTGCTTTTAGCTATTATGCCAGCCGCAGCTGGAACCAGCTTCCAGAGGAGATCAGATGTGCTCCTACTGTAGTCACTTTCAAATCCAGACTCAAAACACATCTGTTTAGCTATGCATTTAATGAATGAGCACTGTGCCAATGTTCGTCCGACTGTTTGTACTGTACTGTATTTTATTTTTTATTTTTCTAAACTGTTTTAATTATTCTTATTTCTTTTTATTATTTTAATTTCTTCTATGTAAAGCACTTTGAATTGCCACTGTGTATGAAAAGTGCTATATAAATAAACTTGCCTTGCCTTGCCTTGCCTTGCCTAATAAAGAAGGCGTTTCAGTCCACAAATCACCAACATTCACCATGGATTTAATGTAGCAATGCTAACTGTAACCATGGTATTCTGGCAGAAATAGTCAAATGTTTTTTGTTTTTATACATTATTCATCTCAGGATTACAACCTTTTGAGTTAAATTCAAGCACTTTTCAAGAGCTTTCAAGTGCTTCACACTTTTTCCAGTACTTCAAACCTCTATATTATCCAATTGTAATGTTATTTTTATTACAATTGGATAATATAGTTAATATAATATAATATAATATTTCAGTTGCGTAGTCAAAAAAAGATCTTCATTTGTGTTCTGAAGATTAACGAAAGTCTTACGGGTTTGGAACGACATGAGGGTGAGTAATGACAGAATTTTTTGTGCGAACTAACCATTTAATCTTTCATGTTTGGCCCCTTTACGACATAAATGGTACAGCCACTGTATTTGAACAAGAATATGTGGACATCAAAACATGCAAACTCAAATTTTGAAATTACGATGAATACTTCATATATTTAGAAGCATATTGTTGTATTCTCCTGTATCGGCATAGATTTATAAATGATTTACCTTACAAATCTGATGAAATGGCACACATTGAGTTCTCAGATGAATGTTATAAGCAATCCAAACTCACAGCATGCTGAGACACAGTTTAAGACGCGCTCCACGCATGTAAATGATAACAGTTCATGTGGAGCAGAATTTACTGTGAAGGGAGCCGCTCTGAGACACACATGCATGTAAATAATTAAAGCGCATATTAAACCCGCAGGGCATATATTTATTTAATTGAATTGCAGCCTTTGTGAATTCACAAAAGCACTATGCTATAGTATGGTTTTTAAATGTTTTCATTACATCATGCAGCCTAATGTGCCACTTCTGGTATTTTGCTGGTTACTTAACAGGTAAATTGCAATCAAGATATTTATTTTTTTTAAATTTTTTAATGGAGTACTCAAATTAAATCAAGGAATTGTGACAGCCCTAATTAAATGCAATAAGCGAAGTACTCGTGTGAACAGAAAGCTGTCTCTCGGAGAGCGCATGATCCCGAATTCAGTTCTCTTCCGCAGCTTACACAAAATTATCAAAATGCATGTCTTGGTGAGTATTCACGCTAACAGAGTCAGTTATGACTTAAGTAGACTAAGCTGAGAAAGCAAACGTGTAACAATATATTGGATCCGTGCAGCTCTTAGTGATTGAATAAACCTGCTTCCGTCTGTGTGCTTAATGTTAATCAAACAACTTTTGTAGCTTTAAAAACAATTAGTATGCATTTAATTGATACAGTGAAGTGTTTTGTTTTCAAATTTGATTAATTCAATTTCTGTTGTTAAATAAACCTAATGTACACATACCTGAATCCCACTGACGTTAAAATGACACTTACTTTTCATGTAATGCTAGAGTAAAACACTGCTGTTCACTTTCAGGAGTTGTATCATCGCTAGTACTAGACATCGGATTGGTGCGTCAAGGCCTTTAGAGCTTTTTGCTACAGACACAGATCCGAGTACATGATCCATGTGAACTTAACAGGGTTCAGTTGGAATGAACACAATTGGTCTCAAATCAATGAAGTAAACCACAACAGATGAACTATAATTTACATCTTTGCATGCTCCCGGGTCACACTCAACATAGCATTATGCATTTCTCTTTCCTCTAGTTTCAAAATAAACTGCCTTAGGACAAATCAAGTGCTGTTCTGTGCATGTCAATTTTGTGGCAAATTTGAAGCAACAAAAACATGAATAAAGCAAAGCTGTAGCTCGTTGAGTCATATCCTCGTTACAGCATTGAACAGTTGTCATTAGCATTCATAGTGGTATGGGGGGGGGGTCCAAACTCCGTTTTAGACCAAACAACTAAACCCAGCGTGAAAACGTCCTTTAACAGGGTTAACAGAAGAATACGGCAAGGTAGGGCTGGGCGATAAACGGTATCATAATTATCGACAGTACACCATTTTCGATATAGCACTCGATATTTTCATTAAAACATGCACATCGCCCGTAGATCTTAAACAGCCAATCAGATGTTTTGATAAATCAGTGTGCTACCATTGACAACAACCAATAAGATCTAAACAGCCAGGTTGCGTTGCTCTCATGTTCGGTTGCGTCAGCACATTGACATTCCAATATCTCTTACAGTTTTAGAGGTTTGTATTGTCCTAGGGGTGTATCGATACACGCATTCGTATTGAACTAGAGTTCTGCACTCTGTGCACCTGACGCAAAACAGAGCGGCGCGGGACAAATTTTGAAAGGTCATTGCGGGAGCGGGCGGGATGATGAAGGTGCACTTGCGGGTGCGGGCGGGGGGGATGATACGCTGCACTCCCGCAAATTAAATATGAGTGTAAAATAAAATATATAAATGATTAAAGTAGCGTACATAATTTGTAGTTGTGAGGGAGATTCTGTTTGGCAGCAATAAAAATGTTTTAAGCAGCCTAAACTTGGATGTTGCCGTTTGGGGTAGGGCGGGGCCTAATCTCACGCACACTTGTTTAGAGACAATTCCTTCCCGCTGCTATGTGTTCGAATTCGAAGGCTTCAAGTTCAAAATAGACAGCATGGATGAGGAAAAGAGCACCTCTAGTGCTTCAGATATAGGCCTAAGCGCTTCAGATGTAAGCACTTCTCTAAAGAAAGGCACATTTACTACAAAAAAAATATCACGAAACATCAAATCAGACATTTGGCAGTCTTTTTCGGTTGTGCATGATGGAGAGGGGAATCAACTACCTTTTGCCTGCTGCCATAAATGCCAAAAGGTGTTAACATACAACGGACACAAATCGCATTTTTTTTTCCAAGACCTTTCGTGAGACAGAAAGTGAACATACATCCTGCCTGCCGTCTTGCGGGCATTTGCGGGCGGGAGCGGGACATAATATCACAGATGCGGGCGGGAGCGGGACTAAAAATGACAAATCTTTGCGGGAGTGGGCGGGAGCGGGACTGAACACTGCGGGAGCGGGCGGGAGCGGGACTGAAAATTGTGTCCCGCGCAGGTCTCTATATTGAACTGTTCGGTATACATTACAAACCGAACGATTCGTTGGAACATTTTTCCTGCCGGTGCGACCAAAATTTTGTTAGCAGTCGTGCTGGCGCGACCACCATAACGTTGCCCAACATCAATGTTGTCCAAATCATGGCAAACGTAATCAAAAAAGCCTGAGCCGATCTTGATCAAGCGACACTTACTACACAGCACTAAGAGTAAAGAAAGCATTTGAATTCACCACAGAAGTAATAACATTGCTGCGAGATCTAGTGAGAAGCAAGTTCTCTGTTATTAACGGATCAAACAGCGCTGGCGTGGAAACCAGTAGAAACACTGTGCCATGAATGAACTAGTTATAGGCTTTAAGATCAGCAACATTCACCATGGATTTAATGTAGTAACACTAACTGCAATTGCTTTCAAGTACGTCAAGTATCGTGATCATTTTTTAGCTATATCGCACAGCCCTACGGCAAGGTGTGACAATTTGAATGCCTTTACATGGTCAAAACAAGCAAAGAGAGTGAGGGGGAACACTAATCCTGTTGTAGTGTAAAGAGATATTCAAAGCTCAACGTCCCCCATGGAGTCCATACCTCAATGGAAAGCAAAGCTAAGAGATCACTCTGTGAAATTAGAAGCACAGTTTACTCACAGCTCTATTGACATCAATGGTTGATGCTTTGAAACTCTCATCTTGGTTGATTCATAACAAGAACAGCTCCGATTATGCTTGGAATATAATCAAATCAAAATCTGATCAAAATCAGCTAGCAGGAAACCCAATGAATTAACTGTCCTGAGAGACAAACCCATACCACAACTTCAGTGGGCATCACTGTTGTCAACAGCTGAGGTATAAGAAACATTTACCTGTAAAGAAAAACTTAGTTTATCTTTTGCGTTTAAGCTTTCCCAATATAGAAGAAAATTTCGCAAGCTCAGAAATAAGATCAGAACATGCAATCAATAAAACAGACTCTAGGGAAAAATGTGTAATAGCCACAATAATAAAAAAATAATAATACAGTGAGGAAAATAAGTATTTGAACACCCTGCTATTTTGCAAGTTCTCCCACTTAGAAATCATGGAGGGGTCTGAAATTGTCATTGTAGGTGCATGTCCACTGTGAGAGGCATAATCTAAAAAAGAAATCCAGAAATCACAATGTATGATTTTTTAACTATTTATTTGTATGATACAGCTGCAAATAAGTATTTGAACACCTGAGAAAATCAATGTTAATATTTGGTACAGTAGCCTTTGTTTGCAATTACAGAGGTCAAACGTTTCCTGTAGTTTTTCACCAGGTTTGCACACACTGCAGGAGGGATTTTGGCCCACTCCTCCACACAGATCTTCTCTAGATCAGTCAGGTTTCTGGGCTGTCGCTGAGAAACACGGAGTTTGAGCTCCCTCCAAAGATTCTCTATTGGGTTTAGGTCTGGAGACTGGCTAGGCCACGCCAGAACCTTGATATGCTTCTTACAGAGCCACTCCTTGGTTATCCTGGCTGTGTGCTTCGGGTCATTGTCATGTTGGAAGACCCAGCCTCGACCCATCTTCAATGCTCTAACTGAGGGAAGGAGGTTGTTCCCCAAAATCTCTCAATACATGGCCCCGGTCATCCTCTCCTTAATACAGTGCAGTCGCCCTGTCCCATGTGCAGAAAAACACCCCCAAAGCATGATGCTACCACCCCCATGCTTCACAGTAGGGATGGTGTTCTTGGGATGGTACTCATCATTCTTCTTCCTCCAAACACGTTTAGTGGAATTATGACCAAAAAGTTCTATTTTGGTCTCATCTGACTAGAGCCCGACCGATATATCGGCGGGCCGATATTATCGGCCGATATAAGGCATTTTCCTAACTATCGGTATCGGCATTTATAATGGCCGATAAATTAATATTTAAAAAAATGCAGCGATGCAGTGATTTATGTAAGGATGGCGCTGGCGCTGCTAATAAAGCACCTAAAAGCTGTCACAAAGAACTGGCAAAAGTGGCATTAAGAGTAGCCAGATGGACACGCGAGACACGAGAGCGACACGTTCAGAATTAATACACTTTTAGTAAACTACAGAACAGCTAGAGCGGGAAGTGGCGCACCTCATGCGGGCAGAGAACGCGTCCGAGAAGGGACACTGCATTAGTGATATAAAACGCACACACACAGGTCTGTTAAATTAAGCAATACTTTTAAGGTAGTCTAATATTTTTCTGACTAACAAAATTACTGACACAGTAAAGGGTAGATTTAAATAAAGAAAAACGAAATTTAAATAAAGAAATTAAACGAAATTTAAATAAAGAAAAAACGAAATTTAAATAAAGAAATTAAACGAAATTTAAATAAAGAAAAACGAAATTTAAATAAAGAAAAACGAAATTAAGTTAAATTAAAAACGAGATTAATTTAGATTGATAATAACGGGTAAAAAGGCTAATACATTTTGTTTCTATTATTCTATTTTCCACAATGTCAAAGCAACACAGCTTAATCCAAAACACAAGCTCAGACATGCACTTCGTCCATACAAACTCCGCTGTTCTGCGCTCTAGCCAGAGAACACTCCCGTTGCTGGAACACTTGCGCGTCGGTTCTATTTCTAGCTTGCATGCGTTTTCCGCGTGGCTCGAGCCGCGCCTGAGAGACGCGTGTCTCACGCAGGCAGTGTGCAAACTCCAACCTGTTAACATGGGAGCCGAAATAGAAATGGCCATGCCACGCAGTCAGTGTGTCGCCGGCCTTATTCAAGCGCGAATGAGAACCGTTTCGCGGGGGATCCCAGATGTAAAAAAAAAAAAAAAAACACGAATATTCGAATGTCAAATTTTCAAATGGAATATCAACCCACCGAACGAATATTCAAATATTCGGGTCCAGCCCTATAGCCTAGTTTCACGTTTAGTACATTTTGCTTACTACTTATTTAAAATAGTATAAAACTACTGTACATATGTAATTATAAACGTTTTCATTATGATATTATTAATTTTACTTTACTAAAAAGATCTGAGTTCTTCCTCCACTGGTAGATATTAGAGAAATTAAGATTAAAACTAGAAGATAAGGTTTTGTCAGTGACACTTTTGATATATTTATTGATACAAGTTATGTTTTAAATAACGTGACTAAATTAAAAGACAAAGTCGTTAGTGAAGATTATGCAACAGTATTTAGAATATAATATAATATAAAATGCAATGCAAACTAGTTTGGTTACAGCTCAAATTCTCATTCTATCATTCACCCTGCCTCCATTACATATCTTTGTCACACAAGTGTTTGATCACCACATTTGAGTGATCATTGCAAACCGTTTATATATTTATTCTGTTTATACTGTGTATTCTATATACAGTACCCATCAAAAGTTTGTACACACCAATTGGAAAGTGTGTCCAAACTTACTGTACTATAATACACATAAATAATATTGCTACTGTATTATAATATACACATAAATAATATCGGCCGATATATCGGTATCTGGCTTTTTTTTTATCGGTATCGGCATCGGCGCCCAAAAATCCATATCGGTCGGGCTCTACATCTGACCACATGACTTTCTCCCATGACTCCTCTGGATCATCCAAATGGTCATTGGCAAACTTAAGACGGGCCTTGACATGTGCTGGTTTAAGCAGGGGAACCTTCCGTGCCATGCATGATTTCAAACCATGACTTCTTAGTGTATTACCAACAGTAACCTTGGAAACGGTGGTCCCAGCTCTTTTCAGGTCATTGACCAGCTCCTCCCATGTAGTTCTGGGCTGATTTCTCACCTTTCTTAGGATCATTGAGACCCCACGAGGTGAGATCTTGCATGGAGCCCCAGTCCGAGGGAGATTGACAGACATGTTTAGCTTCTTCCATTTTCTAATGATTGCTCCAACAGTGGACCTTTTTCACCAAGCTGCATGGCAATTTCCCCGTAGCCCTTTCCAGCCTTGTGGAGGTGTACAATTTTGTCTCTAGTGTCTTTGGACAGCTCTTTGGTCTTGGCCATGTTAGTATATTCTTACTGATTGTATGGGGTGGACAGGTGTCTTTATGCAGCTAACGACCTCAAACAGGTGCATCTAATTTAGGATAATACATGGAGTGGAGGTGGACATTTTAAAGGCAGACTAACAGGTCTTTGAGGGTCAGAATTCTAGCTGATAGACAGGTGTTCAAATACTTATTTGCAGCTGTATCATACAAATAAACAGTTAAAAAATCATATATTGTGATTTCTGGATTTTTTTTTTAGATTATGTCTCTCACAGTGGACATGCACCTATGATGACAATTTCAGACCCCTCCATGATTTCCAAGTGGGAGAACTTGCAAAATAGCAGGGTGTTCATATATATATATATATATATATATATATATATATATATATATATATATATATATATATATTTATTATATATATATATATATATATATATATATATATATATATATATATATATATATATATATATATATATATATATAATATTAGGGATGCACGATAATGCATTTTGGCCGATATTCGATATGCCGATATTTTCAAACTAATTTTGTCCAATGCCGATACCGATATATACACATTTTCCCCCTGATATATTTACACTTTTATTTTAC
Source organism: Abramis brama (assembly GCF_963993115.1). Classification (NCBI taxonomy): domain Eukaryota; kingdom Metazoa; phylum Chordata; class Actinopteri; order Cypriniformes; family Leuciscidae; genus Abramis; species Abramis brama. The sequence continues at coordinate 15,864,333 of NC_139976.1, read as the reverse complement.
TGAAGAGAAATCCAAGTCTCTCTCATGTACTACCTTTACTGTATTACACTCATGTGTTAAGGCAATTTACAAGACAAACAAACAACATTTGATTCTACCATAAATGTATAATTTTACAAATGTAGACAGACATTCACCCCTGAAAAATAGGTAAATTATTTCACTTGGAGAATAAATGATATACCATTGCCACAGTTTATTTTTAAGTTCAGATTTTAAACTTCAGTCCTTAGAAGTAAAATAAATAGAAAAAAAAAATTCAAATAAAAAAAAGTACATCTTCTCCTACTTGAACAGGTCTACCAAATGCTCCCCTGTTTTCGGTGCTGATGCGGTGGTGACCCGTTCATGTACTGTAACATGAAAGGGTGGTGCTGCCAATAAAGTTGTCACAGAGAAGCGCAAAAGTAATGATTATGAATATGTCAAATATAGCAAGGAGACATTTTAATCGTTTATTAATAAACAAGTGTTTTCTGTGTCGGCTGCAAAGATGAAGTTGACTGACTAGTGACTAGCCTACTCCGAAGATCGCGAGTCAGTCAACTTCATCTTTGCAGCCGACACAGTGAACGCGCCAGAGAGAAATGCACATTTCGGATTACATAGTTTTCTTTCGTTTTGAATTGTTATGTTTAAAAATATGATTTCAAACGTTCTGTAGATAATAGATATATTTATCAGGTCTGTGAGGCAAGTAAGCTATGCTGAGTTTCGTTTCATTTATGAGACGAACTCCAGTTCACGCACGCACCTCTGTGTCGTGATCTATTATCTGGTTTACTTATTATTTATTAGGCTAAATCCAGGCAATTGGTTGATGAAACATTTTTTAAAATTAAGATACAATTATTACAAAACGAAATTCACTTAGAAAGGCTTTGTGCTTTCTGTTTGAGGTCTCTGTGGAAGTTTTAAAGCAGTCTCTATTAGTGCCGCTTTCAGAGCGCTCACGTCCGTAGCCGAGAACTGTCACTGTTTTTCCTCATAAATGCGAACATGAAAAATAAAATAAAATGAATATTTTATGATCTGTGGAGAGCACAGCAGCTTGGAGAGTTTACATTAGTAAGCTACAGGACATCGTCTTTCGAAACATGACCTGCACGAAAGATAAAAAAAAATACTGCGTCATTGTACCCAGCACTTCTGAAAATGCACTTGCGAATGCATCTCTGTCCCCAGCACATCTCAAACCAAACTGACGCTCATGCTAGAAATGCCTCCACATGTTGGGAGTTTAAGTTGCTGGCACTCATGCTATGTTCACGGTCGTCACGTGCACATAGGAAACACGCCACCCTATCGGCAAGGCTCATCGGCAGAAATATTCATATCGGCCGATGCCGATGATGGTCATTTAAAGCTTTTATCGGCCGATACCGATGTTGTGCCGATATCATCGTGCATCCCTATATTATATTATATTATATTATATTATATTATATTATATAACATGGCTTGGTTGAATAACCGTACAGACGGAACAGACTATTTTCTTTAGCGGAAGCAATACCATCGTTTTTAAATCAATAAACTATTTTTTAAATCAATATTTTGTGTCAAATTATTGATTTATTTGGTGGGTAGCCATGTAATAAGCGGGATAATGTAGAGCGAGGTGGTTGTTATAGCAAATTAGTGGTCGACCGATATATCGCCAAGGCCGATATATCGGCCGATATTTGGCATTTTTGAAATATCGGCATCGGCCGATAAGTTTTTCTGATTGGCCGATGTGTTGGAAGCGGGACTTTTATTTTGACGGGCGGCGCTGAGAACACCAGCGCCAGAACAGAACGGCAACGGCAGCTCCTCAGATCACACAGCGCTCACTCACATTCTCCGTCTTCATTAATTTACGATCTCTGTCAGTCATATCTAATAATTTGTTAGACAGAACTGGTAAACAAAGAAAGTAAATGGTATGCGAAGTAAGTAAAGTAAAGCGTTTGCTTTTATATTATTTGTAACAGAAAAGGCAAACAATCAGGCTAAAATACTTTCTCATTTGCCGTCAACATTCAGCAAATGCGCATCTACGTCATTTAAACAAATCTCTGAATATCTAATAAACATTTAATTTCACAAACCTTGCAGATTTAATCGAATCCAGCTGTGATATCTTGTGAAGTGTGCATTACTGTCTGTGACGGTCGGTCCGTGCGAAGTGAGTGAATGCAAACAGAATATCAGCTTCACAGGAGACGCAATCGAAAAACTTTAAATCCTTCATTTTAAAATATGCTGATAACCAGTTGCCAACTGTGTCATATTCATATCGTTTTCACTGTGCTGTATGTAAAATTAGCGTTACCTTGTCTTTATTTGAAAAAAATATTACCAGCACGAAATTACCAGATTACTGAGTGCCCTGTTACAGTGTTTACTTTCTTTTTATTCACATATTCATATATTTCTAAACAATTACTTTGAAAAATACTGTAATAAGATTGCAGATTCAAGAAGTTGCCATCTAAAGTATAATGTTTATTTTAAAGATTTGTTTTCTAATTTATTTATAATTTATTAAATATTGATTAAAATAAATATATATAAAAATATCAGCTTTATATCGGCCATCGGCCACCCTGCTCTCTAAAATATCGGCATCGGCCATCAAAAAAACAATATCGGTCAACCACTATAGCAAATACAACCCCTTCAGGCTGATTCAAGAATTCGTATTCGCTATAACAACCACCTCGCTCTACATTATCCCTTACATATATTATAATAATAATAATAATAATAATAATAATAATTAAAGCTGCAAGCAGCATTTATCGGGGTTCAAGCAGTTAAGGCCTTTAAGGCCTTTAAGCACACAAGCATCAAAAGACATTAAGTTTTATTTAGCAAGCATTTAACAACTGCCATCATAGATGAAAAAGTCAATTTACAGCCAATGCAGGCAGTTTACCATAGGAAATATATGGTTCTCTTACGAGAGTCCTCTCGTACTGCGTTTTTTGTAAAAACGCTACGGGAAAACTCTTTTTTCACGAAATACTGAAGCAAAAAATTATCCTTAATTTTCCATATATGTAAAGCGCGTTGCAGCAGTACACAGCTATGGCGAGACAGCTTGCTCGCTCATTGGCTGTTCTGCGGCAACTGCATAAGCCTATCGAGCGAGGCCTGAAGTGACGTCAGGCCAATGAGGGCACTTCGCGCCCTCCTTGCCACTTCCCGCCGAGACGGGTGTGGCTAACCTCTATAAAAGGAGCTCGAAAAGGCTGATTCACTTGATTTTCATCTCTTCAGCGAAGCTCACGCATCTCTTCAGCGAAGCTCACTGCGTCGGCACTACACACCATGGCTACGCTGCAGATATTCCAGGGTGATCTCCTCCGTAAGCTGGATGAGATGGGGCCTGACGCTATCTGCATCGCGGATTTGAGAAGCGCTTCGGATCTCTCCCTCCGCGCTACCAAGTCTGCTGCACAAGCCATGGAACGGTGTATGGCTTCCGCCACTGTTGCTGAGAGGCACTTATGGCTGACGCTCACGGAGATGGCTGATTCCGAGCGCACCGCGTTTCTCGACGCCCCGCTATCTTCCGCTGGCCTCTTCGGATCTTCTCTCTCCGAGTTCGTAGAGAGATTTACCGAAGCCCAGAAAGCGTCTCAAGCCTTCAAGCACTTCCTCCCGAAGCGCTCTGGTTCTGCAGCGAGTCGTGAAAAACAGACCCCGCGGAGCTCTCAGCCCCCGCCTTCGGCCGCCTCTTCACAGCAGCGACAGCAGCGCAGCTCGAGGCCCCGCTCTCGCTCTAGCAACCGACGCCCCGCTCAGCGCGGGCCGCGGCCGAGGATTGCAGTGAAGCCGGAAGCCCCGAAGAAGTCCTAGCATGCCTAGGAAAGCGCAGGTGTGTGAGTCCCGTTGCGGCCGGTCTCTCACCCAAGCGCGCCGCTGTTTCAGCCCCAAGAATTGCGACTGTTCCAGCGTTTTCTGCAAAGCGCAAGCCCGCACAGCTGCCCGCTTGCCTGCACACAAAAGCCGTTTTTACGGCTACCCAGATATATCCTGAAAAGAGTGTATTTTCTGGTGTCCCGGCCACGGCCGATGGTGCTATAAATGTAGTGTCGATGCCCACTCCTCAGTGCCCATCCCTACACACAAGCACAGCCCTACACTTAGGGCTCGCGCACATAAAATCGACTCAGGTCGATTGCGCTTCCAACATAGTAAAAGTGCCCACTTCCCAGTGCCCACGAACACTATGGGCCCTATTTTAACGATCTGAAACGCAAGTGTCAAAGCGCAAAGCGCAAGTAACTTTGTGGGCGGGTCTCGGCGCTGTTGCTATTTTCCCGGCGGGATAAATGGCTCTTGCGCCCGGCGCAAATCTAAAAGGGGTTGGTCTGAAGTAGCTTCATTATTCATAGGTGTGGTTTGGGCGTAACGTGAAATAAACCAATCAGAGCGTCATCTCACATTACCTTTAAGAGCAGACGCGCCTTTTCCTTGGCGTATTGCTATTATAACGGCGGATTTGCCAGGCGCGCGCCAGGAGCGGTTCACAGCCGAGGAGAGCAACGCTCTCGTCACGGCCGTAAAAGAGAGAGAAGTAACACTGGGGATGGAGAAACACACCCAAATTAAACAGGCATATAATAATGTGGGTAAATGTGTAAGCTAGATGTATGCTTTTATAATAAATTGTCTATCTATCTATCTATCTATCTATCTATCTATCTATCTATCTATCTATCGTTTGTAATAATATGATTTGCAAAAATGAAAACTGCTGCTTCTGTGTAGATTAGAGAATCAAAGTGTATGCGCGTTGTGCACGCTATACATTATGGTCAAGCATGCGCCCTTAAAATAGCATAATGAACAACGCGCGACGCGCCACTGACTTTAGACTAGGTTTTTTCTGGCCAGTGGCGCAATTGTTTTATGGAACAGTAAAATTGCGCCGGGACACGCCTCCTTTTTTGCGCTGAACCGCCCAGGGAGCGCAAGTTCATTCCCTAGTTTAGCGACGTGCTTTTGTGGAGGGAAAAGCGCGCTTTGCGCGGGTGCAAAATAGGAATGAAACATGCGTCGGTGTACAAAGTCAATTGCGCTGGGTGCAAGATAGGGCCCTATGTCTCACAGATCGCAGGCTCTCTGTAAAAACGGGACCTGTGCGCGCTCGCTCTGCTCAGGCAGGCAGCGCGTCCAAAGCAGTGAATGTGCCCGTTTCCCGCCCACATTTACTAGCAGACAGCATGAGTCCCACGAGACTTTCTCAGCCCTCCCTCACTCAGTTAAGCACTGTAGTAGGGTCGAGGACGAGCGTTCTGCCCGCTGTATTAAGCGCGCTCCCCGCCTCGAATGTCACAGGCATAACGCCTATGTTATTGCGCCCCGAAGCACCTCTGTCGCACGGCGAACAGAGCGCGCTTCGCATCCAACCCTTAGCCAGCCATGCAGAGGCATGGGCAGCGCTTCCAGGGGTTTCGGTCTGGGTGCTAGACATTATAAAGAGAGGCTTCTCGCTACAGTTTTGTCGACGCCCTCCCCGCTTCACAGCGTGCGTCAAAACTACGGTGACTTTAGAAGTAGCACACCTACTTCGCGCCGAAATATCAAAACTGATGAGCAAAGGGGCGATAGAGCATGTATCCCAAGCTCAAAGCGAAGGGGGGCTATACAGCAGATACTTTCTGGCCCCCAAAAAGGACGGTGGTATCAGACCCATACTGGATCTAAGACGGCTGAACAGAGCATTAGTGAAACGCAGTTTCAAAATGCTCACGACCAGGAAAATCCTCGCGCATATTCGCCGAGGAGACTGGTTTATGTCGATAGATCTGAAGGACGCGTATTTTCAAATACAGATAGCGTCACATCACAGGCGATACTTGAGATTCGCCTTCGAGGGTCAGACATACCAGTATACAGTCCTGCCGTTCGGCTTGTCCCTGGCACCTCGTACATTTACGAAGTGCATGGACGCAGCGCTCGCCCCTCTCAGACTCAGAGGCATGCGAGTGCTGAACTATTTGGACGACTGGCTGATCCTAGCTCAATCACGATCACAGCTCGTGGAGCACAGAACCATTTTACTCGATCACCTCGAGAATCTTGGTATCACGGTCAATTGGACAAAGAGTTCGCTGAACCCCAGTCAAGCGATTTCGTTTTTGGGTACCATTCTGGACTCACAGTCTATGACAGCGCGGCTGTCGCCACAGCGCGTGCTGCACATTCAGCGCTAGGGCTGGGCAAAAAAATCGATTTTTCGATTAATCGTTTTTTAAAACGTGGTCGATTCAAAATCGATTCTCAAAGGCCACGAATCGATTTTTTTTCCATATTTATTTCCGCAAACATTGAACGTAAGATTAACGTTAATCTAATCACTAGTCTTCTCCACTAGATGTCACCCTCTTATTTACCTTGCGCGATGTTACCAAGGAGCGAGAGGCGAACCTGTCATTCATTCATTCATTCATTCAGTGCTTAAAATGGCGGTTTCAGGTGCTTTGTCGACGTTGATGCCACCACCTTCACATAAAAAGTCAGAGGTATGGAAGCATTTTAAATTTCGCAAGCAAGACGACGACGATAGTGTTGTGGACAAGAACAAAGCTATATGCGTGATTTGTAATGCAGAGGTGAAGTGCTGTAGTAATACTACAAATCTGCGGAACCATTTGATGAGACATCACCCAGACGTTACAACACCCCCACAGCAGAGCACACAACCGAAGATTTCAAATGCATTCACAAGCAAAATTCCTCACAATTCACCTCGTGCACAAAAGATCACTGAATCGATTGCATTTTTTATTTGCAAAGACATACGGCCATACAGCGTAGTCGAAAACGACGGATTCCGTTACATGTTGAATGTGCTGGAGCCTCGTTATTCCATTCCTAGTCGCAAACGTATGAGCGAAGAGATTATCCCGAGACTGTACAATGAAGTGAAGCAAAACATTACTCTGTCCCTACAGTCAGCGGACAGAGTGGCCCTCACGTGTGACGGTTGGACGTCAAGACATCAAGACACCTATGTCACAATTACCTGCCACTATTTACATGACTGGGTTCTCATTTCAAATGTGTTGCAGACCAGAGCTATGCAGGATAGTCACACAGGGGCAAATATATGTGCATTGCTTTCAGAGGCGTTGGAAGAGTGGGGGCTTACTGAGAAAAACCCGATCATTGTGACCGACAACGCAAGCAATATGATACGTGCCGTGGAGATGATGGAGCTGCTCCATATTGGCTGCTTTGCTCATACAATAAATCTAGCATCGCAAGCTGCGCTGAAACTTCCGGCCATCTCTCGGTTGCTAGGTCGAGTTAGGCGCATAGTGACATTCTTTCACAGGAGCGCTAGCGCTAACAACGTTTTCAAAGTAAAACAGACGCTACTGAACTTGCCCTGTCGCAAACTTAAAATTGACGTGGTGACCAGGTGGAACAGCGCGCTGGACATGCTCGACAGATTTCTGGAGCAGCAACCGGCAATCTCAGCTGCACTTCTTTCTCCTGAAGTCCGTCGGAGCGAAAAGGATCTTTGCACTCTGACAGAGGCGGATATAACTGTGGCCGAGGACATCGTGAAAGCTCTTCGGCCGATGAAGAGTGCAACTCTGGTGATGTCTGGGGAGAACTCCGCTACCCTCTCTATTATTGCACCATTGCACGCCCAGCTCCTTGATGAGATGCGCTCGACTGCCAGTGATTCGACTGTCATTAAGGAACTCAAATCTGCCGTGCATGACAACTTGAGGTTTAGGTATGTTTACAAAAACAGCGAGTACTATATATAAAATGTAAACATTTTTGTGAATGTTACAAGAGATTGCATTATTGTTAATTGTAAGTTTGTGTATGTTGATGCCTTATGGTAATTTAAATGTGATTGTCTAATCTTTAAAGATATGCAAATCTAAAAGAGAAGCTGTATGTTGCATCTGCCCTGGACCCTCGTTTCAAGACTCTTCCTTTCATCTCTGAAGGGGAACGCGAGCACACATTCACAACATTGATCAGTCGGATTGTCACTCTTGAGCAAGTTAAGGTAGGCTACAAGTTGTATAAAGTTTTAAAACTGAAAATGTAAACAAATATTTGAATTAATGAATTAAAGTAAAATTATTAATAATTCATATTTGAATTAATGAATTAAAGTAAAATAATAAAATGCGCAACATTAAATTCAAATGTAATTTTAATTGACATTTTCCTTGTTTCTAACTATCAGCAGCAAGGATCTGATAGTGCTGGTAATGGAGGTAGTGCACCTGTACAGGAGCAAAAAACCCTTGGTGAAGGTGACCCCTCCCCAGCCCCACCAAAGAGGTCAAAAGAATCCTGTGCGCTGATGGATCTGCTTGGGGCAGCCTATGCACCAGTGGCTACAGTAGTCTGTGCTACTGCTGCAGACAGGGCACGAGAAGAAGTTGGCAAATACAGAGAAGTTACACCTATACCTCTCTCAGAAGATCCACTTAAGTGGTGGTGTAAACATGAAGGAATGTACCCACTTTTGTCCCTCCAGGCAAAACGCTACCTTTGTGTTCCAGGGACCAGTGTCCCAGCTGAAAGAATTTTCTCCACAGCTGGAGACATTACAGCTCAAAGAAGTTGCCTTCTGCCAGAGCACGTTGACCAACTCCTTTTCTTGCAAAAAAATTACAATTTCCAATGAGGCAATGTTACTGTACTTTGAGCGTACTGTTAGTACTAGTGTTAAAGTGTTAGTTTATGTAAAAGTGTCATTTATGAATGTATTCATCATGTATGAATTTCTTTCTTCTGTTGAACACAAATGTTGACTTCCATAATATTGAATATTTTAAGACCAAAAACAGTTTGGTTCCCCCTATTCTTCAAAAATCTTTTTTTTTTTTTTTTTTTTTCAGCAGAAGAAAAAAAATATTATACATGATGAATACATACATAAATGATGACATATTTTTTTATTTTTGGGTGAACTATCACCAATAACCCAGTATTAGTTGTCCTACATTGTTCATAGGCTTGCAGCCTCCATGTTACAGCTAATTTTGTAAGATTTTACGATTATTTTATCGTAAAAATGAAATAACCTGATCCTGTTTGATCAAGGAATGCAACTGTTCTATTTTCAGCATACATTTTTCATCTTGCATCAAAATTGTATTGTTTTTATTTAACAATTGTATGCATTTGAAAATTAGAGATGGGTTCTGTTTTAGTGTACCCAAGTGTACCTAAAATAAAAGAGTTTAATATACAGGTTTGTGGCTCTTAATTTCTTTTTATTAATTACTCACTTGTAAACTTATGTTCACTGTTCTTTTTTATAAATATAGTATATGTATTAAATCTATATTCATTGAGTTGAATCGAGAATCGAGTATAGAAAATCGAATCGAGAATCGAAATCGAAATCGAAAATCGAATCGAGAATCGAAATCGAATCGATTTGAGAGCTTGTGAATCGAAATCGAATCGATCTGGAACATCTGAATCGATACCCAGCCCTATTCAGCGCGCGGCGAGATCCTTCCGCTGCGGCGCGACTACCCCGCTCAGGAAGTTTCAAAGGATGCTGGGTCTCATGGCCTCAGCATCGCCAGTTCTTCAGCTGGGCTTGCTCCGCATGCGCCCTCTGCAGTTCTGGTTGAGAGCGCGAGTACCACGCGGAGCGTGGGTGTCCGGCCGGTTACGTCTCAAGGTCAATCAGAGCTGTGTGGCAGCCCTGATACCTTGGATGGCGGACGACTGGTACCGATCAGGTGTAAGCCTGGGGACTTCCTCGAGAGTGAAGATGGTGTCGACAGACGCATCCACCTCGGGATGGGGAGCGCTGCTCGAGGGCAGACCGTTCTTCGGCCTGTGGTCAGAACGAGAAAAGCTCCAACATATCAACTGCCTGGAAATGCTGGCAGTGCACAACGCGCTGACGCGTTTTTGTCCCCAAATCAAGGAGCAACACGTCATAGTCCGTTCGGACAACACGGCCGTGGTGTCCTACATAAATCGCCAGGGCGGTCTCAGATCCAGATCCCTGTACAGGCTGGCGAAACGCCTCCTAACATGGGCTCAGCACAATTTGCGCTCGCTGGCCCTCATTTATCAAAAGTACGTACACCAAATTTCCAGCGTACACCTGGCGTACACCCAAAACCACGTTGACTTTGAGATTTATCAATATGGACGTTGGCGTACGGCACGCTCAAATCCTACGCCAGCTCAGGAGGTGGTGTACGCACGTTTTGAGTGCGGGAATGCGCAAAAAAACAATTCCTAACACCACAAAACGCACTGACAAACTAAAAGATATAATATATTATGACCCACTGTAAAAAAACAAAAACATAGTAATTATAAACTTCAGTGTTTATTTTTGTGCAACATGGACTTCAATGTTTAATTTGTGTGACTTTACCAAAGCATTTGAATTGTAGGCATATGTATTCCTTAAGTTGCGAGCCTGTGCGCTTTACCTGACGTTTCAAGCCTTGTTTATACTTTCGCCTGGCTCCGCAGCGCGAGTCTCCGCAGACTGCGCGCGCACCTCCCCAAACGGACGAGGCGTTTATACTCGACGCGCTCGCCGTTGTACTATTCTTTGAAACGACGGTTAGGCCAGGGTTAGGCCCGGCAGGTATGCACGGACTGGGTTTAGTAATGAAAGGCTTTCAATGACCAAAAAAATAATTCAGACTGACAAAATAATAAAAATGCCATTCTTCTTCTTTTAAATAATAATAATAATAATAATACAAATAATAATAACGACATTCTTCTTCTAAATAACAATAAGCGTCATTAATAATAAAAATCTAGAAATCAATTTTGGTTCTTTCCACTTCCCTGGTTTCGCTTTCTCTTTCTCAAAGAAGTTTCTCTTCTTTGCCGTCTTCCGTGTGTCCATGGCGTAAAATGAGGGCGTGGGGGAAGCGGAGACTTGAATATATAGGGGCGTGTTATTCTAATGACGATCGATTTCAGCCGCGGCATTTATCAAGGGCAGGTATTGCGTACACCAGAATTTCAAAGGTACGCACAGCTTCATAAATCAGGCGATGAGAGGAGTGTAAGCATAATCTTACGCCAATATATACGCCCGTTTCTACGCAAGATTGATAAATGAGGGCCGCTGAGAGCAGTGCATGTGCCTGGGCTCCAGAATGTGGGCCCAGACAGACTGTCCAGGAACAACATTCCCCTGGGCGAATGGTCTCTACATCCACAAACAGTCCGGCTGCTGTGGGAGAGATTCGGCAGAGCGGAGGTGGACCTATTCGCGTCCCGCGAAAACGCTCATTGCCCCATGTTCTTTTCCAAGAACGACAGCGCGCTGTCCCGGATGTGGCCGCGCTGCCCGCTATACGCTTTTCCCCCCCGTCTCCCTCCTGCCTCAGGTGTTAGAGCGGGTCAGGGAAACAAAATGCTCAGTACTGCTTGTAGCACCGTTCTGGAAGAACCAAGCATGGTTTCCAGTCCTGATGCAGTTAGCAGACATCGCTCCATGGCCAGTGCCATTGAGGAAAGATCTCCTCTCGCAGGCCAGGGGCTCGATTTGGCACCCACACCCGGAGTTGTGGTCCCTTCATGTGTGGGTGCTCAACGGATATCCGTTGATCTCGCAGAGGGAGTGATGAATACCATCACTCAGGCTAGAGCACCGTCGACTAGGCGGCTTTATGCCTCGAAGTGGTCGGTTTTCTCCGGCTGGTGTACAGCTCGGGGCCTATCACCCCTCGATTGTGAGGTGACGGAGGTTCTCTCCTTCCTACAGGAGCTGTTGGATAAGGGCAGATCCCCTTCCACGCTCAAAGTTTATGTGGCGGCTATTGCAGCGTTCTCTGGAACAACGCTAGGTCAGTCACTAGGAAGGAACGATTTAGTCATCCGCTTCCTCAGGGGAGCTAGGAGGCTGAATCCTCCCAGACCTCCTTCAGTCCCTATGTGGGACCTTTCTACGGTTTTAGCGGCCATGAAAGGTGCCCCTTTCGAGCCTATCCAATCTATTAGCCTCAAACATTTGTCTTTTAAAACAGTGTTTTTGATGGCTCTCGCTTCGGTGAAGCGCATAGGCGACCTGCACGCGCTCTCCGTGAGCCCAGCGTGCTTAGAGTTTGGACCTAATGACTCTAAAGTCATACTCAAACCTAGGCATGGTTATGTGCCAAAATCCCTCAACACGCCGTTTCGGGCTCAGGTTATCTCCCTGTCTGCCCTGCCGGGATCAAGTGAGGAAGGGGACTCAAGTTTTCTTTGCCCCATTAGGGCTTTAAGAGCTTACGTGTCCCGCTCTGCTGTCTTCAGACAGACTGAGCAGCTCTTTGTCTCGTTCAGTGGACGTTCCAAGGGAATGGCTGTTTCGAAACAGAGCCTATCCAGATGGATAGTTGACGCCATAGCGCTGGCTTACACTGTCAAGGGCCTCCAGTGCCCGTTGGGCGTTAGAGCGCACTCCACGAGAGGCGTCGCCTCTTCGTGGGCTTGGTCTAGCGGGATTTCCTTACAGGACATATGTATGGCGGCAGGCTGGGCCTCGCCGTCTACATTTATTAGGTTTTACAACCTAGAGGTTCCCGCCTTGCAGGCTAAGCTATTATCGGTGTAGTCGAATCAGCTATCTAACTAGAACACTGAAATCGCATGCGCAGCGCGCTACCGACTGTTTTATGGGCAGAATTGTGTAAGACCCACATTTCCCACATTAGTTCAGGTTCCCCACCCTGTCTATGTGATGTCATATTCGCGTCTGCGGACGCGGCCATATAAGGACGGAGGGATTCCCCTTTTGTCTCTAGACTCTCTCTGTGAGGTCATGTTTTGCGTCTGCGGACGCTACAATATAGGGAATTAAGGGAATTTTACAGTTATAGCACCTTTTTGCCTGAGTCTTCTTACAGTCTTGCCTGATCTCCACCACTTTTATTAGTAGTACTCAAAGTGTGCCCATATATACGTGTCAAATTTGTTGTAAATATGTAATTTTAATAAGGAGTTTAGACAATTATATTCAGTGGCGTAACGAGCCAACACCGGGCCCTTAAGTAGGATTATCAAGGTGGGCCCCTTGATGACGCAATTGATGACGCAATGTCCGCGAGTAGGCTACCATGAATAGGGCAGGATATGATCATACACAGCATATAAGAGATGAGATGACTAACAAAATCAGGAGTAGCCTACGCTCACCAAAAACAAAAACAAAAACAACAAAAAAAAAAACACTGGTGACAGCGCACCATAACACATTGTTAGGCCTAGGTCCAAATACATAAAAAAGATGCTCTCTTACATTATAGCGGGATTTTCCGGTCTTTCCTATGTGCAACTGCAAAGTTGTCGATTAGATCAGGATTGTGCGCACGGGCATTCTCAATTGACTCTTCACAGGGAGTTTGATTGACAGGCGATCTGACTAATCATAATCCGCCATTTTGTCCAACAAAGGAGTCAGGGGCCGGTTTCACAAAGCTATTTTAGACTGGTCTATAGTGTTAGACAAGTCTAAAATTTGCTCATAGACTAGTCTAATGCAAGTTAGACTGTTTCACAAAAATAAAGACTGACATAATTTAGACCAAAAAATTAGACACCTTACCCCCAGGCTAACTTAGGTCTAAGACTCTATGTTACCTTGGCAACCAGCAGTAACAATCAGTTACATTACAAACTGCCAAAAGAAAAGGGAAAATGGCTCATAATTTAAACATTTCTTCTTGTTACTACATTCCCAAGTAAAATGTCCTTGTAACTGTAGGGCCGTTACATAGTCAACGCGAGCAACGATCGACACGCTCCCTTTCAAACAGTAGACGCAAGCGTCACGGGCGATGCGTGAAATGCAATACACCACTCACGCAACAGGGGGTAACTTAGTAGAGTCATATGGAGTCATAGCTCTGAACGCCCGTCTATTTCGCTTCAAACGCTCGCTTTATACGCGCGCCCTATTAGCCTTGGACGCGCGAATGGATTCAAAATGTTCAAGCGTCGAACTAGACGCGAACTGTATTCGCGTTTGGTGTGAATGCTGCATAATAACAGGCTGCGATGTCAAGATTGCAATGCTGATGTGTGTGTGTGTGTGTGTGTGTGTGTGTGTGTGTGTGTGTGTGTGTGTGTGTGTGTGTGTGTGTGTGTGTGTGTGTGTGTGTGTGTGTGTGTGTGTGTGTGTGTGTGTGTGTGTGTGTGTGTGTGTGTGTGTGTCAGAGAGAGAGAGGCACGGGCGCGATCGAACAGTGGAAACAAAAACATACTCCGTTATACTCCAACAAACACATATTTTCCGCTGGGGTAAACTGCACTGAGCGGTTGAATGCGCTTACTCGATCCGCCATGTTTTTTGTTTTGAAAAGTGTCTTATTTTACCCAGAATGCATTGCAGTGTAGTCCTACTTACGATAGTCAGAGTCTTAAGTGCTTTGTGCAACGGTCTGATTTAGATGTCTATCTGAAGTCTGACTATCTACTATATCTAAGCCTTAGTCAAAGTCTATCTTTGTGAAACTGGCCCCAGGAGAGTTAGTAGATTAACATTGGAGGATTTAAATTTGAAAAACAAAGTGTACTGATGTCTTAGCACTTTAAAACAACATTCCTTTTATGTTTATTCATGTTTATTTTAGTGCTATAAATTAGCTAGAAGGAAGAGATGATCGAGCTTTAACTGAGCTTCGAGTCTACAGCGATCTGTCAGACACATTAAAGAGTCACAAAACAGTATTTATTGTTTAAATGTCTCTAAAAAATGACTACATTTGAAAGGCGAGACTGTTTCATATCAAAAGTACTTGTCTGTCAGCGCGCAGTCTCCTCTCTGATCCGCAATGTATTTTTTACTGCATGTGAACTTGGTGTGGTGTGAGAATGGCGTCGCTTGTCAAACATAGCAACAGTAACTAAAGTGGGCGGGTCTTTGCGAACGGTCATTGACAGTATGGATGGGGATTCGCCAGTCCCAATTCAAAGCAAATTTCATCACAATCCATCATTGTTCATTTCAAACATGTGAGAGCATCAAAATGATCCATTGGTGAAATTGATTGGATTTAATTTCTTTTTTTGTCAGTTCCTATCATAATTGTAACATTTTGGCGTTATTGTTTAGCTATTTACCTATGTTTTCAAATTTCCTTTGTTTTTTTGTTGTTGTCTCGATCGGACTAACGGCTTTGAAGATAAACACAATTTTTTAAAGCTCTAAATGACACTTACAAAAACCATAAGGCGAAACCTGGCATGTTTAGTATTGTTGGACTCGGCAAGGATTCAGGAGTCTTAGGAGGTCACTCCTGTGAAAAAACACTGGAAAAACACTGGCTTGAAACTTCTAAGGCTCCTTCAAGGCATTGTGCCAATGACGTATACTTTTTTTCTTTTTTTTTTTGGAGATCACCAATGTTCTCATAGACTATCATGGCACCCTGGACAAAGACACTGCGTGCCAATTTTCAGTAGACTAACGGTTGAGTGCGCTTATAGCTATTTTCATGATTTTTTTCACTGTTATAGCGTCACCAAGTGGCCAATTGTCACAATTTTTTTCATGTCAACTCACATTGAGCTTATGAACATGTGTCCCAAGTTTAGCGAAAATATCTCTTTCTGCTCACAAGTTATAACCATTTTATAGCGCCACCAAGTGGCCAATTGTCATGATTTTTTTTTCACGTGACCTCAGAATGAGCTCATGAACATGTGTCCCAAGTTTTGCGAAAATATCTCTTTCCGTTCACAAGTTATAACCATTTTATAGTGCCACCAAGTGGCCAATTGTTGCGATTTTTTTTCCAAGTGATCTCAGATTGAGCTCAGGAAGATGTATCCCAAGTTTAGCAAAAAAAAAAAATCTCTTTCCGTTCACAATTTATAACCATTTTAGTAAAAGTGGCCCTGGTGCCATCAAATATTTTGGTTCCCCTTATTGACCGTTAATTGAAATTTTGGATTTTTTGGATGATTATTGATTGTCAGACTCCAGAAAATATTCTTGTAGTTGTTTGGTTCCGATCGGGCCAAAAACCTAGGACTAGTTCGCGAAAGTAGGTTTTTGGAAAAAACCCAAATACCCGAAAATTTCCCCAGGATGACGAGCAAATCTGAGGCATGCATCTGGTCCGCCTCCAGCCAAGGAATCCAACGATATAAGACACTTGAGCCTAGGCCTAACGGTTGATGAGTTATGAGCCATTTCGTACTTTTGAGCGCTGTAGCGCCCCTGTCAGGCCGACCGGGGCGGGCCTTGGTGACGCTGTAGGCGGTGTGAGTACTACCAGCCCCCAAAGTTTCAAGTCTCCACGACTTACGGTTTGGTCTGCCCAATCAGTTTTATGTCTGAATGTTGCATCATGGGAAAATTAACAATAACAATAGGGTTTCAGCACTTCGTGCTTGAACCCCTAATAATAATGTCCTCGCTCTAATATTTGTCAGCCGATATGATCCTGGTATATTGTGCATACCTAATTACAAATGAATCCTTCCATTTACGCAAGCACAAAAAAACTATTATAAGGCTTAGCCTAACAGTTATAAGGCTAGTGTTTGTGGATTACAAATGTTAGAAACTACTACACTGGATGACCAAAACGGATCAATCAGTCAAAGCTCAAACCGGAAAAGGAGAATCCACCGTTGCCAGAACACCTAATTCAGGCCATCAACAAAGGCAAAATAAAAGCACTTAAATGAATTACCTTAATGGGCCAACTACAGTACCACTAAAACCAAGCAACGCCATAAAAAGACAAGCGATAAAAAGTCTTCCATGTAAATCTACATTTTTGTCCTAACCAGCAGTGACCACGGCAAGAAGCTGAAGATTGTTGATTGTTTGGTTTTTATTTCTACTGTGATGTCCCAGTCTAGGCTGTGAGTGAGGTCCTGGGTTATGATCCCGGACAAGCCTCCATTTGTTACAGCTGGCTCTTAGGCTGCAACAAAAAGGAGACCAGACGTGTTGATTCTTAAAAAAAAAAAAACATTTATTTTAACGCAAGGAAACCAAACATAAATGTAACAAATTTATGTCGGGCAGGACACTCTCACACGAACAGTCTCAGCGACATTTTACTATGTGTCCAACAAGTGTTAGGTGTGTCGGCAAAAAAACTCATTGCAAACAGCATCTAAAAACACACAGAAAACCACACACGCACACACACAACCTAGGACATCTCACTGCAGCATATTTTGTTGCTCGAAATTTGTAAGTCACCGTGTAAGCAGATACACAAAAGTGCAATCTTCCTTTAATGCTCACAAATCATGCCTGTTGTTGCCTGTGCTGTTGTTACCTGAGACTTGAGTGCTAGAGTGTCCTGAAATTACCTCAGTATCCATGAAGCACTAACAGAGATAGATTTCCTGTGTTTGTGTGCCTGCATGCATTAATGACTTTCATGCTGCATGGAAGGCCAGATGAGATTAACCCGTTAACGGATATCCAACCAGGGAAACCCTGCCAGGTCGTTCCCTTGACCTCCACAAACCAGGGTTACACAATCAGCTGGAAGATTCATTTAGCTAAAACAGGTAAACTTAGAATCTTTAAGATTTCCAACATTCCATCTGAAGTGAAAATGTAAATCACTGTTTAGCTTATTAACTCATTAGGACATAAACCAAAGAATTACAACCCTCAACTCAGCCAGAATATGAAGTGTAAAGTTAATGACAAGAAAAATGGAAAAACAGTTTACAAAATAAAAGATCATGTCTGGGCAGTTTGTAATGAGATCAATGGATCAATTATGATCTGGAAAAATCCTGGAAGTGTCACAAAAAGAAACTTAAATACCTGCCAAAGACTATTCCAAGTCTGTACAGACTGATCCAATCAGCTCTGTGATCTCTAAGAGCAGGAGTGGAATTAGTGGGATCAGTTAGTAAGGCGCTTACCAGGAAATGATAAGCAGCTGAATGCTCATCCCATGCTTGCATCAGCAATATCCAAAACATGCCAGGTGTGGGATTACAAATTTAAGAATTAGTTTAAAATCAATGTATTTGGTGTTCAATGTGAAAATGATTGCAACTGATTAGCCTATATTAAATGGAGTTTTCAGTGAGGTGTTCTGCCAGTCTCTGATCTCCCTACTGAGAGCCAAACTATGTGTGAATGTTGACATAGTCTTAGTTCTCATTAATAGGTGCTGTTTATACCATTTTGGGGTTAGGGTTGTAACGGCATGAGATTTTCACGGTATGATAATAATCTCTGAAAATATCATGGTGTCACGGTATACGGTATTAAACCAAATATTATCATCATCAGTTAAAATGATTGTTAAATGAAGGAAAACAAGTTTTTTTTGGTTTAACAAATGCTTTAACACACATTTGTTTGAATTAATATTACATTTAATAATTGATTATGGATTAGATTAACTTATTTATATCATTTATAATTTATTAACTTTTGAAGAATAATAGAGTTCTATTAAATATATTTTATTCAGATTTTTAATGATTTAATATATATATATATATATATATATATATATATATATATATATATATATATATATATATATATATATATATATATATATATATATATAAAATCAAAATTAATATATAGTAATCAATGAATACATTAAACTAATAATTTAATTAATGTTTTAAAATGTAATCAAAACAAAATTTAACAACTGAGATTTACTAAATTAAAACTTGGAAAAAAAATTATATTCCTTAAATTACATTCCTAAATTCCTTAAATAATGTTTAAATAAATTGTATTGTTGTTTCTGTCATAATTACTTGGAGTTAAACCAAACCTTTTTTTGAAGGGCTGAACTGAAAACCTTTGAGTTTCAGAGTGTTTTTGACTTTTGACGAAATATTCATTAAGCTTTTTCTCAGAGCAGCTCTTGATATGTTCATGTGTTCACGTCCTCATATTGTGAAAACTGAAAACACCATGAGCATCACGCATACTTGACTATGTAGTAGACGAAACGGTGCCACTCATTTAGAGACACAAAGATAAAGTTGATTATATATTTTTGCGCTTTAATATTGCCATGTCATGGTTTTATTTATTGTACAGCTCTACTTTCGATTTATTCCTTCATCCATCAATCAATTTGTGCATTTTACGTGACATCTGTATTATACTGGAAATTCCATTTTCACGACTGGATTGTGGATTCTGGGATTCCCTCTGCATCACGGAAATCATATGGCCTTAAAGCAGGGTGGGCAAACTACGGCACGCGGGCCACATACGCAGTTAGGCTGTTTAATCCGGCCCGTCGAGTATTTAAAAAATTGTCTTAAGATCGCATTAATTTTGCCTTTTTCTTGCAATACTTTGCGTTTTATATATATTGCGTTGCATATATTTGACAATCGGAATATCAGATATTTTATGCCATAGCTAACAAATGTAAAAAAGGAAAAATGACATAAAAGCAGATCATCATTCATTCAGCGCTGTTGTGGCTGCGGTGTCTCACGTAACAAGCAATGACGCGTCACCATGGAAACCAAACAGACAGCGACTTAAGCGCATAGACTTGTTGCACGTTAATGTTTTTTCCTTTTTTGGAAACTCAGAGAAAAAAAAAAAGTGTGGTAACCGCTTGCACACCTGTTTAGTTTTTCCTTTGATTTGTCTGCTATTTAGTTTCTTTGCTCCTCTGGATTTGTGGATGTATCCTGACTGATTCCGTTTACCGACCTTTATCGCCCGGCTTTCGGCTACGCTCCCCTGTCTGCCACCCCTGTCTGCCATGTAACGTTACAGAACCCGGTTTTGTTCATTAAATGTTCTGATCTGCCTTTGCTTTTTATGTTTTACTTTATTATACTTAAAATAAATTTATATATTCGTTTATTTCGTTTTTTTTCCACAAATGCATGACTTTTGGAAGTGCAAATTGATTGCCATATGCAGTTTTAATAAAGTTGAATTAACATTTTTACTCTTCTAAGTGTACACTTGTAGGTGTTTTGTTTCTAATTTACTGTTAGGCCCATTAAATAATAATAAGGATAAACAATATTTAAAAAGTATAGGCTATAATTATCTAACATCTGACTACTTAAAAATTTACCTCAAAACATAACATGCTAAATGGGGGATATCTAAGTTAGCATAAAAAATGTATTGTCAGAATGTCATCTCTCACATTCGCGCAGTCAATTTCGCGCAGACGTTGCCACAACCTAAATGTGTTTGCTCAGCCCGATCTCATGAAAGTGCGAATACCACGAATTGTATTTGTAGTGCTTATGATACGCAGTTTTTGCGTGCATATGATACGCACTTTATGGCGTGTAATAGGCACACACTCCGCACCCCTAATCCTAACCAAGGGGTTTACAGTGCGTAGCATATGCACGCAAAAAAAACATTTTTGGCATATAAATGGCACGATAAATAAAATTTGTGGTATAGATACGCACTTTCATGAGATCGTGTTTCATAATCTGCTACTGGGCAGGTGTTGTGCCGAATTTCGACCCCCTGCCAAATTATTACCCCCCTCGTTGAAGTCAGTACCTGATTGCCTAATCCTAACCCCACCCCTAATCCTACCCCTCCCCCTCCCCTACAACTAATCCTAAACCTACCAATACTAGGGGGGTAATAATTTGGCAGGGGGCCGAAATTCAGCACAACACCGGCCCTCTGTCAAATTTTAAAACCCAGTGTGGCCCTTGAGCCAAAAAGTTTGCCCACCCCTGCCTTAAAGGGTTAGTTCACCCAGAAAGGAAATTTCTGTCATTAATAATTGCTCACCCAAATGGTCTATTATAGCATGACAACAACCGCAACAACTGAAAAGACCATTCAAGCGGGTACTGCAAGTCATCTTGATTAATATTTTGTGTTCAATTATTTACTTGTGGCAGCACCATAATAAGCTGGACAACTTCACAGTGACGTGTTGTATCACTCTGCAGAGGTTTCTTTTGCATAGCAATTTGATGACTGTAGGCAGTGTTCAATAGATTGATACGACAATGTATCGTCACATACTACTTGTCGATACTACGAGCTGCTTCTATATGGTTTCGGCAGCACGCTTAAAATGGAGTGGAAAGTTGCTGAAATTAATGAATAGAATATAAAGGCTACAACAAAGTTGAATCTTGCCCACAGAGGAACATAACAGGGGTTGCCTATATCAAGGGACGCAATCCCCCAATCAGAGCTTCACACTCGCACAATACAGAAATATCTGCTAAGCGTCTTACTTATTTTTCTCAATCTGGCATGTGCACACGCTCTGTCTACACTGTGGATAAAAGCGCACCGGTATGCTTGTAGTTTAGCGAGCTCCAGTTCGATATTTTATTCACGAAAAAGTGTAATACATCAAGTCTGTGTACACAGGCCGGCCATTGTTTCAAAAACAGTGATGTTACCAACTCCTTGCTGAGAAAGATAGTGTAGCACTTCAGTGGCAAAGCCATTTTATTCATAAAACATTGCAGGGCAGCGTTGAGAAGTGTCTGTGTTGCTGAATGTTTCTGTGTGCACGCAGCGCGATCTGTGTGAGTGATTGTCTGAATGTGTGTGCGTGAGCAAAAGTGAAAAAAGCGCATTAGTTTACAACGCTTCTAAATTTTCAATACTTTTTCTTAAATGTAGGGTGTTAATTTGCGTAAACTGATTAAAAAGTGTTAAAATTATTTTATTAATATATTAGAATAAGTACATTATTATTTATGTGCTTAAAAAACAGAAGAAAACAGTCAGACTGGTGGAGGGTGCCCAATGTTAACATAAAACCTATAGTATGCCGTGATTAATAAACAGCTGTTATACTAAATTGCTATAGTACTGTTATACTGTGGCGAATTTAGTTTACTTTTCAGGGGGTGCTTAATAAACTGGTAAACTTTATATCCGTAAAACGACTCGATGAGCTGTCATAAAGTGTGCGCTCTCACTTTAATTTCTGCCGTGATCACTGATCAGTAACGTTAGGCCTATCATTCTGGACTGTAAGCTAGATCACGAACAGTTGGTTCAGATCCATCCTCGAGTAACAACGAGAGTTAATTAAGATAGCCATGTTCATTCTTACATCAACAACAAAACACCTCAATCGCTTACGAGACATTCTTGTCTACAGCTGCTCCGGTGTCAAAACAATGGCGGACTGTGTTTAGCTCAAAAACTGCAGTGTCAGTCAACAGTCGTGGGAGGGGCTTGTGCAAAAGTATGTCACATTGCCCCGAATCTGAGAACGGCTTGTTCTGAGACAGTGCTAATGGGTTTTTTTTTAAAAGCACTGGGTGGATTTTTATCATTATAGGGTGGTTGTGTACACACTGCCAACACACATTTATGTTCAAACATTTATGAAATACACTACACATCAATAACTCTTCCCTTTGTGCTTTGAACTTTTCAATTGTGCAGCGCTGCGCACTGTGACTCCATGTTGGTTTAAAGGGGACCTATTATACCCCTTTTCACAAGATGTAAAATAAGTATATCCCGATAAGTCCCAGAGTGTGTACAGGGTTTTTCCTGCATAGAGAATTATGAGGCGGCCGCCTCCGTTAAATTTCGTGCCGCCTCCGGCTCTCGACAAAACTCAAAGAGACAGACACATGGTCAGATACACTTTTCCCAGCGTGACGGATCTGTTGCGGTTACCGCTTGTGTCCATTCTCAAAACGTACAGTGCTGCGCGGATAATCCGCAGGTCGGGCGGGCCAAGTAATAAAAACATTACATTCCAATTAATCGAGGGTGGATGACAGATAAATCATTATAATGTGTTGAGTTTAATAAAGACACGGAACTCTCATCACGGTAAAACGCAATGAATGTGCGTGACTATTTTACTTTTGTTTTCAACAACGTAATTCTCTTCAGGGAAAACAAATCAAGCAAAACATATCAGGGCTCAACAATAACGCTTGTCCGGGACCATAAACTGTGTCTGGGACACGTGTGTTTTTTTTATTTTTTTGAAGGGAAAAGTGAGAGAGATTGTAGCCAATCCGGACAAATGCCCTGATTAAAACAATTTTTAATAGCCTATAAAATAAAAAATAACTAGGGAATCACCAAAAACGTGAGGATGATTCTGTTTTATTTAATTTAATGTAAGTGACGATTGATGGCCTATAGTTGATAATAATATAGTCTCCTACCTTATGTACTGACGGTAACAATGTTGCGCTGTTGAGGCTCGCGCAGTTATTTATAACATATAGTTAAGAAACAATACATAGCCTACTACACACGACCAGAGAGCTTGTTTTAACTGAATGACATCAAGATTGAAACAGAGACTGATTTCATAACAGTTCAATAAACAAATAGTTAAAATTAAGTCACTTACATTTAGACGCAATGACTGTTTTTTTCAGCAGCGAAAATAGTTCCAAACAAAGATCACCGCAGAACCATCGCGCATCTCACAGCAACACTTGTTGCATCAGCATTACTGAATGATTCAGCGTTTTGAAGGAATCGGTTGAGTCAAAGATTCAATTAAATATTCATAAACTGCGTCATTCTGAATAAATCAGCCGATTGAACGAATCGTTTGAATGAATGACTCAATGACTCGCTCATTAAGACGGTCGTCTGCCGCCTCCTACTGGCGGTTTAGTTTCATAAAGTATCATTCTGTTCAACATTCCTTCAAAAATAACAGCCTAGCCCTAGTGTCTTATTTTAATTGAATATATTGATCAAATTTAAGACTTTGAAATGAAAGATGGAGCAAACATTTAGGGAAAAAAATA
The DNA here is from genome assembly GCF_963993115.1 of Abramis brama. NCBI lineage: Eukaryota > Metazoa > Chordata > Actinopteri > Cypriniformes > Leuciscidae > Abramis > Abramis brama. Next base: position 15,840,642 of record NC_139976.1, on the reverse strand, counting down.
CCTTTTATAAAGGTAAAAAAAATTATTCCGAGTGTTTTCAAACAGTGATGTAATGAAACATTGACAATTTAAGTTTGAAGGGAGTAAAGTCTCTGTTTAGGCTATTACGGAAATGTAATTTTGCCAAAAGAAGAACTTTTATTTTAAATAAATGTTCTTTTTTTATTAGCCAACTTCAATGTGATATGTTACCATATTATCATGCTTAACACTGAGAATTTGAATAATTGTAATGTGATGATCAGATGCAGATATCTAAATCAAGGAATATAGGTGGTTTGCGGGTGGATTATTTATTTTTAACAGTGGACTCAAAGTGCACCAGATTAATGAAATTATCTTTAAAATGTACAAAATTTTCTTTACCCCCCTAGAGGTACCAGGCTCCACCCACAAAAATGATGTGGGAAACACATTAGGCTATATAGTGATCTATGAAAAATACTAATTTAATTACCTTATTATTAAAATACATTATTAGGATTTTACCACCTCCGCCTCATTTTGAGCCAGGAAAAACCCTGGTGTATGTGAAGTTTTAGCTCAAAATACCCAACAGATCATTTTTTACAGCATGTTTAAATTGTCACTTTTTGGTGCTCAGAAAAACACGCTGTTTTAGTGTGTGCCCTTTAAATGCAAATAAGCTGCTGATGCATGGCACAGGGGGCAGAGCTTCATGAGCTCACACTCAGTCTCAGGACAATTTCATCTCACGGAATGATGATAATATCAGAAACTCTCAGTAACGGTGTTCATTTCGACCCGGAGTCGGACAATAATGCCTACAGAGTCAGAGTGCTGTATGGAGATGGAACAGGTATAGTTTAATTACGGTTATAACGTATTTGTCATCTGCTTGTATGTATCCACTATTAATAGCCTACAAGTCTGCTGTTTTGGACCAGGTCCGAATGATGATCAAAAATGTACAATAAACTTTATTAAACTCATCAGTATATCACACAAAAGATGAAGCGTCAGTTTTACTCCAGAAAATCACCGTAAGAGCTGAGTAAACACAGTATAAGTGCGCAAGTACATAAACAAATTTTGGTAGAGTTGAGGGAGCATTTTCTTTGAAAACAAAATAATTCCACCTCGTCTTCAGTGGCTGCCTCAGATTTCGGGAGTAAATAGAGAGAGCTATGTGGATTAATACATCCAGCCACACAACACCTACAACGCTTGGGAGACATTCTCGTCAGTGCAGCAATGGCGGATGTGTACAACTCGTTGTGAACTCGATCAGGGCAGGTCTATGTTAAAACGGCAGTGTCTGTCAACACTCGTGGGCGGGGCCTGTGCTGTAGTGACGTCACTAAAGCCGCATTCTGAAAACAGGTCGTTGGGAGACACTGCTTATGATTTATGGGGATTAATAAAAAAAGGAGCATGCAAAAGTGAATCAGTGAATCAAATAAGCGCATCATTCTGTGCACTGCATGTGCATAAGCTCTTTGTGCCGCTCTGTATTGGAGCCTTTCATATTTTAATACTTTTGCACAATGAAAGATTATTAATTGCCTTTCATGTCCATCAAGCTAGTGAAGCTACTGGTTTATTTACAGTTGTTACACTGGTGCACAATTATTTAATAAATAATTCACAACATTTGTGTCTGTTATTTTGTTTTACAAAGTTAGAAAAGTAGCCTAATGTTTAAAGGGGTGGTTGATTATGATTTCACTTTTTTAACTTTAGTTAGTGTGTAATGTTGCTGTTTGAGCATAAACAACATCTGCAAAGTTACAATGCTCAAAGTTCAAAGCAAAGGAAGATATTTGCTTTTAAAGAAATCGCTTTTTAACGGCTGGTAGGGACTACACAACATTCCTCCAGGGTTAGTGACATCACCAACCCTAAAACTTACATAAACCCCACCCCCAGAACATTTATAGATGATCAAGACAGAACATGCTAATCAATGACTAGAAGATAACTACACATAAGCTACATAAATTCATCAACTAACCATTCAGAAATGTCCTGTTGCATTCTACACGTTGTCACCTCTTCTTGAGTCCCTCCATCATTATCTGACTACGGTTTGAACAAAAAGGCTAAAAGGTTTTGAAATTTTCAGTGCATGTCTTTGTGAGTGCAAGCTGTTGAAGCTCCGCCCCCTGTGCCGGGAGCAGCAGCTCATTTGCATTTAAAGGAACAGACACAAAACGGTGCGTTTTTGCTCACCCTCAAAAATTGAAAATTTTAACATGCTATATAAAAATATCTGTGGGGTATTTTGAGCCAAAACATCACATACACACCCTGGGGACAACAGATACTTATTTTACATCTTCTGAAAAGGGCATTATACCACCCCTTTTAAGTCAAGCCTGATGCCTTGCATAAAAGAATGATCCCAGGCATTCAGTCAGTTTATTAGGTAATTCAGCACGTTTTTATTTCATTTTATTGGATCGGTACTCAGTATCAGAGAGAGAGAGAGAGAGAGAGAGAGAGAGAGAGAGAGAGAGAGAAACAAATCCCTCATATTTCTGTATGGAATTTGGTGTGTGTGTGTGAGAGAGAGAGAGAGAGAGAGAGTACCTGTATTTTTTTTATTTTTTTTTAGTGTTTGAATAAAGGGTGGCAGTCTTTCATAATCAACTGTTGTTGTGGACTATATACTGGAGAAGTATTTGTTCTCCATTTGAGTGAGATGTTTTTAGGTGGCTAACTGAGCAAAGTGCTTCCATATATTTTATTATTAGTATTAGTATTAGTTCAAGAATAAAATAAAAATATCGGATTGATATCGGTATCGGCAAATAGCCAAAGCTGCGGCATCGTAGTGCTGTAGCGGTGCGTTTTTGCGTCGACGCTTCTTTATTTATTTTTTTATTTTATTTTTGTACCATTCCCGGAGGTACAGCTCGCCACACACACACCGCCCGCCGTGTTATTCTGTCATGTTTTCTCCCTTTCTTTCCAAACCGCGACAAACGCCAGTCTCCTTTCTCTGCAGAATGTGATAAATCGGCTCAACCAATCACAGCGCACCATTCCACGCATTGTAAACAGTAACGGTGGCGCTTTGAATACACCCGGCATCCTAGTTTTCCTTATCTACTTTGCACTTTTTGATCAACAAACAAACAAAAAAATGAATACATTTGACGGCATTGATGAACCTGTGGTGGATTCTGCCATAGGGAAGAAACGTAAGCCATCGAAATCTAATCATTTACGTGAGGAGATTAACAAGATGAGGCACGCGGGAGGAAGAGAAATGCCGACTGTTGCTTGTTCTCACACGACAGCGTCAAACTTATGTCGAATGCTGACACGTGAACCCCAGGGGATCTTTTAAAAAACTTTCAATTCTTGTACTCAGTCAACGAAAACCGAGCAGGACCAAGCCATTTTACAGCTGATCGCCGTCAAAAAATTTCAGAAGGTATTTCTTAGCGATGGCTGATTGAATGTAGCCTATGTTTAGTCCAGTACGTGCTAAATATAAGATTAGTATTGACCGAGTTCAGAGGCTGTCATGTGGATCAACTTACTTTGTTGTGTATTTTCAACAGTTTCAATATGAAAAATAACTTTTATATTGATTCAATGGATTAATTGCATTTTAAAAAAAAAACGTGTCATGAATTTATTGCATTTTTGGGAACAAATAAAGAGATATTTTCCAAAAAACTTTTTTCTTTTATTTTTTTTACTTTAGAAATGACTTATGTTGGGCACCTTTACCTGTGTGCAAAATATGTCACACATAGGACACACATGCATTATATTGCATTGCATTGCATATAATGTGTGCTGGTCAACTTGTCTAAAATTAAGAAACCCCTAGAAAACAGTAATCCGACGAATTTAGACGAATCCGACATATAACGAGGGCTGTGTTGTAAAACGTCCGTCATTTAACAAATTTTAAAAACACGGATGGATCATACAAAAGGCTTTCTGACATTTTGACAGAAAAACAACAACAAGCAAGAACAAAATTTAAACTATAGCCCGTCAATTTTCATTTTACAATTATCTTCTCTCTCTGTGTGCGCGCGTCCGTATTTGTGTGAGAGAGAGAGAGCTCGCGCAGCACTGATACCAATGGTACGTTTTAATCTAAGTAACGGTCGCGGTCACTTGATGTGTTGAATGCTCAGAGGAGCATGTTATAAAACGTATTCTTAAAATACACATTTCTGTTTTAATAAATGCTCATAGTAAATCATAGCATATTGCCTAAAACATAGGTACAAAAATAATCAGTGATACATTTGCGACCCATTAAAAATAAGGGTCGCAATGGCATTTCAAAAGGTCGCATATGCGACCATTTTGGTCGCAGTGTAGTTCCCTGTTTGAATAAATATCAAAAATCCAAAGGGTGCGCATTATGCCTGACACTACATGAACACTTTACAGTTGGTTTTATGACTGTAAGTCGTTCTATTCAAATGCTATCGGAGTTAGAAACGTGTATACCAAAGTCGTATACACTTTAGAGACGGTCCCTAAATGTGCGAATGTCCAACATCAAGCCATCTTTATGCCAGTCTATCACTGGGAAACGCTCAGCTTTGCGCGTTATTCTGAGTCCATCTGCTTGCCTGCGAGTTTGGTCTTTTACATCACTGTAGTCAATTAATCTACGTTAAGCGTTGTATATGTCCAGAAGTATTGAGGGAAACCCTAATAGCCTGCATGCAGCACATCGGCACAATATAAAGTTAAGGCAACTAAACAACTAAGAGAAATATATGTCAACCTCAAAAATGTAACATTGGATCTGTACATCCGCATCGGGGAATAACATTATAATCTCGTTCACGGTAGAGAAAGATGCATGTAGGCTACACAGGAAAATTAACCGTGAAGGCACTGAATTTAACATAAAACAGCCGTCATAATAATCACAAATACACTTACATTGCTGTAAATGAGTTTTATGAATGAATGACTTGCTCTAATTTTGCTGGTCTTCGTCAACAACACGCGCTTTTGCACCATCTGATGGTGAGGTCGACTAACAGCAGATGGAGAGTATGCTCGGTAATCTATTGCTTTTCCTGCAGTTCCTGGACGTCAATGTTGAATTTACTGTCGAATTTGAACCACTGAATTTGTGGAAGCGAATTTGCAAAGCAAAGTTTGAATATTTTGGAAGTGAAATATGAAAGGTGAATATGGATTATTGAATTTTTAATAATGAAAAGGTGTTTGAAATGTTTTTAATTGAAATATTCAAAGCTTAAATATTCAACCATGCTGAATTTCAGCCCATAAAAATGCAAGCCCTAAAAATACAATGCATTAAAATGCAAGCATGGTTAATGCAATGCCTATTTTTTTCAAGTAGTGCAATTCAACAGGCTTTTTATTTCAAAAACATTTGACATTATTTTACTTCCATACAATACTGAAGCCCAGGTATCGGAATCGATATCGAAAAAAGGCGGATCGGAGCATCCCTTATCCCTGCCACAGACCCCTTTTTATGACTCTAATGTAATGTAGCCTACTTGAAGTGTCCACCTAGCACTAGGAAAATACCAGTATTGGACCAGGGCTCAGTATCAGCACACTCAATATCAAATGACTTGGATTGGATTGGGGGCACAAAAAAAACTGTTTAATAGGACATGCATTCATGCATTTCATTCACATAGTTGCCACATTTTAGTTCTAATCATAAAACACTAGATTATCTGATGCTTTCAAATGGTATCATATATATCTTCAAGAAAATCTGTGTAATTTTGTAAAGAGCTGATTGCATGTTTCTGTGAACATCAAAAGTCTGAAAACAAAACTAAAAATTACTAACCAATGCTGATTCTATTGCCAATGTGTGCATAAAGGGTTGAAAGTATAATTTATACTAAGGACCTGGTGAGATGCACTGTCGTCAACTGTATAAACAGCTAGTTTCTAAAGCAGCATCCTAACTGAATTGGAACCTAATAAGGGGCCAATTTGGAACACTCTACCTATAGGCAGCTACTCTGTGTTCCATGTAAATACCGGTCTGCATTTCAAAGTGCACAGGAAAATAAACCTACAATTGATTTCAATAATGTTTGTCATCAGCATGTAGTAAAGCTAACAAAGTGATACTTAGTACAGAGGAATACATTTGTTTTAAAGGGGTGATGAACTGAGAAATACAATTTTCCTTGAGCTTTTGACATAAGAGGTCATCATACAATAAGAATATCCTGTAAGTTTCAGAACTGAAAACTTCCTTGGAAAACTGAAAGCTTTTATTGATACCAGGCACAGCGAACGACAGGTTTTTCGAAGTGGGGATCTATGACTCAAAGGGTATCAAACACCACCTCCGCAGAAGATCAACGCCTATTTCAACACTGCCTGTTTAGCCCCGCCCACCGATTTGCACATTACATGAAACTCATTATAATATGCAAAACTGTTATCCAATCATAGCAGTGGGCATTTACTTCCCAAGTCTTCAATGCGGCACGCCCATAAAAACCAAGCGTTTAGGGAGCTAGGCTCAAAACCAGGGTAGAAAATAGCCTATTACTTATTCATTTTGATGTTTTTTCAATGTAAAAACCAAGCGAACATCATAAATTTACCTCAGACAACAATATTAAAAAAAACCTTTAACAATGCATTGCTGATGTGAACAATTATGCATTAAAGCAAAATAAGAATTGATTATTGTGATTATCAATATAATTATTATTAATAAAATAACTGGAGGAAATATGCATCGTGATTCGTTACGCATCAATAATCGTTACCTTCTGAATTGTAATTGATTTAAATCATGAGGGAAGAGAAGATTCATATCTCTAGAAAGCATGACTGATAAGCATAACACAGTGCACAGCAAGTAAAAATAAAATGGTACAAAATTGTGCATTTTAATTAGATATTCAGTACCAAGAAATATCAATAAAGTCATGACTATAGCATCTGTAGGATGTATGTTTCACTGAGCTTGTAGTGCATTGTGGGATGACATTCTCTGCAAAGGCTACATACTGTACAGTTAAAATTTTATAAAGATGCATCTTTTCTTTATAATTTGGGGTCTCTTAGAAAGCAGTATAATATTGCCTACCTTTTGGAACAGCCTCTGTGTCAGATTACTTAAGATTACTTAAAAAGACTTAAAAACAGAGTCTAAGACTGGAGAGGACGTTCTTCCTATGCTTCTGTTTCATGGTATACTGAAGTCGTTCAAGCTCTGCAAGTACTACAGTAATTATTATAAGAATATCTAAATCTATAGGCTTTAGAAATATCTAAATCTATAGGCTAGCACATGTCTCTGCCATTAATATGACACACCTGTTAACCAGAGACTCTGGAGACGTTATGGATTTTTGGACGTTTTCAGCCAACAAGCCATAAACGGCATCTAAAAACAGGGCGGTGGGATAAAGCTAGTTTCAAATTACGCTGTGGCTCAATATTTGCAGCTTCCTCTCGGAGCAGAGAGGAGCCATTTGTGATCCCAGTCCTGAAGGAAGCTCAAATATCACATAAATAAAGCATTAATCTTCTTTATATTTTTGGAAGGGAAGGTGGAAAATGGTTCAGAGTTCAGACCAGATGATAACTTACTCAAAGAATCTGGAAAATATAAACTGTGGTGTATTTGTGGTCTTGATGAGACATTTTGGCTCTCAACACCTTTTGGATACAACTCCAAGCTCATTTGAAGCATTTGTGTTGCTTGCTCGTCACCTTTTATTATTAGAAGATTGGAACACAAAAAAAAGCTTATCAAATATCAGATAAACTGACTTCGATTAATTAACTAATTAAGCAAATAAACCAGTCTGCTTTAAAGCCACTGACACTGGAGTAACAAGCTAATCCTCCACTGGCAATGGTATTTTCAGAATAAAGGTGCAGTCACATTAGGGAAATTTTGGCAAATTTTTATTGGTCAACTCTGCAAATTCATGTGACAAACTTGAACCTTTGCCAATAGCACCATTAAAATAAGCTGAACTATGATTTGACTGCACCTTAATACCGCAAAATCTCACAGTGGGAGAATAAACTTGTGTGGGATTTCATAATTTGAGCAATCACATTATTACACAAGTAATTTACACATAGAAGTGATGCAAGAAATCACCGTAAGAAATCACCTGCTGAATTGCTTTGACTGGTCACATGCCAAGGCCACCAACACACATCCACAATCCTTCACTTTCTCTTGGCGATTTCATGCTCATTAATTCACAAACAAATTCACAATCTATGCAATCTAGACAAACAGCAAGAAATGTGGCAGCAGTAGACTGAGGGTCTGTAGCAGAGTTTTTGGCCTGGGGGCCTGGCTACTGTTGAACTCAAACCTGGGGTCTAGTGTGGGGGGTCTGGTGTGAGGCCCAGTGTTTTGAGTGAGATCTCAAAGAGCTGAGGCCACAGCCAAAAACCACTTCAGACAGCTGCTTGTAACGAGAGGATTACTGCCTGGTAGACAGAAAGCCACAAACTAATTGCACAAACTTCCATACAGGAACATACTCAAAAGACCCAAGAAACACACACTGACAGTATGTCTAAAGACTCAGAACACGAAAAGAACCAGCAGACCACAGACGTGGATGAGACGCCACGTCAAATGTTGTCAGTATTATCAGCAGCATTCCGAACAGAGCGCAAAGCCAAGCCAACAAAGCTTTCGAAGAGCAGGGCTAAATGTTGCAGAGGAGAAGACAGAATATAGTAAAAGAACAGAGTACAGACATGACTATAGAAGTTACAGACAGTGAAACACTTCATTTTCTAACAGAATCTTCAGGCATTTGTGAATTTGTCTTTATCGGCTGCAAATAATCTGGTAGTAAAGGTATAATATGTACCCAAAAACAAAAAAAACAAAAAATTCTGTTATCATTTACTCACCCTCATGTCATTCCAAAACTGTATGACTTCTGCAGAACACAAAATATATTTTAAACAATGTTGGAAAACAAACAACATTGGAGCCCATTGTCTTCCAACGTGTGCACAAAAACAGTTTACATTTCTCAAAACATCCTCATTTATGTTCCACACAAGAAGGTTTTGGAATGACATGAAGGTGAGTAAATGATTCATTTAGGTCCTCTCAAAAAAATTTTTTTTTTTTTTTTTTAAAGGTTTACAAAGTAACAGTGGATTATTTTAGTCTTCTTGCTCCTCCGTTCTTCACTATGGTATCACTAAATTATTAAAAGCAGTGCTGAGCAGAGTGAAGTTATGATGCATGAAGTAGTCCATGGGAAATCTCTCATAAATAAAACACACTGGGATACAACCACATGCGACATCTCCACCAATGTTACAAGCTCATCCTAACACGCTTGACTCTCCACAAGTCTTGAACTTGATAAGTAGAACGATGCATTACAGGAGGCTTCACATCACACTGCTTTCCTTTTCAAGAGTTTATGGGCTTTGAGTTGTATGAGCCTCCTGCATGTCTGAAGAAGCACCTTCTTTACAGCCTGCTTGGGATCAGTTTTCACAGGAAGTGCTGAAGAGGCAGAGACACGACTGGTCTGCAGAACAGGAGCACATATATCAAGTCAAGTTCAATTGAAGACCTTATAAGAGGTGAATTTTGTATGTAGCCGCCACAATTTTCCTGGTCCCAAAGTGAGTTTGAGCTGACAGTGATCGATCTGAAATGGCTATTAAACAGCACTGGCAGCGCAACATTTTCTGATCTGTAAGTATAAGTGTACAAGGAATAACAGACACAGGCTGGCCAGATGGGAAACACGCAGCAGATCTGTGGAATAATGTGCATGTCAGCAAAACTGAACCACTGATTCAGATGCTGCTGTGTAGTCTAAAAGCAGCAGAGCTCTTTGAAAAGAGCACCTAAGCTCTGACACACTGCAAGATATAGTGATGACAAATGTATTACTGCTAACTCTGCTGGGTATGACCTTTACACCACATTCTTTTAAACAACTGAACTGCTCACTTACTTCCCCCTCAGTTAATGATGAGGAACCAAGGCCACCGCACAGCTCATATTTAAAACTTCCCTTAATAAAACACCAAAATCCAGAGAATGAGACCCATGGTTTGACAATAAGGACTGTTCGATGGCCCGGGGCACGAACAACGCTCAAGTAGATGGAAGTGTCACTTGCTGCATTGTCACTAAAGTTTATCATTTTCACACGTTTTTAAGCTTCGCCAATTTAAATATTCAAGTGCAAGAAGAAAATATAACTCAATTTGATAGGCTATACTCGCTGCTTGAGAAGTTGTGTGTGCGCAACACACATTCGAAGAGTGCACCCAGAAAGCTGACAGACAGCGTGCAAATACTGAATTGAGTCCTCTAGTGTTGTCAAAAGACCCGGTACTTCGGTACCAAGTCGGTACTAAAAAAACGTAAACGTCACGGTACCAAGTTTTCTTAAGTACCGGTGGTACCGAGGACCCGTTCAAACCCGGTTCCTTGATGCGCATGCATGCACGCATGCACTGAGCGCGTGCTGTTGCGCGTCCTCTTTATTAAAGCGCTGAGACACACACACACGCGGATTGCGCGTGGCAAGCGCGCTCATAATGTAAGAGACGCCGGCGCAACCACAACATTGCCCAACATCAAATGGCAAACGTAATGCAAGTGGAACGAAACTGCTCATTATTGTGTGGTTGAAGGACCGTTTATCAGTTTGGACCAGTGCAGCGCGAGCCGATCGTGATCATGCGACACTGTTACTACACAGCGCTAAGAGATCCAGTAAAGAAAGCATTTGAATCTAGTGAGAAACATTCACATTTCTCCGTTATTAACGGATCAAACAGCGCTGATGTGGAAACCAGGAAGAAACATTGTGCCATGAATGAACTATCCAGTGTCCACAGATCAGCAACATTCACCATGGATTTACTGTAGTAACACTAACTGCAACCATGGAAGTTTGGCAGGAATAGTAGGCATAATGCCTTCAAGTAACATTACGTCAGTTTTATTTTGACATTATGAATACAATTGATGCCCTCAAATGTTAATCTGAACTAAAATAAACCTTTGTTTATAACTACTACAATAGGCCTATTACATTTAATTTTTTCCAAGGAGCTGTTTTGTTTTATATGCTCCTAAGAAGAGTCAATTATAGCTCTAGAATTGCTCAAAGTAAAAAAAAAATCATACTTTATGATTTTAGTTTTAATAAAATTAAATCAAGGAAATTTCCCTGGCATTTCTTTCTTTTTGCTGTATCAAAAACGTACCGAACCGAACCGTGACACAAGTGTATCATGTACATCGAACCAAACCGTGAATTTGTGAACCATTACACCCCTAGTAATCATGTAAATTTCCTGCACCTGTCATAGACGTAGTGAGTAGGCAGAACTCGCATTATGTTTATTTAGCACAACACTTTGTTTTTATTATGAGCATACACAAAAAAAATACACACTAAACAGGATCGATTGATGTATAACACAAGCATATAAGATAAAAATTAATATTTTAATTTTTTTAATATTTTTTAAAATATTTAAAATATTATAAATATTATAATATTTATATTATAAATAATAATTATCGGCGCGATAGCCGATCCCAGGGGGTTAAGGCCGGTTCACAAAGAATGCGTTTTTGCTGTTAAAAAACACAAGATGCAGGTCAGTGGAATGAATAAAAGCACAAGGTATATACATGCATATAAAATATGTATTTATTATATATAATCTTTTGTTTAAAAGTGCATTGCGTAGGTTCTGAAATTTCTAACAGTTACTGACACCAGTGGCCGTTAGAGGAACTGCAGCCAGTCTCATGCTCGTTCTCGGTGCGCACACGCTCGTACGAGCACGACCACATCATCCAGGGTTGCCGCAGCAACCGCTGACGGCTCATCGAGATTCACCAGCATAATGTTTGAGGTAAGAAAAAAACATTTGAAAACACTACCGATTGCCGCTGCTTACTAATAATGGCTGCCGTGCCGTACGGATGTAAGCCCAAGTAGACGAGAACGCGCATGACGTCACATTTTGTGAATTTTCGCGCCGATTCGGGCCCGACTCCTCCACACACAATTGAGCCTACAGGCTGATAGAGGCAACCGTGGTGGACAGTCAAGGTGTCATTCTTTTTATTACATCATGGTTGGCTCATACATGTACAAATGAAAACTCTAGGTTTTAAGTAAAAACCTACACATAGCCCCTTTAAAGACACTAAACCTCTGCTGCAGCTCAAAACCTCTCACATCACATTCCAAGACTTCTCTCTCTCCCTCAGCTTCGACATCACCACTACAGAAACAACAGCACAGGAATCCCAGTAATGCTGGGCCACACACAGGGCCAGCTAACACAAAGCCATTAGACACCTGTTCTGCCACAGTGCCACTGCACAGACTAGGTGGGCTGACAACGAATTAGATAGCGCTCTAGTTCATATTCTGCCTCTCTGAAGAGTCACATGGTTACATCAGTCTGTGCTTAAGGGTGTAGTACCATGTTGAAGTCTTTCTCATAGAAAATGTTTTCCTTATTCCCTCAGTGTTTCTTTACCATGTAAACATCAGAACAGCTCTTTTGCGCATACACAGTACAGAACAGTAAGGAGGTCGCTTCCTGTGTCTTGAACAGTCGGATTGCAATCTCTGTACAACGCATTTATAGTCACTAAAATACATCTCTGCAAAAAAGAATATAAATCAAACCCACTATTTTTATGCTTATATCATATTGGAGTCCACATCTGTCATGATGCCAATGAAATGCAGCTAAATCTTCTGCTGAACGCACTCTTCTGCTCGCTCACTTGTGGGGTTCCTAAACTTCCGTATGCTGACATAATTCTGTTTGGGAGAAGTAAGGTTAATGCATAGCCACTTATCCACCGTCGGGTTGAACGGTTCTCATTGCGTAACCGTGCCGATCCAGGCCAGCCAGTACGGTTTCATTTTCCACTTGTGGGGCTGATAATGGACCTATTTTGTAATACTAATGTGTCAGTCATTGCCTTGGAAACGCAACGGTTTACTGATGTCATGAGATGATCAGATATTTCTGTTAATTCTATTATTAATTTGTGTTTACGCCACTCAAATACCGCAATTAGTCAGCTATCAGAGAAACTGGTAGCCAAGCAACAGACAAGTGACCAAATCATGAATGGCAACGTCACTACACACATTCTACCTTCACGGTTCAGCACTGTGCTGAGAATTCCGGGCCGAGACCGATTTTTAATCGTGCTGTGCCGTACCGTACCAGGCTCAAGTGGAAACATAACTGGAACCATACCTTAAGGTTCTTAGAACCGTTCGGACCGACGGTGCATAAAAGTGGCTTAAGTAGACTGAACAGCCAGATGCATCCTGATGATTGAATCTTGGAGAGCGTTAACATGGTCATGGTAGCTGTCCAATCAGTAAAAGTGCATTAAATGACCAACTGTAAATACTCCCTGTTCGTATTAAAAGCCATGTCCCAATTTGAAATCACAGTTTGATGATCGCAGTTAGACCCCAGTACATGCGTTTACAAGACACATTAGCTTTGTTTCAGGCTCAAAAACAGGTGATGACCTGAAATGGTATATGCATATCACCTCAGTTTAACTCATCATCAGTGATTTCTTCTCCACTTCAAGTGTGTATTTTCAGTCCTTCATATTTCACTAATCCTGCAGGACCGCCAAAGAACACATTCCCCCCTTTCGGTACACAACACGCATGGAATTCAAAGGGATGTAGGGGCTTCTCTGCATTCTAGTCTCAGAAAAAAGTTATGCTAACTGACCTCTAATGACTTAAGTCACTCACACACATAAGGCATTGTATTCCCTCTCTTGTGTTTAATTACTTGCATTCTAAAAGGTTACAACCGTCAAAAGAGAGAGCGATCAGGACATGGACTGTAACATCAGCCTGTCAACTGACACTACGATACGACGAGTGAGTGTGTGTAAAGAGGTCAAGAAGAGGGGAATCAGAGGGAGTGCAGACAGGGCACTTCTGAGCAGTGATATCTGACACAGCAGATAGCAAGTCTCAAACAAACCACTGTCTCCAGCGTTTCCCACAGGGCAGCAGGACTGAAAACCTCTTAGTACCTATTTGAACAAAGGTTAGAGTGCATTCAGTCATTTCATTACTTGAATATTAACCATTTTCACTAGATCGCAATTGCTCATGGTCACAGAATAAACTATCACACTGCTTTTTCTGCTTTTACAATTGAATGGTCTGTTGCCAAGGAAGATCCCAGAGGGCTGAACTTATCAAAGAAATGGATAGTACAGCTTGTTCGGTTTTGAATTTCTTCTCAGTTTTGAGAATTGTCCAAGTGGCCGTTATCAACTAGGGTCAAGATATGATAGATGCACACAATGATCAGGAATTGCAAAATATACAACCTAGACTATGCCATTTGATTAGCTTCTATTTGAGTATAAAGTGTATTTGTATAAGGCAGGAACATAGTAATTGTGTGTGTATAAATTTTTTTTTATTAACTTGATCATAAATATGTAACTTTTAATTTAGGGTTTACGTTAATAAATGTGTATGAATAAACAAATGAATAAGTTCATGTTACCTCATGTAGCCTAGTAACAAATGTTTACAAATGAAACATTATTGTAAAGTGCTACCAATAATAGTTGATCTCTATCTAACATGCATCACAACAACAACAACAAAGCATAGTAAAGTTCTAGCAGTTATAGTATAAAACAAGCCTAGGCCAACCCTAGCAGCTGAGCACTCACGATGAGAGAGGAGTTTACCCTGTTGCTCAGGGCGAACCCACCCGGTGATGTCAGTGTCAAGCTCCGCGTCAACACTCTCTGCTGAAATAAAGCAGATCCTTTCCACGCATCAAGGATAGTGGGCTCTTTTCATTGTTTTTGTTTGTCCTGTCCAGTTCAGCTCAATGGTCGGTTGCACTTGACAGAGAACTCGCGCTGTCAAGTGCACCCGACCGTTGGCTCGAGCAAAACCGGACACACAAAAACAACGAAACAAGTCAATACTCGAGTTTTCGAAAGAACTTCTTTTGATACTCCCCTCAAAGACTAAACATTTAAGATTTGTAGTCATGTTTAAATATAAACAACGCCGTAAATGTTTGTGGTCCCTGTATATAAATAAGTTGTTATTACTCACTCGAGCTGTGTATATTGTGTTTGGGAAGTCCAGCCAAGACGTCTTGGGTTTCTTGGGCGGGCACTCCCGAGAAAAAAAAGTTGCCTTCAGTTTGCTTTTAAAAGGTAAAAAATGCAGAATTTAAATTAAAATATCCCAGGCTTGAGTAGGTCTTTGCGTCCAACGTGTTTTTCTTTCCAGGCAAAACGCCTCGTACAATCTGCGTTCAACGAGGCGGGCGGGCGGAAGTAATCCTTTTCTTGATTGGACAGTTAACTAAAATAGGGCGGGACCAAAGTGTAATCCTGAAATCCGATTGGCGGTTACATACTCAATCATATGCCACACCTGCCCTTATTCTCTACAAAAATTATGCTTTATTATAAGAGGTCTACAGGGAGAGTGTGCAAACGTAAATAAATCATAAATACACGTTTCTGTGTTGCTTTGAATGCTCTTTTGCCAGGGGTAATTTCCAGGAATGAATGAGTAGGTCTGTTCTTAAGAATTCAGACGACAGAACACCTGTCTTTCCTGTTCTTATAGAGCACATGACCACCGTTTTTTTTCAATTTGAATATCTCCCCTATCTCTAGTAACTTGATTTGATCCGTCTCGACACGCTAAGTCATTGTTGTCTCACTCAGTGGTTTTCTGCGGCGAGGCAATTTACTACGCAGACTGGTTTGACAAGTTTGAAATAAGACAATGCCTCCTCGTGGCTTCAACTAAAGTTTAATTTCTACATAACAAATATGAAAAATGTTCAGAACAAAGAATGAAAAGTTATCACCAATGGTAAGTTAGAGAAAGAAAGAAAGAAAGAAAGAAAGAAAGAAAGAAAGAAAGAAAGAAAGAAAGAAAGAAAGAAAGAAAGAAAGAAAAATAGGCAGAGCCCACTGATCTATATAATGACATATAGATATATATAGTCATTATATAGATCAGTGGCAGAGCCCCTCTTTTTTTTTTGACGTGCGTAAAGGGCCCAACCAACACTCACATACAAACCACGCAACATCTTTACATTAAGACTACAGCACCCTCTTGTGGTCGACATATGAGATTGATGACACTTGCACTGAGAACTACACATTGTATTTTTGGAGTAAAGTTTGGACAATGATCATTTCTGCTCATCCATCATTACTTGGAACCTGGAAAAATAATTCAGGTTCAGCCATGAAATTATATTGAAATCAAATTAAACAAATAATACAGCTTGCAATTTATAAAACCAATCATCACATTTTATTGACCTTGCTTACTACAAGCAGAAGAAGCACAAAAAAAAATGTTTTCATTATTATTATTATTATTATTATTATTATTAATGTTGTAAACAGTGCAATATATATATATATAACAGTTATTCTATGGGTTATTCTCAGCACAGCATATATATATATATATTATTTGGACTAACAATAGCTTAATTAATTAAAGATTAATTGGTAATATTTTAGAATACAGTAATAGACTTGTTTTATTTGCACTATTGTGCAGGTGAACTGATTCTGGAAAATGTATCTGCAAAGAGGCACCAGGAGCTCAAATAAAAGGACACAGACAATCAGTGTGCTGATGCTCCTGCTTCCATTGTTAGAATAAACAGTGTGTCTTCAAAAACTGAGCGAACACTGATGTTAAAAGTTCTTTTCCAGCATTACAGAGTCCCAAAAGCCTGTGAAATATTACTTGTGTATAATTTATAAATTTGTTTAGTGTAGTAATAATAATTATCTTGCAATGTTAAAATGAGTGGAAAGTGAAAGAAACAAATCAAATTACAATTATATTAAAATAATCATTAGCAAGGTACCTAATGTGTTCATTTAAATCCACCTGTAAATCACTTAGAGTTATAACTTGATTATATAATATGTCAACTACATGCTGTTTGTGGATATTCAAGATGAAGTTGTTAGGAGAAAAACTGTGGAGAATCAAATAAAAAGACCGGAAAAACTTTAGCCAAATCATTTATGAACACCAAATCATCCATTGAAAGAAAGTGGATAAATGTGTTTTTAGATCAAATGAAAATGGCTAAGACATGAGGAAATCACTTTGGTTTTGTCATATGGGGAAACATTAAACTCATGCCTGCTTGTTATAACCATGAGATAAAACCTAAAACCTTCTGGAAGATCTCAAAGTTAAGATCTTTGCCTTTTAAAAACACAGGACAATAGGACAATGAGAACAAAACAACTGAACTGAGATGGATAATGACACTATTGTCTTCTATAGAGCCTTTGGAGTTGTTTCATAATTGATGTACTGTAAAGCTCCATAGCTGAATTGAATTTGTTTCAAAATTGATTAACTTTGCAACATCGACACTTTCACTGAACCAAACTGAATCAATAATAATTATATTGTCTTCTGTAGAGCTGCTTTAAAGCTTAATTCAATTTGATGATGAACTTTGCAACATTGACAGTTATTGAACTAAATTGAGCTGCATAATGACATTATTGTCTACACTGTTTTACAGCTAAAATTTAAGTTATTTATTAACTGATGAATTTTGCAACGATGTCATTTTCTAGTTTATTTCCGTCAAGCTGCTTTGAGACAATCTGTATTATATAAAGCGCTGTACAAATAAATTAGCTGACAGGGTTTGAAATCTGGATTAACTCTGGAATAAAATGCAACCGAAAATCTGTATGACCTGCAAATTGCTGTCCATGCACACTCTCTGTCTCATTTGGCAGAGTTGACACAGAATTTGCATGGAAAAACCAACAAAAATCTAGTCTAAACTCACAAGACTCAGAGACATACACAACCCAAGAAAACTCACAGCTGTAGTTGCTGCTGGCAGACATTTGTTTAAAGCTAAGTTTAAATGACATGAGTTTAAATTCTATAGAATACTATATCTTAAACAAATGTCTTCCAGCAGCAACTACAGCTATGAGTTTTCTTGGGTTGTAACACACACACACACACACACACACACACACACACACACACACACACCACCATCTTGCTAATGGCATATATGCTTATTAAATATACAAATAAATCTTAAAATGAATGACATCCCAATGAACAAAACATCTGAATGACACAGTTGGTGTAGGAATTTGTATTGACCACCAGATGGCGAAGAAGAACACTGTGTCAAAAGCTTCGAAGCACCAACACAGTTTGTTGTCAAAGCCTCACACTTCCTCAGAAACCTCGTTCGGCACATCTCTATTCTCTATTAGTATGCCAAGCACAGTGTATTTGTACGCATTTTTAGCCCTGCGAACATCCACGCAGATCCCTACTTCATGCACTGCCTAATATCAATTCAACCAGCGAGAGTAGCCGAGTCGAGCCGAAGCGAGCCTCGAAGTAACCCGGATTGAGGTGTGTGAGGAAGGCTGAGCTTCGCTGTTCTGTAGATAGGGGCAGAGTTTTGGTGTATGTGTGAGTGGGAGATGGACCGAGGGCGCTCTACTGACTAGCAGAGGCGAAGAGCGACTCCAATAGAACTATTAAAATTATATACGCGATCGGGTCGTCGATAGGCCACTCCAAAATCAAAATAAGTCGCCAATCTTTCACATCTACTTCACACACACTAACACGGCATTGATGGTAATGTATGCAAGGAAACAACCAAGACTCGGCGATGGGTAAAGAGCTCTGTTTTATACTCCGATTTTCCTTCTCCGCTTTGACAATCCGCCATTTTTAGCCAAACCAAAATAAGTAGAAACTTAAGGAAGCCGATTCAGCTGTTGCAATTTCTGCCACTGTTTGTGAAGATGTTTTTTTAACCATTCCTCTGTCTCTTTTTCTTGTTTATTTTGTAGGTGCACCGACCGAAGGGATTCTCAGCCCTACCAGGTAGATCTGAAACAAATAAGATTAAAATGGGGTAAATCTAGTGCAGGCTTTTGAAGCAGTTTAGGCCTCTGTGCGTAAAACACAGCAAAAAGTGCCTTATTCTCCCCGGGTTCGGCTTACAATTACACACACATTTACATTACACTGCAAACATATATTTGTGCTGTCATTAGTCGCCTGCCCGTCGAATTTATCATGTTTTAAATGCGCTCAGGGCGCTAGCGACTTTTAACAGGCTAACGTTAACGTTAGCTCGCTAGCGGCTACATTGGGCCTGTATGCCACAGCGATTTACTTCTAAATTATCAATATAGTAACGTTTATTATCATTGATTCAAGGTTCTAAATTATGTTACTTTAGAGAAACGGTTGTATACGTAAACACGAATTTAAGGGTATGAGGTTGTTTATAAATAGTCTTGATAGTTGCGAGCGAGTAAATGCAACAAAATCCCAATAAAACGAGTGTTATTATTGTGTAGACCTTCAAGAGGTGCTTAATTGTATGTAATACTGAGAGAAAGATATAGGCTTAAAGGCTTTTCTGTGCTCAGTTAAGTCTTGCAATGACGTGCAAAGTATGTTATGACACAAACATTATGCTCCTATTAAGTGTTTTGGAACATTTTAGATGGTGGTCAATAGCTGGTAGACCATTCTAGACAAGCTGGTCAGCTAGCTATTGACCATCGTAGACCAGCTATAATCCAGCTCTAATGTACTTTGTATGTCAGAGAGTAATTGTGCAGCAGAGTTCAATGTAGAAATATCATGTTTTGACAGACTCTTAAGTACTCATCCAAAAGTCACCCCGATCACAGACATGAGAAGATGCGTGACAACGATGCCACTCCACCGTGCAAGATGTTGCGGAGGTCAGACAGTCCAGAAAATAAGCACATGGACAGCACCGGCCATGGCAGAGCAAAAGCCATCCATCCACACCGGGGGAGAGACAGAGAAGGAGGTAAGAGGGGAGACAGGGAGTCATATTTATGATTCAATAAGAGGCACAGATCTGAGGCTGATACAGGTGCCTAGATCCATGTTGTAAATCTTAATTAGTTCATAATTGTTTCTGTGTAAACACTAGTCAGACATCTTGTGTATAAGTTGAACAGATTGCTGTCTTTGTGGTAAACAGACAGTAAATGAAATCACAGTACCTGAAGTGGGACCTGCTTCAATTGTTTACAAGCACCCTGCATTCACATTATGAATGATGGCGTTTCAGATAGGAGAATATAAGGCTTTTATTGAGCACTATGTGCTTTTTCTTCATGTTCAAGGTCTATACAGAGTGTTTTCTCTTCAGATCAGGTATTAGCATGATCATTTTTTTCCTGAGTTTTCAACAAGACACTTTATTTTGCTATCTACATGAAGATTGCTATATCATTTATCAAAGATAAGCTGGCTTGAAAGACCCGATGACTAACTTGTGATAGATCAAAATTGGTCTCAAATCACCAATGAAATTATCATGCAGAATTATTTTTTCTTCTCTAGAAAGATCCACATGAATGTATTGGTATGGTAAACATTCTTTGGAAATAACTCTTCAGTTTTGCTAGAATGATTTCGTTCAGTTGGTTAAAATAAGCAGAATCAATGTAACATTTACATATTTACGAAAGTCCACCCAAAAATGAAAGTTCTCTCGTGATTTGCTCACTCATGTCGTTCCATGCCTGTATGACTTTCTGTAGAGCACAAAAGATGATATTCTGAAAAATGTTGGGAACCAAACAGTTTTGGTGACCATTGGCTTCAATCTTTCAAATGATCATCTTTTAGATAGTGAGGGGCAGTTTACACGACACCGTTTTTATTTTAACTGAAAATTAAAAACTTTGTACCATGTTTTGGCCGTTCATTTAGATGAGAATGGCGTTTTGGAGGCCTGAAAACATAAACTTTTCAAAAATGGTTTCAAAATGCAATTTTGTAAAATGATACCATTATCGTCCGTGTGTAAACTAAAAAAACACACATTTGTGAAAGCGGTGATGTCATGCGTATTGCGTGTTCAGTTTAATTTTCTGCCTGTTGTGTGCCGTTGGATGTTTTCATTATTGTTAGTGCTGCATCTTATGAATATTGGTGGTGTAAAAGCTTTGCATCTATCATTCATATTTACCAGATCTGCTACATAGGTCAAGTTTGGCATCTTGTTAAAGATCACCTCGGAGCAGTAAAAAGTATAACCATTATTAAAAAATGTTAACAACATAATTTGTTGGCTGTAATATATGCATTTGTAATCACCATAAATGCTAAATGCAGCTAACCCATGTCATATCGTGCTGGATGTCATATACCCAATTATATTGTGCTTTAGTGGACGGATCATGACAGATTTCACAATTTGATTAGATTTCGATTCACAAGCTCTCGATTTTATTCAATATCGATTAATTTGGAAATATTTCAGGATTTCAGTTTTTCTTAAGGAAAAAATCTAATGCTGTTAACTAAACGGAAACCATTAATTTGGTCCATTACTATAATATTAAAGGTTAAAGTTGACAAAATGGATTAAAAGCCCAAATGATTCAATTGATATTTATATTTAGATAAAATAATCACCACTTAAAGTTTTATTCAGTCTTTTAAATTGCTGATTAGGCAGTTCATATGTGAGCTTTCATGTGTGGTTTGTAATCGTATACAAATTGCATTTCTGGAAATCTGTTTCTGTCTGACCACACTAATCAGATTTCTCGTGGTTTGTCACTTTCTCACGCCACGTAAAACATAAACATGTCAGACGTTGTCATAGGAAACATGCTGAAAGTCGATGCAGAAACAAGGTTGTGTTGTTACAAAGTGCTGGTTGAGTAGAAAATGACAATATAATGGAGACGTTGAATTTTAAGACTGGCGTACATGACCGCACGGAATAAAGCTGCGCATACATTTCTGACGCCGCCCCTGAAGACGTAGTAGTCCAGTGCGGTGGCTACACATTGTCATGTTGTAAATAAGACAACATCTGTATTGCAAACCCCTCCAGTTTGCTTCTGTTGTTGTTTTTGGCCCATAGAAACCAATGCAGATATTCCGGAACACGAAAGAGCGGCACGGGACACACAAATAAGATCTGAACAGTTGCGGTACACCGTGTGGACGGTCAGTAATTTAGATCAGATTCCAATCGGATACACAAGTAATTGGATTTGGATCGACAGTGTGAACATAGCCTTAGTTTCTACTCCAATTCCTTGTTGAAAAATTATCATTTAAGGGGTGGCTGTCATAACTAGTTTTCATGATTAATGTATGTTTAAATAAATCTCTGAACACTAAGACATCACTATCAGGTAAAAATATGATTATATCTAGTATATATTTAGTTAAATGTTTCTCTCTAGTGTTCTTTTTTTATGAACATTGAATGCCTTTCCTGAGGAAAATGCAGCATTATGTTCACAAACTTTATTGATGTCTTTCTGCAGTTGAAACATGAGAAATTGTTTTCAGTGAGTTCCCTATCTTTCAGTATATCTTCTCTCACGTGGCATTGAAGAGTGTCTGAATTTTTATTTGTTTATTAGAATTTTGTGATAAAATTGACAGAATTTGAAAGCTGATACTGTTTTTGTTTTTTTCTCTCTACAAATAATGTGTTATTTATGCAACAACTAAAAACACAAAACGGCATAAAAGATTGATCTTGACATATACAAAACAATTTTGGTTTGTTAAAGAAATATCGATTAAAAATGAGAAATCTATATTTCCAACCTAGCCCTAGTGGATGAAATGGAGTTTAAGGAGAATATGAAGTCTTGATGGAAGTTGGGACAGTTTGTTACCTATCACGTCTCACTTTGGCCTTTTTAAAATAAATTACTTCATTGACCATATTATTGCATTCTGATGAATTTGATCAAAACCAAGATGAGGAAACTTGTCATATGCCTAAAGCAAACACAAAAAGGTTCTCTGGATCCATCACAGTGACTCCTAAAACATTTATAAGGCTGTGTGCTTGCTTTTCTAACCAATACTCTTCGTTAAAAAAAAAGTCTAGCTGAACTTCACTGTACAGACTTGAATTAATAAAGTGCATTTCATTGACTCCATGTTCACATGTAGGGTAAAGAAAATAGTTGCTAACTTGTTCTACCACTCCAAATTTTTGTTTTGTGTGTGCGCGTATGAGCATGTCAAAAAGTTGCTTCTGACACTATTTTTTTCCCATTTTAGATAAAAAAGAAAGACTCATTAAATGGCTTGACAAGTGCAGTTTTCTTTTTCGTGTTGAAGTATTTTGTTTTCACATGAAGTTTGGGTGGGACTGGGACATATGAAAGGGCTCTTCCCTCCATTTTTCTTAATTGCTAAAATACTACGTGATCATCAACTGCAGGTGGTATTTAGGCTAAAGACAGTCTCATTCTAAAGAGCATCTGATTGGACAAAAATCTGTGTAGTGCAGGATGAGTCATCGATATTTTTGTCTATGTTCCCTGATCAGAGAGACTTTGAATTGTCTGTATATCTTCTAAAGGTGTACTATGTCAACATCAAGGAATGCGTCTAGATCACTTCAAAGCTGACATGCATGAACCAAAAGTTTTGATTTCATAGATATTGAATTTGAGACATAGTATGTCTGTTCAGTCTAATCTTTTCCTCACTCACAGTGGCTTTATATTCTTGTTACTGGCACACTTCTGACACATCTTCTCTGAGGGGATGTCTGCAGCTGAAATGCCCCAGTGAGGGTTTGGCAGTTGGCTGCAGGTCACTTAGGGCTTTCTGTGTGACTTTCTTGTACCATGGAACATGATATTTTCCACCTGAAGTGAGTTAATTACCCAGTGTATGAAACTTGTATGAATTTGTGTATTCTTGCTCTGTAATAGCTCACTAAGACGTATAACTCCTACAGTAATCAGGTACCCTAGCAATGGTTTGTCTGTTACACCAAAATGCTATTGCAGACTATCTGCTCATTGAATTGGTCATCAGTTTAAACCCAGTATGTGTTTGTTTACCATGAGTAATCTTTTTTTGTGTAGTTGATCTTTTTTTGTGTACACTGATTGTGTGCCAGATTTATCATCAAGAGTGTTGAGTCTGGTGTGTTATAAAATCATTATGCTGTTCTTCATCTCTTCCCAGCTCTACTGATTATTAGTTTTTTGTCAGAATGAGTAATCTCACTGAAAACTTGTAATTTGTCTGAAGATGCTTCTATTTCACTGGTTTGTTACTTCAAATTGTGGTAAGACCTTTCAGTTTGTCCCTTTCGGTTATGGGCATATTGTAAAGAACGGCCTTATTAGATATTTAAACAGTGCTTTAACACTCATGTGATGAACACGCATACAAATCAGTATTAAAAATCATTTGATTTGTTCATCGCTTTACAATGTGACTCTTTCTGTATCTCCTCTTTTTTTTAGCATTGAAATCATGCTGCATGAACACTTGCTAGATGCGTCTTAGAGAGCTTGTATTTCTTAGCAGTGTAAACGTGTTGGTGCAGTTCAAGCTGAAATGACTCTAATGAATCAAAATAAGCAGGAATTGATAGGATGGTATAGAAGTGTTTGTCTCGGCATCGAACTATGAAAAGCTGAAGTGCTATAAGAGTCATTGATATAGATGCTTGATTTTGCTGTAAGTGGAAAAACGGCAATGAATTATGGGATATTGTCTGTGAAGCTTTATAGTTGCGCAGATGACGGTAGAATGTTTTAGGTGAGTTGTTTTAACCAACCGGAAGTGGTAATAACACTTAGATTTGCATTGTGCTTCACTAGTTTTTAGGAAGAACTTAAACTGGTTTGTCATATGATTACAGCCAATATTCTTCTTCTTTTTAGGGACCAGTATTTCCCCTCAAGAGAACTCTCATAACCACAGCTCTCTGCACAGCTCCAACTCTCATTCAAATCCCAACAAATCATCCGACACGGTAAGTACTGCATTCTCAATGTTTTCTAACTTGTCTGAATCAGCGTGCATAACAAGGCCATGTTCACGCTTTGGCACAATCATCCTGTTATAGAATGAATGTTTATTGAATAAATCAGAACATTTTATGATACCCTAATTGCCATTTTGTGCTGTTAGTTTTGCATAAATCATATTGAATAACTGTCTTGCTAATAGTCGCAATTAGGATGCTTTAATTTAGTACCAAGGCAAAATTGAAAACATTTATCCTGGCAGATCTGATCAAATATTTCAGACTTCTAATAAGTGGCGTGTTATTTTATGGGCCATTATTTGGATCTGGCATAAATTCGGCAGCACTGTTAAATGTGTTGTCTGGTTGTGTGTCAAACCTCCTGTGTGCAGACCATCTGTCCCCTTTCTGTAGATAATATGAGCTCTTCTGGGAGATGCAAGGCACAGCGTACTTTCACAAGAGTAGAGAAGGGAGATTTAATGCTTTACAGCATTACATCATTCATTTAAGGTTTTGAAACTTGGTAAATTACGATACACATTGAAATCATGTGGTTTGATCTCTGTTAAATTGACATTTAAAAAAATGATTGCAGTCAAGCAGATTATTTGTTAAAAGGCTATTTTGGTCATGGATGAAGCCAAATTGGACCTCATTCAGTGTCTTAAGTCTAAAAAGACTGCCAAGCCATAGTAATATTGAGGGGTTGTTTTGTGAAAAATGTTAGAACGAACCGAGGTAATTTCAACAAATTCGATGAATGGATCTAATATTTGTGGCATAAGCTTGCTTTATGAATCCAAGATTGTTTTGATTAGCCAGCATAAAATTTGAATCCTTTAGTATTGACATGTTATCTCTGTGCTTGTGCCACTGTTGGTATAAAATGGTCTTTGATTATATGTTATGGGGCCACTTTTGATACGCTGCGTAAAATCTCCTCCACACTCTGAAGATGGTGAGATGCTCCACCTACTTTATGAACTCACGCATCAAATCCTCTTCATCTGCTCAATTACCTTTTCCAAGATTTTATGTTTTGTATTAAACCTTGTAATTATGTTATGAAGGTGAGAACTAGCTTTGGGCTGGCATACAGAGGTGAATTCTTTTTTTCATGGTTTGAAATATGTACTACTTAATTGGGGTTTCTTTCAAGGGCAGAGACAGAGTTTAGTGCGCAATGAAATTAACAGTGTTAATCATAGTTCTACATGGAACATCATTGTATTTCTGAGTTATTTTGAGAAATAAACTACCATTCAAAAGTTTGGGGTCAGTAAGAGTTTTTCAAAGGAAGTCTCTACAAGAGACGAGATAACTATCGCACAGGACCCCAATAAATGCATTGCTAGCAAAAAATATAGTCAGAATACATGTCTTATTTTGAATGACCATCCAGGCAGAAAGATGCTTTTTCACTACAGCTAATCCATGACCCATAGGCCAACGCGGAAACTTGTCGTTATTTTAATTCCGGTTGGTGATGTTAGTGGCACATAAATTGTACACTTTAGCTTCAATAATTGAGACTGTGTGGTGTGAGGCTTTTACAGTCAGACTGCTAGTAAGTGGAGGGTGTATTCAGGCAGATTAAAGAGGCATCCTGCAGGGGCGATGCACAGAGATCCACCTCATCAAATATTACACATGCTTGCATCAGGATTCAGCTTGCATGCGCTCGCTCTCTCTCGCTTGCACGCTCCATCTGTCTGTCTCTCTAATGCTCCTGTTCCCTCTTTTCTTCCCAGACGTATACTTTATTTTAAACATCCTCATACTGTTGCTCTGTTTGGCCTTTCCTTAAGTCAGAGGAAAAACAACAAACACCTAGATTGTCTTCTCTTTTTTCCCTCCCTTTCAGGTCTTTCCTTTTGTTTTTGCCTTTGTTCTTTTCCCCTCCCTTCCTTTCCACCTTCCTTCCTTTACCGCTCTTTTGTCTTTAACACCTCCTGTCGCTTTAAACAATCTCAATGTTCCCAGTCCTCACACCTGTTGTTTTTCCTTCTATTCAGCCGTATGAGCCAGCAGATGATTGGTCTGAACACATCAGTTCTTCAGGGAAGAAGTACTACTACAACTGCAGGACAGAGGTGTCTCAGTGGGAGAAACCCAAAGAGTGGCTGGAGAGGTATTAAACATGCACTCTTTCAACCCTCGCCTCAAACACAAATTGTGCTTAATTATACACTAATACTCTAATCCATGCACCTTGCCCGTGAAACATCAGGTGATCGATGCAAGTAGAAAATGTTTAAACTAGTATGTTTCTGCAGAAGATTTCCAGCAGTCATATGGAAAATGCTTTTTAGCAGCTCTTTGCTTTCGCATTATGCAGTCATAGGTAGGGATGGGTGATGTGGCCAAAATATTATCACAATATTTTTTTTAGATATATTTTTGCTTTCCACATATGTTAGACTTTGAGAATTAATGTAAACTTGTTTGTTCACAATTAAACTCCACAGAGTAAGCTACCTTTTTAATTTAGTCTAATTTGTTTTCCAGTAGATTTTTTTGAGATTCTGTTTATTTAATACAAATTCATGTAAACTTTAAAAATGTAATCAAGTGTTGATTCAATGTAATCAAATGAAAATATAACAATTAATTTACAACAAAACATTGCATTTTTATTTTGTGTCAAATAAGTTTGTGTGAAAAAATATATTGGTTGTATGATAATTAGAAACAACAACAATATTATTATTATTATTATTATTATTATTATTACTTTAAGAAGGACATTTTAGTGTACAGTAGTGATTTATTTCCGTCATAATTTCTTGAAGTTAAACTGAACATTTATTTTGATGGTTTGTCGTGAAGATCTTTCAGTTTTAGTTTCAGTGTATATTTGACGGTAGTTTTTCTCAAATTAAACTGTAAAAAGTTTGTGAAGTGACTCTCAAAGCAGCTCTGGAGATTAAATTCATGTAGTTCGTATATTGAGACGGCAGACACTGGAAACACTGTGAGTGTCAGATGTGTGAATTTGTGTATCGGGTGAAACTACGTTGTTCGTTCACAAGAGACGCAGAAATCACTTATTAGCAACATGCACTGACTGTCTGTTGTTGTGTTTATTTCTGCTGTGTGATAGGCTGTTCGATTAATCCATGTCAAGTAAAAATGTCCAGAGCCTAATAGGGATGTCCCGATCCGATCCACGGCATCGGTATCGTGCCGATACTGGCCCAAAACGCTAGATCGGATATCGGAGGGGAGAAAAAAAATTATCCGATACCTATGATCCGATACCCATTAGGGGTGGAACGGTACGTATTCGTACTGAACGTACGTTCGGTGCATGGATTTACACAGAGAATACACGGTATAAAAATAAATAAATCTCGCGTGCACATTAATTAATGTAATACGGAACTAACGTTACTGTTAGATACGCGCATATGCGGGTTCTTTAGGGACACCTAACAGGGCTCCAGACTAACTTTTTTTATTAGGAGCGCTGGAGCCCCTGACTTAAAATTTTAGGAGCGCAAGCAGAAAATTTAGGGGCACACCTTAAATCACCTTGCAATGCAATTATTCACATTTTCCCCCAAAATAACTGTATTACTGACAAATGCTTTGATAATAAATAGCCTTAACGTACAGAAATGACAATGTGCAGTTTTATTTTAAGTTCACAGGCTCCAGACTAACATTTGAGGGCAGCGGCACTAAGTTCTACAGAAAGTATTTGGTAGCACTGTGGGATGACAAAGCACTGAGATTAATTTGAGGTGTATAGACAAAGTTAACTTTAATTATTATCATTCATAATGTCTTAATATTAATTCAAAAGCAAAATGAGTGACAAAATAGATATTAGGGAGTGAAAATAGCCAATAAGTGTCCTCTGCAGGTATGTTTACAATAGTAATTTAATCTTTTTTCTTTTTTTTAAATAAGTGTGAGTTTTCCTACTTCTTGAAACTTTTAGTTTTATAAATAGGGACAATCTTTAAAGGATGAACAAAAAATGTTTTGGTCAACACATTAAAAATAACATTTAAATAAGATATTATAGTTTTGAAGTGCTGGAAAAAGATGTGTAGGCTACTGTTATAACCACAGTATACCATAGTTAGCCTACAGTAAGTGTTACTACATTAAATCCATGGTGAATGTTGCTGATCTGTGGACCTAAAGCCTTCTATAACTTGTTCGTTCATGGCACATGTTTCTCCTGGTTTCCACGTCAGCGCTGTTTGATCTAATATGGTTTATAACAGAGAATTCTGCGTCAAATCTGAATGTTTCTCACTGGATCTCGCAGCAATGTTATTCTGTCGCGAACTCAATGGATTTCTTCACTGGATCTCCACGATGTAACCGTTTCGTGTGATCGAGATCGGCCCACAACTGGCGAGAGAAGCTCTGCGCTGTCTATTATTGGTTTGAACGGTCTTAAACGGTCTATGAAGCAGAAATTAGTAGCGCAGCGCAGTTTTTTTTCGCTTTCATTTTGTTTTGTTTATTAACATGTCACGGAATACTCTATGCTTGAGGCTGAGAATGTGTCTAACTAGCGTATTGTGTTTAAACTGCGAAGTGCCTGCACTGTCTGCAAACTTCGTTTTCCCCGCAGTTCTGGGGTAGCGACTGCAACATTCGCAGCTCATGGAGTTCATCTCCTTACAGTACCTCAACCAGCTGAATTCTCGTAGTCAGTCTTCCCGAAAATAGTGGGTTCAGGGCAGGCCTTTATCACCTTACAAACCTCTGACTCTGAATCATCATCCGACTGTGTCTGTCCGTGACATTGATATTTGTCTCCGTCTCCTTTCCACGGACGTTTACGCGCGCTCGATTATCTCTAGGACCCTCCCCCTCCACACATTAGCCAGTTACAGTGGCCATTCCCTATTCTTCTCACACTCATTGGCCTGCCACACATTCCGGATTCATTGACGCGCCCCTTCCAAGTTTAACATGAAAAAAATAATACAATTACTGGTCGCACATGTGCGACTGGATGTAAAATTCAGTCGCACACTCTCAAATTTTGGTCGCAAAATGCGACCATTTGGTCGCAGTCTGGAGCCCTGCCTAATCTGTAGCCCGCCTTAGCTCTGAACGCGCGTCTATATCGCTTCAAACGCTCACTTTATCATTGTACGCGCGCGGCGCGTCCTATTCGCTTTGGACGCGCGAATGGATTCAAACTGTTCAAGCATCGAACTAGACGCGATAGACGCAAATTTGACGCTCTATTCACGTTTGGTGTGAACGCAGCAAAATGAACAGGCTGCGATGTCAAGATTGCAATGCTGGAGTGTGTGTCAGAGAGAGAGAGGCACGGGCGCGATCGAACAGTGGAAACATAAAAACATACTCCGTCATTTTCATACAGGACATCATTAAAACTGCAAAAAGTGTTTAGCCTACTTATATTTGTGTAAAACACAACATTGTGCTTTTGTCAAACTGTAAACTCTTGTCAAACTGTAACTGTCACCCAACCAAAATCACACACGCACACACACACACACGCTGTTTAAAAGCAAAAATGATCTCATCTTTTGGACATTCATCATTGCATTGGTTTTCATTTCTTGTCCTAAAACAGAGCACTAATCTGTTTATTTTTAAGTTACACATTCTACATTGAATAAAAAAGAAAATCAAATGTGTTTTTAAAAGTAGTATTATTTTATACAGAAATAAGTTATTTATAATTCAGATGAGAATAAAGTTAAAGTTAATTAAAATTTTAAGGAAACAAATATATTGATCTGAAATATAGCAAATTAATTTTAAATTCATTCAGGTTACCAAACATATCTCAAGGTCTTTTGAATAAAGGCTGGCAGTCTTTCATTATCAACTGTTGTTGTGGACTATATACTGGAGAAGTATTTGTTCTCCATTTGAGTGAGATGTTTTTATGTGGCTAATTGAGCAAAGTGCTTCCATTATATTTTATTATTATTAGTATTAGTTCAAGAATAAAATAAAAATATCGGATTGATATCGGTATCGGCAAATAGCCAAAGCTGCGGCATCGGTATCGGAAGTGAAAAAGTGGTATCGGGACATCCCTAGAGCCTAACATCGTTATCGACGGATCTCGATATGATATCGTTAATCGCCCAGCCCTAGACTTAGGCTTGTTTCACATATCTTGCATCTGCAGCACATCAGCAAAGAAGTGGTGTAATGGCAACAGCATCACGCATTGAGCTTTCAAACTGACAGCGCGACTGAGCTTTCACAGAGATCGTTTATGACCTTCATTAATTGGCGATGCTTCATAAAATGTTTTGCAAAAGATTGTGATGATAAATTGTCAAAATACCCCACAACCCAGTATGCAGCAAAAATAAGCTCAGGGCTGCAACTGCTTCTGTTGTATAGAACCATCCATGTGCACTAGGTTCTGCATGATTTGGCGGGGAAATCAGACTTAATTTCTTCATTTTATAAAAAACATCAAACTTTTAGTTTGCCAGAAAACCGCAAGGAGCCCTTAAAGCTTCTTTTGTTGACAACAGCCGGTTTATAAGTACTTCGCATTACAATTTTGGAAAGATCATGTTGTTTTTCAAAATGCATTTTAAGTGACCTCAGACTCACTGCACACACAGAGATGCTCTGAGACACTGAAAACTAGACGCTGGTCATGTGTTAAAGTACACAGTGCTGTGCTTCACTTTGAAACAATATATATTAGCACATATGTAATTAAATCACAGCCTTTGGGGTTTGATAATCACGCTAAGCCATATCGCGATATTGGTTTTGTATCATTTGTGAATGTCTTCCTGTTTCAGAGAGCACAGGCAGAAGGAGGCAACCAAGACGGCTGCAGTGGTCAACAGTTTCCCTAAAGACAGGGACTACAGGCGTGAAGCCATGCAGGCTACTCCCGCCAGCTTCTCCATCTCTAGTAAGTCTGAAAACCCACATCATTCAGCTGTGTAATGTGTCTGTAAAGGTTGTTTAAGTGAGTGCAGTCCAGTTTATTGGGGTAATCTCAAAAGTGATGCAGCATCTCTATAACCAGGAATGTCATCATGGAAAAACTTTGTGTTCTGAATCAAAGGCCAGAATCGGTTGTTTAGGCTTCAAACTGTGTTCTTAAAGGGGTCATAAAATGCATATGTTTCTTGAGCAAAGTTTTTTTTGAAAAAACTAATTGGAAACGGTGTCAAAATTTCAATGGACGTTAAAGTAAATGGCCACTGCTGTGATTGATGAACTTGGTTTACTCATACTGTGTCCATGCTCTTCCCCACAGCATGTGTGATTTGTGGTTTTCTGCTCGAGTTGTAATAGTGCTGTATGTGTTTGAGCCCGAGTTTGATTAAAATGAACAAATGCAACCACATAATTTTCCTCTGAGGTCAAAATTCTTGGCAATGCTGTAGTTTTCAGTACAAGATTTTTTAGAAAAAACTGCAACATTTTGACAATTAAGAATCTGTTGTAAAATGATACAAACAAATAGAAACATTCTTTCAATCGGTCAGGCACATAATTAAAATAAACTTCAACCATGCAATTTGTTTACATTCAGGAACAGAATAACATCGGACGATCTTACTCTACAGTTTATTTCACATTTGTGATTGGACAGGCTAAGTTTTTTTTAAGAGCACACCTTGATAATACATGCACGTTAAGGGTCATGTAGAGAGAAATTGTGATGCCACGAATGGGGTGATTTCAAATCCTAGCGTTTCAGAAGGGAATGATTATACAGTACTGTGCAAGTTTTAGGCACGTTAGTATTTTCACAAAAAAATGGGTTTAAGCCAGTTATTTATATATTTTGATGCACACAGAGATCTGATCTCACAATCCTCGAGTCTCAATGCCCTGTGATCACATCAAGAAACAGAAAAAACTGAGACAGACTAAATCCAGAAGAACTGCGGCAACGTCTCAAACGCTTGAAGAAATAGTGATTTGATTTGGGTAATAGAAGTTCATTGATAAATAAAATCTCTTTGACATTATTTTTGAAAGCATCCTCACATTACAGCATTTTTATGCCTAACACTTCACAGTACTGTAGCTTTGCAGGTAGGTTTCTAGTGTTTTGGTGATGTTGTCACAGTTCTTCTGGTTTTAAGTCTGTCTCAGTTTTTTCTGGTGCCAAATATTGATAAACTAAGGTGCTCTAAATAGATTCCCCTGCTCCCAGTGTCGCTTCTTAATGGCTCATCACATGAATCTGGGAAACATGAACATTAGCTAAATAGCCCAAGAAAAATAGTTTTTTAACGGGATGGCGGACAGCAGTGTGAGTAAAATAATAGATGCCCCAGCCACGTTTAAGTCCAAAATCTGGACTCACTTTGGCTTTTATACCATTGATGGGACAAACAAAATCAACACTATATGCAAGAACTACCTGGTAAAAGTAAAGTGCTCGGATAATACCACAAAGATGCAAAGCCACTTGCCACGGGATCATCCTGATTTAATTGAAAATGTTTAATTTACTTAAAGTTAAAAGCAAAAAGGGAAGAGATATTGATGCGTAGTATATCAATGCAATAGTTTGAGCCTTTTCTTTTAACAGTTTTAAATTTCAGTTACTGTGTGCATGAAGAACTATTCACAGTGCTCTCTACTCCAGTGTTGTGATCTGAAAGACACCTGGGAGAAAGTTACATGAACAGCAATAAACTCCAGCAAGATAAAGGCCTCGTTTACACTGTCAGTGAAATGTGACCCAATTCCGATTTTTTGTGTGTTCTATGACAGTGTAAACAGGAAAAAAACGCATGCATTCGGATATGTGCCAATGCGACTGTCATGTAAACAGGCAGATCGGATTTTCTGAGGCATTAGGCAACGTCTCCGCGGTTTAATGACGAGAGAAACCCCGACGTGCATCTGCAAAGGGACGGATGACCCGACGAAACGTTGTGTCGTTGTAGGAGAGGAATGTGAACAAACGTTGACACGTACACAACAAAATTTTGGACCCACTGCTCCTCGTTAAAGTCAATATTTAAAGCCAATATGCTCCCACCAGTCCTGAGATCTCTCTCATACACAATAACTGAAGCATATGCGCAATGATGGCACTTTTCGTCCTCCTTCGCCTCAAAATCATGGTGATGTTTGGCGAACTTCGCATATATCGCAGAGCTAGCATCAAGCATATTTCGCGCCCGCCCATCTGTGCAAGATAATTTAACCCTTTAAGCATGCGCGATGTTTCAGATAGTATGGCAAGTGTAAACACATGAATCGGATATGGGTCACAGTTGAAAGAACGTGTAAACAGACGGTCAAAAAAATCAGATAAAGGTAACAAATCAGAATTGGGCATCAAGACCTGCAGTGTAAACGAGGCCAAAGTCATATTATTTGAAACCATAGACCTTTATCTACAGATCAAGTATAATAATAGGAACATTGAATCATCTTTGAGAGAGTTTCATCATGTTGACTGTCATAACCGAACGTGACATGCTGTTTGAATGCTGAATGGAGAATGACTGACAGCACAGTGCAGGGAAGAGTTTACGTGAACATGAATTTAACAACTTCGATATTCATTTCTGTCACATTAACATATGGAATGGCTTTAGAACACATATAATATAGTGCACAAAAAATGTATGGTGCTTTATGTTTTTGTGCCTTTTGTGAGGTTTAACAATAACACCGAATAGTATACGCACAATATCGGATTTGGTCTGGTCTCGTCTGACCGATACCCGATCCGGCAAAGAATGGCGGTATCTGAGCCGATACGGAGTATCGGATTGGCGCATCCCTAGTTTTGTTTCTTTTCATATGTTTCGTTGGGTAGACGTACAGAGAGATAGAGAGGATACACTATGTAGGTAGCAGATGATGGATACATTTGTGGTGTGAAGGTTAAATATATAATTTGTAATTTGCAATTTGTTGCAGAGTCATTACTGAGATACTCTTTTCCTTTTTTTCCACAAACGATCACAGATTGGTTTTGTATTTATAGAATGACAACATTCAGAGATTTTGCAATGTTTTTATGTCTCTAACTTCTGCTTATCCGCACCACCCACGTAAGCAGTGTCAGGGTCTCCTTGTCCATGCTGGTAGGAGGCAGCAGCAAGTCTTTGCCTTATGCAGCATTAGGGATGCGCCAATCCGATACTCAGTATCTCTATCGGCTCCGATACTGCCATTCTTTGACGGATCGGGTATCGGTCAGACGAGGCAGATCCAAATCCGTTATTGTTCGTATACTATTTTGTGTTATTGTTAAGCCCCACAAAAGGCACACAAACATTATAAAGCACCATAAAGTTTTCGTGCACTATATTATAAGTGTTCAGAAGCCATTCTATAGTATAATGTGAGGTAGAAATGAATATTTAATTTGTTAAATTCAAGTTCACGTAAACTCTTCCCTCCACTGCGGCTGTCAGTCATTCTCCATTCAGCATTCAAACAGCGTGTCGCGTTCAGTTACGACAGTCAACACGATGAAACTCTCTCCAAGATGATTCAGTGTTACTATCATCATACTTGATCTGTAGATAACGGTCTAACGGTTTCGCATAAAATGACTTTATCTTGCTGGACTGTATTGCTGTACCTTAATCATGTTACTTTCTACCGAGTGTCTGTTAGATCACAACACTGGAGTAGAGAGCACTATAATTGTTCTTCACGCATGCAGTTACTGAAATTTAAAACTGTTAAAAGAAAATGCTGAATAATCTATTGCATAGATAGATGCTGTATAATACACTACGCATCAATATGTCTTTCCTTTGTGCTTTGAACTTTTCAATGCGGACTCGACGCGCTGTGTAGGGTTGGGCGATGTCTACAAATTTGGCATCAGACGATGTCTACAGTGAAACATCGCGATGGACGATGGGGGTCGGGGGTAACGTAACATTCTAATTTTCCACTAGATATTTCCCTCTATATCTCATCAGCAATTTCGATTTTGGCACATTGCAGCAGCTGACCACTAAGGAGCAAATATACAGTGACGTGACATAACTGTCAGATTCAAACTGTGCTTTCAGCGCTTGCCGGCTCAACATCGTGATGTCTATCAGCCATCGCGATGGACGGTGGCATCGTCTATCGGCCCAACTCTAGCGCTGTGACTCCATGTTGCTTCAAGCGCATCATTCTGTGCTCTGGATGTGCATGCGCGCTTTCTGCCGCACTGTATTGGAGCCTTTCAAATCATAATACTTTTGTGCAATGAAAGATTATTAATGGCCTATCTTGTTCTGTCCTATCTATCATATGTTGCTGCCTCATTAAACAGCTGCGCTATATGTTTAAAAAATGTCTTAATCTTATAGTATTTATAGCAAAAAAAAAAAATTACCTTTTTGATTTTTTTTATCTTGTTTTTCATGAATGTATTTTCATGTACAACAATACAACGAGCAATGTGTAACGTTTTACTAGATTTAGTACTACAATTATTGTCTCTTTGTTCCCCACTAAATGTTTTTTTTTTTCACTAAATTTTCAAATTTTATCAAATTGTGCACTCGTGATTTTTCTAGAGTCAGTTTTACTGCTGAATTATCCACTGATAGATTATAGATATAGATCATAGATTATGATCATATTTTTTTGATTTGTTGTTTTTCTTTATATTGAAGTTGTCTGTATTAAGTAGATTGTTGAACACACAAAAGAGTGATTATCAGTTCAACACACAGAGTTATAGAAATTCAACTTAATAAAAAAAAAAACTGCACTGGTATTGGTATCGGTCGATACTCAGAATTTTTGGTGTCGGTTCTGAAAAAATAGTATCGTGCATCCCTATTGCAGCCTGACGTGATAATGCTCTTTAAACACTCCTGTGCTACATGCTGCTTTTTTTCTTATTTGCCAGTAATCGTGGAAGTACTTCTCTTTGAGTTTAGTTTTCAGTTCTTGGCTACATCAAAGCAGCTGGAAAGTAGCAGGTGCTAAGCAGTAGGTTTAAGGCACAGAGTTTCCACTGTCATGGGAAACCTGAGAATATCAGGGAATTTTAAAATAGTTTTCCAGGCCTGGAAAGGATGTTAACTTCCTTGACTTGAGTCATGGAAATTTCTGTAATGAATAATAAATTTTTGTTGTGCTCTGTTCTAAAGTATTTCTTCAATTAGATATTGCTCTTGGGTAGAGTAAAATTGCTTGCAAGCGTAGCAATCTTCGATTTTGTATGAATCATCTTTTTTTTCCCTAATGAGTCAGCCAAGCCAGAACACACATTATTCTAAATGATTCATTAATGAATCATACTGAATTTGATTTAATTTAAGTCCTTATCAAATGAGGCAAATGATTGGAAAGTAATTCATTTGTCAGGAATTGTAATCGCTTAACATTTAATGGACATAGCATTGTGAACAGGGAAAAGTGCCTTAAGAAGAGATTTTACTAGTACTTAAGGATTTACCCCACAACTAATTTCATTAACGTTTAAATGGAAATTTTGTAACCGACTAGTCTAACAAACCCCCATAAGAACGTCAAAAAACGAAGCGATCTATTTGAAATGGCCTACTTAATCTATGAATCAAACTGAATTTGTTGCTTAGCGATTCGTGGATCGATTCTGTGATTTTCGGCATGCATCGCAATTCTCTCTCCAATCAATTCTGAGCTTAGTTTTTGGCGAATAATTGACCGATTACCGAAATAATCGTTAGTGACATCCCTAAATGTAACATTAACTTGACAGTATTTTGAAATTAGTCTTTGTAAAAAGAAATAAAACAAACAATTAGGGCAAATTCGGGTCTGGCAATTGCTCAAATGGTGGGTTCATTATTATTCTTAATGAAAAACACAACAACAACAACAACAACAACAAAAAAACAGTACAATGACAAACTTGCTTAAAAAGGTGCTTTTATATTTTGCATTGAAACCAAATCTTCCCCCGTCGTCTTGTCAGTCAAGAGTGAGGGGAAATCTGACTGCTGTTACGACTCTTGTTCGGCTCATGCTGCATTGAATTTAATTGCAGAGTCTGTTCTCTAACTGAACTAAATTTTTATTACTATAAAAAAGCAAAACCGCGGTGCCGCGGTGGGCAAGTGATTATACCGCTGTTGCGGCTGAACACAGACTACCGCAGCAAGCCTAACAGGCAGATTTGCCTGTAATGATTTTTATATCTTTGTCCAAAGCTTGCTGTGTTTTTTATGATGAGAAGCTGTGCGCTGTCTCTTAATTGTTTTTTAAGCAGCTCAGAGCGCTTGTTCTGAGGGCACCTGTTAAGAAATGTTCAGTAGCGTATCGCCATGTTTCCAGCATTGGGAATCGTGGGCTATTTTTAGATCCTGACATATGCAGCAGTTATTAAACAATGAAAATTCAGTTTTTGAATCAACTGTCTATAAGATGTTTTCAGGTGACATCTTGACTGTTGATGTTTTGAGTATCCTTAGGCAAAACCTGAAATAGCTACTGAGAAACTTTCAATAAGCTGTTTCAGGGTTAATTTTGTTGATCTGCTTGGTGTCAGATTGAGATTTTATGAAGGCCACACAACCACGGTCTAATTTAGAAAGTTTAGAGGGTTTGTTTTTTTCCACTGTGCAGCCGCTAAGCGTTAAGGGTGGGAGAAAAAATGATTCTCAAATGCATCACGATTCTCTCTTCAACTATTTTGAATTGTTTCAGAGAGCTTAGTTTTTTTTGTGTGTGTGTGTGTGATGGTACTTGTGTACTAGAGATGCGCGATCAGCTCTAACGTCACCTGAATCCACTGTTAAAAATAAATCAACCATCCAGAACCTATGATTTTCTCTGATTTAGATATCCACACCCGACCCGCTCCCGATTGTCACATTACAATGATTCTAATTCACAGTATTAAGCGTGATGATATGGTAACATATATTAAAGTGTAAATTGCAGGTTAACCGCCACAACCAATTAATGTGTAAATTAAAGTGCTCAATATGTATATATTTAAACATTTCTGTCTTAAAATGCGTTAAAATAACATTTATTGGGGTTTCTTTAAAGGTAGCATGTTTAACAGTAACTGGGTGATGACGTCATAAGAGGGAGTAGCAACCCATACTCCGCTAGATTCCTACGGTTTGTGGCTTGACTATGGAGAACGACTGGGAGACTGAGGAGGTGGGAAACTAGTGTTGTCAAAGTACCGGTACTTCGGTACCAAGTCGGTACTGAAAATGTGACGGTACCAGCATTTCTGTAGTAGCCTACCGGGTATATTCGGTACCCACTAATAGGAGCTGCTGTCAGTCGCTTCCGTGTTTA
This sequence comes from Abramis brama, assembly GCF_963993115.1. Taxonomy (NCBI): domain Eukaryota; kingdom Metazoa; phylum Chordata; class Actinopteri; order Cypriniformes; family Leuciscidae; genus Abramis; species Abramis brama. Next base: position 15,801,558 of record NC_139976.1, on the reverse strand, counting down.
TCTAAGCGCGGGGCTCCAGACTAACTTTTTTACTAGGAGCACTGTAGCCGATATATACCACGATATAGTGTCTGTGTATATTAAACTGCAAAAAGACTATTTAAATATTAACCTTGCATGTTCTGCTTGTCTCTGTGTGAATGAATGGCGCAGACGCGTGGTGTCATTTACCCCACACACACACACACACACACACACACACACACACACACACACACACACACACACACACACTGAAGCACGAGTGACGCTCGCGCTGTTTTCAGTCTCTCCTGCCAGTCACGATATGATGACATGATAAAATTAATCTCCAGAGCCACCCTTGAGTCATTTTACCGTTTCATTTGAAAAAAACTATCGTCATACACACACAGAAACTCAAAGGTCTTCACGGCAACCCGTCAAAATAAAAGTTCGGTTTAACTTTGCATTTTGACGCATGCTGCCTGAACCCGTTTGTTTTGCGAATAACTTGCTCTCATTTCAGGCAGGATCACGGTCATCTTGAAGCCAGCACACACGATTATGTTTACAATTGAGTTATTTCAATATAACTGTTAGCCTACTTGCCGTTAGACTAATGGTAACTCTAGGCTTGGAGTCCCTCTTATGACGTCACGCCCAGCCTAGTGGAAGGGAGAGGGAGTGCTTTAAACCACTGTAAAAAGTACCAACTTTTCATATTATATTCAGCATTTTGGTATAAAAAACATACAAAACAGTGGTAGGCGGTTCTTATCTTTATGTATAATAAGCACATTGCATTATCTTCGTGAAAAATTTTACCTGCAATTTACACTTTAAGCAAAGGCTAGGTATAGACTTCATTAGTTTGTCATAGCGCTTCACAGCTGTTACATATCACATACCCAGCTCTTGATTTGTCTTAGTTAAGTACTTCTCTGAAATGTTCCCACACTCTACTTTTCTTTCCTTCTATTTGTTTTGTTTAATTCTCCTTCTTGAAATTTCTCTCGGATCTGTTTTGCCTCCATTGCTGCTTAAACAAGTGGACCCTGCAATTGCGTAGCTTAATGAGTCCAAATTAGTCCCTGATGAAAAATTAAGCTTTAAACACTTTAATATTTCCATTAATAATTTATCAAATCCACCCGCAATTAATTGGGATGTTATTTATTCCTTGGCCTGCCCAACCAGTGGATTATCCACAGTGTCCACGGATATAACAACGATCTGTGCATCACTATTGTGTATAGGGTTGGGAATCGTAAGACATTTTCCGGTTCCGGTTCCGATTCCGGTTCCGCCAAACGATTCCGGTTCCGGTTCCGGTTCCCATTCAATAAAAAATATTAAAACAACTAATAAAAAAATTGTAGTAAGTGAAAAATCCACAATCCTTTTTGTGTTTATTTCTTATACTTGTCAAATGAGTTTGACAGACTGGTAATGTCAACAAATTCAACATATTATTAAGCAATTTTTGCAAAAAAATATTATTTTTTCTGAAGGAAAATAAAAATGTCTGCATTCTCTAGAATAATTTGGGACCTCTCCTAGCTTATTGTATTTCCAGCAGTGGAGAATACCTCTCAGAAGGGGTAGAATATGCTTGTATGTAAGATGTGTGTAGAACAGATTATTTTTTAAAATCGTTTTGAATGATTGATTCATAAAGACTTTACTTGTTTCATTAGGCTACTGGATAAATCAGCGCTCTAGCAGTTAATAAACAGAACTGCATGCGTCTTGCGGAAGAACATTGTAGCCGGAGCTACTTCTCTCTATTTATGTCTATGGCGAGTCACGCAGGCACTGGGCTACTCCGCAGCGGCTGAGATCCGCCAGTCTAAAGTATAGTCCAAGTATAAACGCTTATTGCAGGCTTAACGTAGTAATTCAGGATAAGACAAAAACACGGTTTGAAAAAAAAGGCATTCATGATGCACTCGCTCATTCTATACATTTTGTAAATTCTGAACACAAAGAAGTTACGGACTGCGTCTTTATGAATGTTTTGAAGCATCAGATGTAATCGATACACTCGTTATCTGAAGGCAGCGACTTTCAAAAGGTGATTTACAATATTTTGGTTGCTACCGTAGACATCAGTGTTTATACTCGAATTATAAACTTTTATCTCAGTACTTCTGTGATCATTTGAATATTTGTAACAGAAATATCGATACTGTGTGATTGTAAAGCCGTTTCATATTGGCAACTGCTCTCTCTGGGTCAACAACAGCGCAAACAGATTTGAATGTTCAGGGGTGAGGTTTTTGTTATTTAGGAATAAGATCGCGTGGGTGTTTGAATCGAGATCTTTTAAAGATTAATCGTGCAGCTCTGACTGTCTTTAATTCTCTCTCTCTCTCTCTCTATGCGTTGATATCTGACGCAAAACGTATTTGAGTAGCGCGAGGGCTTTTCAGTGCATTCATTACTATTTTAATATGAGGTGAGACGTCGCTATTAAAGGATAAGCTTCCAGCGCACTTCCCCCATCAGAACCGTTTTCGGAACCGAAACCTAGGAATTTCACACGGTTCCGGTATTTTTTCAAAAACAGTACCGGTTCTGGATAAGAACCGGTTCTCGGTTCCCAACCCTAATTGTGTACGCTAAAAATAGATGTATTCTGTCTTTAGCGTACCATTGGAAAAAGTACATAAACTTGCATAAGGTTTCATGGTTGATGTGAAATACAAGGGCGATCGTGAGATTCATAGCACAATCTCGCACAGTCTTCACTGCTTTGTGAGAAATGAGCAGTTTGCTTGAAAATGTGCGGTTTCACTCTCCGTAATTTCAGTGTTTTACTTTCCAAATACTCAATTATGCCGTTTGAAATGCAGAATAAATTTTACACATGCAACCCACTTACTGACAGATGTCTGCTTTCAAATGCTAATTTTTTTATGATGTGAATTAATGTAAACACAGCCAGTTGTCTTTGGACAAAACTTCTGATATGTCAAAATAGGACTTTGGCTTTAGTATGAATGCGGCCCATTAGACCTGCCGTGTCTATGATGTTATTAGTAATAATCAAACTGCAGTAATGCTGAGAAAAGAGAAAAATCCCTCACAGCCCTTTTCTGGAAAACTTTGACACTGAGAGCTTTGTTTATTGCTTGTAATCCATTTCTTTGTTCCCCTTTATTTATTTTTAATTGTATGTTTTTAAATGTGATTTAAATTACAATTTTACATGCAATTGTTTTGATTTATTAGTTTGTAATATTTTAAAAAGTACTTATACAAGTCGTTTAAAAAAAATGCTGAAATTTGATATTTAAAGTTGGTAAAATAAAAAATAAATAAAAAAAATTAGATCAAGAACTGTTTTCGAATTGGATTGTGATTCCCAGAATTGGATCTGATCATGTGCCTAAAGATTCCCATCCCTACTGAACATCATTAACTTCTATTATGTGATTTCTTTGAACCTTTTTCCCCTATAAACAGAGTCTTCGAATGCCACAGAGAAGCCTTCCTCACTCACACCCTCTTCTTCCTCTGCTGCTGTGTCTGGCTTAAGCATGGCCAACTCAGCCAGCGCCGCCTCTGGCTCCACAGTCCCGGTTTCTCCAGTGATGCAGTCGCCGGCCCCGCCCACTCTTCTCCAAGACCCCTCCCTCTTACGCCAGCTCCTCCCCGCTCTACAAACGGCCCTGCAGTTGAACAACGCCAGTGTAGACATGGCCAAGATTAATGAAGGTAAGTTTACTGCATTTGTCAACGGATAGGATATGGACCGCTGAAGCTGTTAGCAGACATTTTCATCCAAAACTTTAAAGGGACAGTCCCACTTAAGGAACCTGAGGTTAAAAATCTTGCTTATGGTACTGCGGTGATGGCGGTAACCTTTGAGCTTTAGCCACTATGACTTCAATGTGGTGTGTTTGCAAGTATAGGTTTTGCAGCTTTATTCTTGTTGGGTTTCTTGTACCACTCAAGCAGGTGTATAGAATTGCTTGTGTACTCGTGCATGCTGGGTTTGCGTCAGCTTTTCCTCTCTTAACTTCACATATCAGGGATGAATCATAGCTTTGCTGCTTCTTGAACATGGCCTGTGTGAATTGCCATTTGTGAGCACGTCATTGCTTCTTGCTTGCATTGGCCGCATTTGCAAACTATGATACTCAATTACCCGCTGATTCTCCGAGCCAGAGCTAGGGCAAATGAGAAGTTTGGTCCAAATAGTCTGGATTGGAGTTTGCTCTCTAATCGCTGCATATTGCACATGTCTAAACAGTGAAATTGGCATGACCCAGTGCCAGGACTGCTGTATCCTTTCCTCAAAATGCATGAATATTGGAATTTGTTGCAGTGCAGTCCCTGTGGTTCAAGCTGTGGTGAAGTGCTTTGCTTAGAGGTGTTCAGTTCTCGATCATCCCACTTGAAACTGAAACTTAAAAATAATTTCTGACCTAGGGTTGTCATGATACCAATACCAGTGAAATTTCACTATTTTCTAACAAAAAAATATATATATAAATATACATGTGTATATGCTATTGAAAGTTAAATAAACTGGGTCAGAAGTTTGGGGTCAGTAAGATTTTTTTTTCTTTTTTTTTTTTTAGTACAATTTAAGAAATTTTACTTGAGCACCAATCAGCATATTAGAATATTATTTCTGAAGGATCATGTGACTGGTGTAATTATGCTGAAAATTAAGCTTTGCCATCACAGGAATAAATAACATTTAAAAAATATATTAAAATAGAAGTTATCTTAAATTGTCGTAATATTTGACAATATTACTTTTTACTGTAGACACCTTTTAGCACTCTGAATGATTTCAGTACTGTTCTTTTGACTGCTTCCTGTCTTCACATTTTGTCCTTGCTTTCTTGCTTCATTCTCTGTGTTCTCTCTGTGTTCTCTGTAGTTCTCACGGCTGCAGTAACTCAGGCTTCGCTGCAGTCCATGCTCCATAAGATCCTGACTGCTGGTCCGTCTGCCTTCAACATCACAACTCTGCTCTCCCAGGCTACTCAGCTGTCCAGCCAAGGTACACACACACACACACACACACACACACACACACACACACATACACTAGGGGGCTGGACGATATGGCCTAAAAAAAAACTTGCATCACAGTAAGTGTATAGTTATTGTCAAAACATTTGGTAACTAAACAGAATTTTATTAAGTTTAGTGACAACACAATGTTTACATGGCACAATGACTTGGTATGCTACTGTTTTAATTATTGCTTGACACAAATTTCACAATTTCAATGATTTGATTCTGATCTTGATTCAATATTGATTCCTTTGGATAAATATTAGGCACAGTAGATACATGTTAATTTTTCTCAAAAAAAAATCTCACCTAATGCTGTAAACATACAGAGCCCTGTCAGCTGGTATTATTATTAAAGGTTAAAAATAACATCTCAAATTAAATATAATGCATTTTTTATAATAACAACATTATAATATTTTAATGATGTAGGTAAAAATATAATAAATATGTAATATAGTTATCATATTTATCAAAATGCTCCTCTCTATAGCAATTTAGCAAAAAGTCCAACTAATGTGCTATGGTCATTAAATGGCTTCCCTGAGGTAAATGTAACGTTACGTGACGCATTGTTCTCCAGCTGTTTTATGGACCTCTTTCCGTGGTTAAAAAACACTGACCTTCTCTGTCTAGTTTGTCGGTGTCAGTGTCCTCTTTTGCCTCGTGATTTTCTGCCTGAGAAAATGGGTGTGTGGCGTGAGAGCTTGTAAAAAGTGACAGTTGCGTGAGTCTCACGGTGAATTCGTGAGAGTTGGCAGCTCTGCGGATTCAGTTTGTAAATGTTATTGGCGGGTGTGCTTGTGCTTCCGCGGTCTTGTTCATTTGCCATGTTGTTTGTGTATCTCTATCTCGCGAGGGGAGGGCTGAGCCCGTTCTGAACTACGGGAGCCCAGAGGGGAGCGTCGGCGGATGTTAAAGAGAAAACCGATTTTCATTCTAACAAGTCGACGTAAACTACACATTCAAGTTAATCGATAAAATCGATTTATCGCCAAGCCCTAACACACACTGCTGCTACTACCTCTTACTCTCAAACTTGCTATGTTTTTCATTTGTGCTACAATGTAGTCCAAACTAAATTCCTTCATCACATGGTTTTAGGGTCAGCTCTGTTTTGTGACCTGATCTTGAAATTTATAACTTGAGCTCATGGTTTTGATTGGTGGTTGGCGTGAGATTGTGTTGCTTGTTGTCGACTCATGTCAGCTGTGGGGTTCTGAGTCAGCTTCCTTGAGTTAGCAGATGGGGTTGGTAGCTTAACAAGGATCACACACAGGCTTGGCTGCTGCTGTCTGAGCAGATAATGAGCCACGTGGGCTTCAAAAATGATTTTTGGTTTTAACACAAGTAGCTTTGTGTATGGATTTGTCATGCAGCATCTGATATTTGGCAATATAGATTGTGTGTGTTAGATGGGGGTGAGCAATATCACCACACTCTTATTTCACAATACGAGTTTTATTTCACAGTAATGATAGATATCATAACCAATTGTTTATGTGAATACTTGCCAGAATGGGCATTTTGACACATTTTTGTGTATTTGACCTTGTGCAGTAATCCTCAAAAGAGAACTCAATTTGACTGTGTGATTTGGGTGCAAGTGCACAGAAAGCTACTGTCAGTGTGCCAGTACCAAATTGCGTTCTCTTTTGCAGTTTATTCTTCTTTCTTTTATTAACTCTTTTGAATGTCAAGCACGCCTCTAATTTTTCTTATGTCTTTTCTTTGTCACTGTGTCAGTTACTTTTAGTAATGCGAGGATATACTTACATTTTTTATATCATCATCGCCACAGCAGTGTGTGAATCAAATATAAAATGGGATCAGACCTATTCTAGCATTAGTTTTCAGATATTCATAATGTAGTCAATGGATAAAACTCGTACTGTGGTGAAACTAGGGGTCAGTGTCCATAGTGTTTCTGTGCTTCATTGATATTTCTGTATTGGTATTTCTATAGTCCACTGTAAGGGGATGTACCGTCAAAGACCCAGAACCCGAAATGATTAAGACAAGAGTCAGAATTATAAATGAAAGAAAAGTTTTACTGAAGATAGTTTGCAGTTTCATCAGTAGAAGTCAGCTTCAAGACTCACAAAGAGTTCGTAGGCCGCCCTGCTTACAGTTACAAAGACCACAGCAGTTATACCCATCACCAAGGTCTAAGCTACGTCCTTGCTTCAGGTTGAATGATTTTGATTGGCTAAGAAATAGATAAACAGTAATTTTCCACACATAAACCGATAGACGGAAGCATATCTCCATCGATTATGCAGCTGACACTCGGACCCTGAAGTTAGGCACGTCGTGACCTTCCAGGTCGCAGATTTGGTTTGCTGGGTTGCAGCCTGTCCAGAACAAAAAGTCAGTCAATCTCCTATAATGCCAGTGGTTCCTTAACCTGTAACCAAGAAGACTAACACACACACACCAACACACAGCTTCTTCCAGGTTGGATTTGGCCAGGCTCTAACACCTTGAAGACCTTTCTCAAACACAAAACGAGTCCATGTTTCATTTCTGGAAGCGGGCTAAATAAGCAAGCACTGTTACTGCATTCAGATATCAAATACAGACATTAAAGAATACATGAAAAGAACATTTCAGTAATCACACTGGTAATTTATATCACAAGCCTAGAGAAGTCATTCAACTCATTTGATATTTAGAAGGAAAAATATTGATTAATACCTTGATTATAATCACTCATTAGATATACATTGAAGCAGCACTCTATCCAGAATCCACCCCTTCACCTCTAAACTGTAAAGTGTTAAAAAAAATCTATGTAAATCTTACTATGGGTATCTTCTGTGATTTTTGTAGTCAACTACTCTTAGTCAGGTACTTATTTAAAGCTTTATTTTTTAACATTAAAAACATGAGTGACTTTTCTTGTTCAAGTTACATCATCTCTATAATGGCTTCAAAACAAGTAAATTTCAACTTATATTTTTCTTTTGAAAAATTAAATGAACAATTTTTGTTGCTTAAACATCATGGCTTAAAAAAAAAATCACACAGAACTTAAATAGAAAGCAATTTTGAAAAGTACACTAATGTGCATGAATGCTCAAAATCACAATGCATTTATAAAGGCTGTCACGTTTTTGTTTAGTGTTTTATTCAAAGAAACTATAGGTCAAATTTTGCTTGTTAGCCTGTAAATAACCTCAGATAGTGTAGCACATTTCATTAAAAATAAAGTAAGATTCACCACTTTCGGTTCTTCTAGTGATATTGATGACTATTACTGAGAACCCCTTGTCCACAAAATGTTCATTTGTTATTGTGAAATTTATATGAGGAGTTCACTGGGAAAGTATATTTAGTTGTTGTTTACAACAGTTGATTGTACAAAGGGATTTCAGTTTGCTGAATTTGAGTAGAACGCTTGACTAGTCGACCTGAATTTCCTCTTTGAGTGACTCTTATGGGATTTTTTTTAAATGACATTATCTCACCTAAATTGTTTGCTCACTCTGTTCGTGATTTTACAGTGGGGTAATTTTGTTGCTCATGAGTTAACTCGGCACAAGGAAGCTTGATTTTAACCTTGAATTGAATTTACAAAAAAAGACAAACAAGAACAAATAAATTGCAACAGAAGCACCAATAAATAAAATAAAAATACTAATGAAATTTCAGTGTGCCAGTGTTATTTTAGTATTATTTATATACTTTTATAGTTTGTTTTTAATAAAAAGTTTAACATTCTGTAACTGTGCTTTTGACATTTTTATTATTTTATATATATATATATATATATATATATATATATATATATATATATATTATATTAGAACACTGCAGTGTGTAAAACTAGATTGGAATCGGAGCCAGAACTGCATTTGTTGCTAATGACATGCCTGTTGTGATTACTTATGGCACTATATCTCTTCACCTTATCTTTCTCCTCTCTCTTTTCGTCATATGGAGTAGCCCAGCAGTCCAGCCAGTCTCCGATGTCTCTGACATCAGACGCTTCCTCTCCTCGGTCGTACGTGTCTCCCAGAATCAGCACGCCACAGACCAACTCAGCCTCCCTCAAACCGCCCCTCAGCACCACGCCGGTCTCCTCACAGACCAAGGTATACAGCGGTCAAATAGGATGACAGATGTCAAATGAAACTATGGCTTTGTAATGCACTCTCTCTCTTTCTCAGATGAACATTATGACAAATAAGTCCAGTTCTCTCCCTCCACCGTCGTCCCAGCAGTCCCTCCCCACAGACAAACATCACGACAACGGCAATTCTCCACGGACGCTGCAGAGACAGAGGTGACATGAGACGTTTGGAAGTGATTAAACCGATCCATCAGAAATTTGTTGAAGTTTATTGAAGGCGTATGGGTATTAACTGCCCACTGCATGTCATATTTGTAGCTTAAAGTGGCTTTTGTGGTGTTCGACTGCCATCTTCTGGCTGTTTGTGGTATTGCTGCTTTTGGTGTTCTAGGATCACATTTAAAATTAATGTATTTGTAAAGAGTTGGTGCAGACAAAGTAGTTTTGCTTTTCATAAAAATGTAGAAAGACATTGACCCATCCACTGTTTGTGATTTGCAGCAGTCAGAGAAGTCCGTCTCCGGCTTCAAACCACATGGGCAGTAACAGCAGCAGTAATAATGGCGGCAGCGGTGGAGGTCAGGGACCAGGTGTAGTCAGCGGAGCGATGCCCCCGGGTTCAGTACCTGCTGGCGCAGCCTCAGGCAGAGCAACATGTACCTTCACACCCACGCTGGCCGCGCACTTCAATGAGAACCTCATCAAACACGTGCAGGGGTGGCCCGCGGAGCACGTGGAGAAACAGGTATGGGAACGTGAATCTGTCAACCTTATTTGTTAGAGAATGTTTAAATACTAATTAAAAACAATTGTTAACAGTCTGTGTTATTAATGGTCTACGTCGTTTCCAACTGTATTGATTCTTTGCCAAATACCCCTTGACCGACCGCCAATCATTTGAGATAAAAGCTATGATATAGTGATGTGCCATCATTATGAGATTTATTAAACAAATGAAAAACATTTGCAATAATAAACATTAGCAATGAACATTTGCAGTCGGGAGACATGGTTTTTACCACTTCATGAAATTTTGTTTTGTAAATCGTCAGACATGATTTTTACCACTTCATTAAGTTTTGCTTTGTAGAAAGCCTTTCTTTAAAGCGAATTTCGTTTTGTACAAATTGTATCTTAATTTTAATAAATGTTTCATCAACCAATTGCATGTATTTAAGAAATAAAAAGTATATAGGAGACAATATAATAACCGTGACATCGAGGCTCTGATGCGCCGCGTTCACTTGCATTGCATTGTGAAGCTGAACTAGAGCGCATCTCATCGTAAATGAATGAAACTCAGCGTAGGCCTATGCCTCATACATTAGCATTAAATATCTTTGCTGCATCCTTTCTAGAACAGACGAGGGCTTTCTTGCAGCTCACATCAGCAGAGCATTGCATTGTCCATAGACCGCAAAACAATCAGCGGATGGCGGGCGGGTGCGGCTTTGAAATCTGGTCAAAAAACGTTGGTGCGGATGATGAGTTTTGTGATGCGGTTGCGGATGAACTAATACCCCATTCACGTATCTCTATTGATAACAACATTGAACACTACACAAATATAAATTTTATTCAAACTAAGTTGTCCTATAACAGACGAACGTCGTAAAATATCCTAACGACCCCTGATTTTTCAATTGTAGTAGACAACACTCACTAAAAAATTGAAAATAAAGGAAAGAAAATGAAGAAACCGTAGTTTAGTTGGCACTATATATTCTGTCTCATTGAAAAATGACACACAACATGATCCAAAAATGTTGATATTTTTGTTGCAATCCTAACTATTCGCATGCGGCTCTCCTGCCCAGGCCTCGCGGTTACGTGAAGAGGCTCACACCTTGGGCAGCATCTACATGTCAGAGAACTGCACAGAGCTGAAGAACCTGCGCTCACTGGTGCGAGTGTGCGAGATCCAGGCCACATTGCGCGAGCAGAGGTGCGTTTCTCTTTCTCGTATGGCATTGCACGTTCACGCGACGCCCATTATTGCTCACATGCACTAACTTGGTTCTCTTTCTCTACAGGATACTGTTTTTGAGACAACAAATTAAAGAACTTGAAAAGTTGAAGAATCAAAATTCCTTCATGGTTTGAGGAACTCTGGGCTTGCGATGTGGTCTTGTAACAGGAGGAGAGAAGGGGGTAGGTGAATGGGCGGGCAAAACCCATTTCATGCGCGCGGAACCCTGGAGAACCAAAGTTCTGTTGCGTTCTGCTCTGGGCCCAGTCTTACATTAAACAAACTGCAGCAAGGTCTTGCGTGGACTGAGGGGGGGAGGGGAGAGGGGTGCGGAGAGGTTTTCAGAGGAGCTGCCCTCGCCCCGTCCCTGTACATGTAGATTATTTGTAGATGTTATTTCCATGTTGTAAATATATTTTGTAGATGAAGCCATGCCTATCAAAGCTTTTGACATCCAAACGTTAACCTAATCAGCACCGAGGCAGACTGGGATCTCAAGTGCCCTCATTGTCACCATATGTAGAACTCTTGACTGCAGATTTTTAAATGACATGATTAAAAAACAAAACAAATGCTCTTCAGTTATACGATCGGGGAACCATTTGCCTTGAGCATGTACCAGACCTGCATGGAAAAGGTGGACTAGTCGACCGGGACATTTAACGAGGACGATGACGCGCACTCTTTGTCTTCTCACGACTCTGCACACGTATCCACCGGTTCATTTCTCTTTCGCTACATAGAAAAAATGGTAGTAATGCTACATGGTTATTTGGTTAGTTTCTTTCTTTCTCTGGTTGCACTATAATGGTTTCATTCCCTCACCCCATGCCTTTTGAGGGGGTTTACATCGTTTGTCCACAATGGTTCAGTGGTCTCCTACCTACCCCTAATGGCCCAGCGATACGCCCATGGTCAACACCAGTGCCTGCTTAAGTGATGGAGTGAATGTGAGCAAGAACGAAAGGAGAAAAAGAATCATTCCTGCTGCTCAACCCATGTCGTTCCCCTCCCTCACCTCCCTTGGCAGGAGATGAAGACTGGTTGTCACCCAGAATCCCCTTTTCTTTTCTCTTAATCTTTCCAGGTTTTTCTTTTGATTTCTTTTCTGTACACCCTTGTTTTGTTTAAAAAAAAACTGTACTTTAAAAAAAGAAAAAGGAAAAAAATGAATGTGAGATGCAGTGGCGACTTGCGTTAAAAACTAGAGTTCATTCCTATGTACAGTTGCTAAGTAATAATGAAGTTAAAGTTTTATTAAAGTTGCAGTGATTACTAGTCTATCAGATATGTTGTATTCATAAATTATTACCACACATTTTCCTTTGCACCCTGATTGGATGGAATGGGGATGGGATGGGATGGGGGGAGGGAGGGGGGTGCTACTGGAAAACAGGAAACTGAGGGTCAGCCAAGGACTGGACATCACCAACCCTGTTATACCAGGGTCAGGGCAGGGTCACCTGGGGTCGGAAGGTCAAATGTGAAATGTATGTATTGTAATAAACATGCTAAACTAACATTTTTGTTGTGCTTTTTTGTGGGGTGTATTTGGTCATTATGCTATAATTTCTTCCATGTCAAGTTTAAATACAATTAAATCCGACTTGAATAAGTTTAAAAGATTATATACAGTTATATACAGTTTGGAGGACATTAAGGCACTTATTCAGTTATTGGTATCAGTTGATATTTGTTCGTTTACTTTATATTTAATTGTTTGTTCTTTTACCATATGTGTACATTTAATTTAACTTTACCATCTACTAGTTAATTTTTAAAAACACTAATTTAACACTCAAATCTCAATGAATATTTGTTCATACAAGTGTTATTGTTAATTAGAACCATTAACATTTATTTTCAGTACTTACATACTATATATATATTAGATGGAAAAACTTCATGAAGGTGAGAAATGTTACCTTGGAAACTAATTGAAATAAGTTTGTTTTTAATTTTTAAAAGCTGATTTTTATTTTATTTTTTTAAATGCACATAAAATTACTATAAATGAAGACTGAAATAAATAAGCCAATTTAAAACATTAATGAATACTACATAAACACCACTTTTCACACTGTCCATAATGTGATGCCTAAATTCACTTATAGCGTTTAACATGCATGAATTTAATGTTTTAATTGATCTAAACCATTAATACAGGCCATTTATTGTTCATGGTCCATATATAATCTTCTGAATATAGTTGCATCCCTACTTTTAAAACTGTTTCTAAGAAGGTGATGTCCACCAGGAGCCATTGTTGTTTATTACAGATTAATGAATATTTCCTATCTTTTTATTTTACTGATGTGACTTGAAACAAGATTTCTTAGGTTTTCCATTTTAAAAGTTGCATCGTCAGATCTGGACAGATGTTACCTGGCCCGTGTTCCATGTTTTTCCAGTTTGTCCGGATATTCCAACACAAGGTCCATCTGTGGAATAAAAACAACTGCAGATTATACTTTAAAATACACTTACTAAAATAAATGTCATATTGCCTGTGTGGAGTGGACACAAAGAGAATCAACAGAGGTTGGAACACAACCATGAACTTTAAATAACTGAATGCCTCTCAACTAACAGCACACCAGCAGCATGACGTGTCCCATCATTTAAGAGCAGTTCAAAGCCCAGAGAAACGGGTAACGGTGAGCCTGGATGTCTGTCCCCTATAGGACTCAGATGTGCCTCAGCTTGAGGTCTTGAGATGTGAAGAGTAGGTTATGCCGGCATGCTGAGTAACTCAACATCAAATGCTCAATGGTTTCAGCATATATAGACTCGTCATTAAAGCATGACACAAGGTTGCTGAAAGTCTTATGAAACTGCTCTTTAAGATGGTTTGCCATCTACTGGCATTCACACCCATTCACTATAACAACAACAACAATAATAAAGCATTCATTTCAGATATTTCTTTTGAGTAAGCATTTGTATATAATATCCTTCTTTTTAGTTGTATAATGTAGATCATGGGTTTTCAAACTGGGGTCCCGGGACCCTCAGAGGGCAAGGGAGTGATGGGGTCTGTGGAAAAGTTCAGAGGAAAAACTATAATAATGATTAGAAATGTGATTAGAAATATTTATCCATCTATTAGATTAAATTACATTAAATAAGACATTTGATTATTATAAATAAAATTAAATAATAGCCTACATTTAACAGTACATTACTAGTGAGTGGAAAGAATATACTATATTAATGCAACTTCATAGAAACTCGTTTTAGATGTATAATAGGCTATTACTTTTCAGTGTATAAATTGAGTATTTATAAAAATTTAAGGATGGGAATCCCTCAAACGAGGACTGTCATATTTGGGGGTCTTGTGTCATCTAAAAATTGAAAACCCCTGGTGTAGAGCTATCTAAAATGATAACGTTTGAAGGCTGGAGCAGATCAGATCAGATCAGATTTATCACCCGTCAAATTAGCATAAAGTGTTCTCTGTATTCGCCCTACATGACCTTTTTTGTGGTTGATGATGTGGATAAATCATCCAATTAGTCTATAGCAAATGTCAGTAGCTACAGTTTCTTCTCCACTCCTCGTCGTAGCCATTAGCCAACAAATAATGTTTTGGTAAGTGGTTAATAATTCCACTCATGGACAGCAGGGGGCGGCACGTGATCATTCAAACTGAAAGACCGCAAATAGTCTAACGCCGTTGTTTGAAATGTTAATTAACATGTTTTGACATGAAGTTGGAAGTGTTTATCTATAAAAAGTCTAATTTCACAGTCTCTACAAAGGTTGGTGCCCTGCTTAAACAAGCCTACCTATTACGAAAAACGTGTTATTTGGTAAATGATTGTAAAGTGCTTGAGACTGATGAAAGCCTTGATTACTGTATTCCTCATTATCTTGTGATTCCTCATAATTAGTAAGACTAGACTGTTCTTTAAAGTGGATTACTGAAATATGGGCTATACTGAACAGTCATTATTCATCATCAAACTACTTAACATTAAACTCAATATGATGAATGAGCTAAAGTGGGTCGAATTAAGAATGACTGCACAAAAAATGTAACATTTCCCCCTCAAACAACTCACTGAGTGTGGCATTAGAAGTATCAGTAGGCTAGTGATGTTCCGTGGGCAGTTTCACAGACGCTTGGATTAGTCTGTGGAGGTGTGAAACTCACCATTTGAAGGGAGGACTGGTTTTGAACTGGCGCCTCTGTTAAATTACCAACAATTAGGATAATTGCTGTCAATCCGGTAATTTCTGTAGGTCTCTGAATGTGTCCCCTGAAGCGGAATCGCTTGTCTTTAGCCTTTGACACTGAATCGATGGCCATCTATCAGATGTGAGCGTCTCCCAGTCTGTCTCTCTTCATCAAACACTTCCACTGCCGTCCGTCTCTACCTCCAGTATAAACCTCAGTATCTGCACATTCCCCGCACTATCAAGACTTTTTTACGTTTAGTCACCAAAAAAAAAAAAAAAAAAAAAATTGGGTTTACGAGCATTTTAGGCTATCCATTAAACTTGCCTCAATAAATAAATAATAAGATAGACTGTTGCATACTAATTTTCCAACAAAGGTAGCCTATCTGGCGATTTCTGAAGTGAATGCTGATTATGAATCTGATAGAAAGAGTAAAATTCATAAACATATGGTTGTATTTAAAGGAAAAAAGTTTATTGGCAAAACAATTGGGTGCTGAACTAGACTGAGCTAAACCAAGCTCAGTCAGTTAATTCACTGAATACATAAATGCAGACAAAAAAACTGTTTTATGCGTTAAATCACATAGCCCATAGCTCTTTAAAGTAACAATTGCGAGTTATATTTTTTACAGTAGGCCTACTGTAAAAATTGGTATGATTAATAGCCTAAGTTATGACAACATATGTTTTACATTGCTTTAACTCATCAAAATAAGTTAAGCAATTTTCAACTTTTTTATAAGTTATACAAGATTCAACTCATTTAAATTTAAGTTGAAATGACTTACACATGCAAATTGATTGTACTTAAAAATTTAAGGCAGCAACTTTTTTTACAGTGTAACATGGAAGGACATTTTTTTTCAGCTGTATGTTTGACATTTTCTATTTTTATATCACCCCACTACACGCTATGATAAATACATACATACATACATATTTAACCCAAACATGGGTTGAAACAACCCAGCATTTTTTAGTGTATACATACAACAAAACAGTTAAAAGCACAAATGTGAGGTAAATAAACAACCTCAGGCAGATTTTTCAAACCAACGACATATGAAATTACAGAACCCCCTTTTAACCAAAACATACTTTAATTTTTCTAATTATGAATTTTGTTTTATTTAAAAATGTAAACATCGTAGGGTATGTTTGATGAGCTGGTCTACAGCAGCACTTGGGTTTCATTTATTCGTTTATTTATGGTTCAAGGTTGCCCAAAATGCCTTCAATTGGGAAGCACATGCCCTGACCAAAGTGCTCAACACATTAGGGCGGGCAGGGCAGTTGAGATATCGATCGTTGTGCTCTGTGTGTTTTGCATGGGATTGTCTGGGGGGTAATTGAGTGTCACTGTCTGTCTGTGTCGTCTCGCTGGCGCCATGTGCCTCTTTGGATTGCTAATTTCTCTAACCGACCCGCCTACATCCACTCTCTAGTGCAGACCTGCAGTTTCCACCTCCAGCAGCCTGGGAAACACTGTCGTATGGCTGACAAAGCTCTGAAACATACTTCTGACTTTAATGCGTTTCTCAAAAAAAAAAAAAAAAAAAAAAAAAATCCATATTCTAATACTGCCATTAAGATCTTAATGGTTTTGATAGGGTCTTTAAATCTTGATGATACAATATGTTAGGTTTCTATATCGTAATCTGCCACACCAGCTTTCATTTTAATAACCATTATGCTATTATGTTTTTTTCTTTTCTTCTCCTTGCTACTACCTGCCTCATCATGCGATTCTGTCTCAGCATCTGTAGGCGGAAAGACAAATTGTATGACCGCTGTGTGAACCAATACCAATGCCAATAGGACGCAGTATGCAAATGATTCAACATGTCCGACCAATGAACGTACCAGTGGGTGTGGCTACATTGAGCCCCAAAAACTGATCCAGTGAAATTGTCCGACCAGTGATCCGCTGCTCCGTGATCGAGGATAGTTGTCCGTGTCTCATTTCTTTTGGCTCCTTCTTTTTATTATTTAACGAATCAGTTGTTGTTTTTTTGCGTATATAGTGGGGTTTCTTACGCCTGACGGATTAGTGTTACGCACAAGGAATGTTTCTGCACTTGCGGTAGTTCGGCATTGGTCTCTGATGGAACAAGACACAGGCTTTCTGTGCCCGTTTGTTTTTGGATACAGCGTAGATCCCAGATCCCTTGGAATGCAGTAATCAATGTAGGACATATGTAACAAGTCCTCAAACCATTCGGAGGGTCTTGCCACAGGGTATCAAGACAAGGAAAAGCAGTTGTAAATGGATCGTCATTCCAGCCTTGTTTCTCTTTGGTTTCAGCTGGAACTTTGTGCGATGGCTGTTCTTCTCACGAAAGGTAACATTGAGATTATATAGTCGTTTCTAGAAGCGCGCGACACTACTAAAACTAACTTTAAGAGCATGTAAAACTGCAGCGCTCAAACACAAAAAGTCCTTCAAAATATTTATATACATAGCCTACATTTCTCAACACTTGTGTTTCGGCTAATGGCCTTGTTTGCCGAAAACAGAACTGACGTCTCAACGCGTGGCTACAATGTTAATTAATATTATAAGATAAACTTAACGTTATATGTCAACAACTCATTATACATCTTAAATTTCACTCTTACAACTGTGCCTTTACAACTTGGATTTTGATTTGGTCGTCTATTTTGGAATAGGCTAGTCGATTTATTGTAGCCTTTAATATGTATAGCCTATAATAAGGGGGGAAACCAAGAATTTGGTCTCTAAAGCATGCTGGATATACATTTCTGCCGAAATAAAATATTTCTAGCTGCTAAAGACTGATTGACCAGCTAACATGTTCCAACAAAAAAAACCCCACACATCTTGAGCTATTTTGTTGCTGGTCTAAAGTGGTATAATATGGCTTTAGACCAGCTTGAAACCAGCTATTATGCTCCAAAACACAGCTATGTCATTTTCTGAGCCTTTGCTAAATATTTCGATTTCCAATAGTTACCAAAAACAGTATACTTCGTTTTTGTACATTATTGGATAAGCACCACAACCAGTCACAAAATAAATAGTAACGTTAACGCATTTAGCCTAACTGATAAGAAGAACTGAAGTGATTTCTCACACTAATGAGATGACATGTAACTCCAGCCTTGGACAGTGTATACAAGCAGCTTACAACAACACAAAGGCCGTGTTTATTTGTGTTCGTGTCGTGGTGTGTGTTTAGTGTTTTGTTTCACGTCCACGCGCAGTGCTAGTTCGGCGGTAGGTAAAAAATTACGGACTGACCGACCGCTAACTGAAACAGCGTTTTAACCGTAAATATACAAGCGCGAAACAATCCGCCGTCCTCTAACTGACCAAATCTTTGGAGGAAACCTTAAAGTAACTATTAATTGCTCCACATGTCGCTCCAAATCTATATGACAAAATTTAAAAAGATGTTAAGCAGAATGACAGTCCCAGTCCCCATTCACTTTCATTGTATTGGAAAAAGATTCAACAAAAGTGAATGGTGACCGTGAATGTCAATTCGTAACATCTCCATTTGTGTTCAACATAAAAAAGAAAGTCATACAGTTATGAAACAACACGAGTGTGAAAAAAATTAGAGAGCTTCTTTTTTCGGGGAACTGTCCCTTTAAAGTTACCGTACGACATTATGCCAGGTTTGACCACAAGTGAGTTTGCGTGCTAACTGAAAAAGGAGTCCTGCTCTCACCCCCCTTTACGAGTTTCCATTTGGGTTGAAAGAAATTGACTTTGGCAAACAAACCACTAATTATAAGCTACACGGTTCCTGTTTTATAAGACAGACTAAAATGATCCCTTGCATGAAAAGCCATGACATAGTTACTGTGTTAAACAGAATTGCCATATATTAGTGTTCTGACACAAACACTTAGTCATAGCACTGTGTTAACCCTGTCTCTTTTTGGCTTTTTCTGGCATGAGAACTGGGTAGTTTAGCTTTAGTTGCTTATTTTTCCTCACATCCTATTTGGCGAAATGAAGAATGCCTTCCTGGTGATAAAGTTAACCAGTTTCAGCATCTTAGTAATGTAAGAAAAACTGCACAGTTTAATTTCCTAGTAAAATGCTAAATTTCTGTTGGAATGGATGTGAAGGGAATTTCAGCATTCCCACGCTCTATCAGGCAAATTTTCACTTGCATTTATTGGTGCTAGTCTAAAATGTTCAAATTAGTCAAGATTCTTTGGAAAGTTTAGTTAACTGCAAAAACATCTGGACAGTTTTGTATTTTAATATATACATAATATGTGTTTTATGATTTAATACATCCAAGATGGTGCATTAATGTCAGTGTTATCTATTACCACAGATGATTATCAGTTTTCTTTAAAAAAATGTAACCAACACGACTTCTCTGTTTTGCAGGAGAGATCAGGTGCTACTGTGACGCACCGCACTGCGTTGCCACTGGATACATGTGTAAATCTGAGCTCAACGCGTGCTTCACTAAGGTCCTGGACCCCCTTAACACGAACTCACCTCTAACGCACGGCTGTGTAGATTCGCTTTTAAACTCTGCAGATGTGTGCTCCAGCAAAAACTTGGATGTTTCCGGCGGAAGCTCTTCTCCCGTAGAGTGTTGCCATGATGATATGTGTAACTACAGGGGTCTGCATGACCTCACACACCCTCGAGGTGACTCAACAGGTGAGATACACAAATGTAGATTGTATCATATGTTTGTTTCACGTTTTAAAGGAACAGATCACCCAAAAATCATCATTTTGCTCATCCTCATGTCAAGGTTACAAACCTGTATGGCCTTTCTTTCTTCTGTGGAACATAAAAGATATTTTGAAAAATGTCTTTTTGTCCATGCAATTAAATATTTTATTCCACAGAAGAAAGAAAAAAGCCTTACAGGTTTGGAACAACATTGAGGGTGAGTAAATGATGACAGGATTTACATTTCTGGGTGAAGTTTTCCTGCCTTGGTACAGAATGTCTGGCAGTGAATAGGCCAATAGGACACAGTGATTCCCTGATGAGTAGATAGTTGTGTTTTTTATCTAATCGAAGTAGGCTATTATCTTTACTGATGTTTGACGTCAATCCTGTGCAAACATGGACCCTTGTGACAGATATTTTAGTATCAGACATGTGCGCACACATTGACTTTTACGGTTCTCACGGCTCCAAACTGCAGGCTGATATTTAATGGTTTCCAGTGCAGCGCGAGTTTGCGGGTAGCTGGCAGTTTACCTTTTAGCACTTGGATTCAGATCACATACTTTTTATTTCACGTGGATCATGAAATGTTCCCACTGTGCTGGAATGTGCTTCTCACAGCGTCCTTTGACAGACGGCTCGAATCACATAAATGTAATCCCGTTTAATGAAAAAGGTGCGCTGAGACATTAAAGAGAGTGGAACAAGTAACGTAACACGCGTTAGCGTTAAATCTCATGCTGTTTTTCCCCCCAATCCAAATCTCACTTTGTTCTCACTATGCTTTGCCTCTGTCTAGACCGATACCACAGCTCCAATCAGAACCTGATCACAAGAGTACAAGAGTTGACGTCCGCTAAAGAGGTGTGGTTCCGGGCGGCAGTGATAGCGGTTCCCATCGCGGGTGGCCTTATCCTGGTCCTGCTGATTATGCTGGCGTTGCGAATGCTCCGGAGCGAAAACAAGCGTCTACAGGCCCAGCGCCAACAGATGCTGTCTCGCCTGCATTACAGTTTTCATGGACACCACCATGCCAAGAAAGGCCACGTGGCCAAGCTGGACTTGGAGTGCATGGTGCCGGTAACGGGACATGAGAACTGTTGTCTGGGCTGCGATAAACTGCGGCAGACGGAGTTGTGCGCGGGAGGAGGAAGCGGAGGCGAACGCCTACTATCTCTGGTGCACTGGGGGATGTACTCGGGGCACGGAAAGCTGGAGTTCGTATGACTACTCGGAAATTCTTTGTTCGGGCACAAAAGGGTAACTAGTTTGCTGTCGTAATTTTATTATCGTCCCGCTCGGTGCGTTATTTTATTGTCTCCATAGAGAGTGAAGAAATTTCAAGGACGCAAATTTTTGTGTTTTCTCAAAAGAGCACTTTACTTGAATTAGAATGGCCGGTCACTGTGGGGTTGTGGTACATATGAAAAAGGGCGGGGCTAAGGACTGCAAACCCCGCCCTTTACCCAACAAGCCGTGTCCTGTGGATCCTGGAATGACACTGAAGACTGAAGGATTCGTAAAGACGGTCTTATTTTGCACATTTGTATAAAACGGACAAGATGACTATCGGATGGTTGGAAAGTTGCAATCGAAGCGGCTTTTTTTTTTTTGTTGAAGAATTTTACACTGACACCAGGGTACAAATAAGGTTTGTTGTAGTCAAATTGTATGAATAAAGGATTCAATCTTGACTGTAACAAATCACGAGCCTCTGCTTATGATTTCATTAATCAAACAGATTTGTGTAGTGTGTTTTTTAGCTCTATTCAACTGTGTGTGTGTGTGTGTTTGAGTGATGAAGCTCAGTCAGTAGCAGGGAAACTGACACAGAGGCCTTGTTCTAAAGTAGTGCCCTTCATCTGACTGCGTCATCTCTGAAACCCCTCCAAAAGGGACACATTACATCTCTCTGGCTTTCTCGGGCTGCTCTCTTGGGATTAATACTGGAGGTAGAGCGAGTATTTATTTAGTAAGTGAGGGAATGTCGGTAAGCTGTGAGTTCAGAGTCCTTTGCCTGCACTCGCTGAACACAGTAATTCCCTTGTATGCACTCTGGCTTGACTTTATAATCCACAAATCACGGACAGATTTGAGAACTGTGCAACTTTTTTTTTTGAACTACTTTGAAAATATATGCTTGCAGTTTCACACACACTAAATGTCCTTAAGAACAGCAGCAAGTGCTAACATTCCTCTGTGATATAGTTCATTGCAGTGGATGTGAACGGCATGGACTCCAGACTCATAGATACAACATACTGAAATATGATAGTGCTTTATATTATAAGATACTTTTGAGAAGGGCAAAAAAGTATTAGGTTTATATACAGTGGCCACAAAAAAAGTATGTTAAGTTAAGAAAAATAAATTAAGCACACTTAAAAATGACTGCGCTAGATTAGAAAATATTAAACCCTTTTTACAAGCACTTTTTAAATAAAACAATAGATATAGCAGTTAAAACTAAGACGAAGTGTATGTGACACTTTCTGGTTGTAACATGTACATACATAGTTAATGTGATTAATGACGCCTGTGTGAACTTAAAAAAAAAGACTTCCCAGCTAACACATGTTCTAAGAGTGTTTTGCTACTGTTTTCATAAGCCTTAAGGAATGAAAATGTTATTTCGTAATGTTCTGTGAACATTAAAAAAATCCAGTTTATTAAATGTTTAAAAAATAATCATTTCTTGGTTATACGAATGGCAAGGGAACATTATATTGGATCTTTTTGTGAACATTATGGGAATGTTACTTTTGTATGTTCTCTGAACATTCTGAAACAAGTCGTAACATTTAAAAAACGTTAAATTAACTTCTAACTAAATTGTTTCAGGAAAAAGTTTCCACGAACAATGCATATATCATGTTTTTGTGCTTATGTTTTGAGAGCCTTATTAAAGACCGGATAACTTTACACAGACATTTATTTAATGTTTGTAAACAATATTTATGTTCATAACTTTGAGAGAACCTTGCCAGAATTTCTGAGAACATTCCCTGTTCGCTGGGTTCATACATCAATAAAAATAAATAAACACTTGGTTAAAAGTCACTGCAAAATTGGCTTAGAAAGTGAAGTTAGTTCTGAGAAAAGCTTTAGCATCATTTGTTTGTAGATATTTAATTTCATGCAATGAGTTTCATACATTTACACTTTCCTAAAGCACATTTAAATACTTTTTTAGGCCACTGTATGTGAATAGCTCCAAATTTGTGTGTTAAAAATGATCGGATGAACATCAGAACTCGATTTTGAAGATTTCGATTTATGTCGAGTCATGTTTATTTATATAGTCTTTTTCACAAGCAAGTTTCAAAGCAGCTTTACAGTAAGTTATATTGTTATAGAAAGCTTTAGTGTAGTATTAATACCATTTCAAATTCCTTCTAAAAGCTCTATAACTAAGTCTTAAAGACATGATTATATAATACCTTGAACTTGAAATATTTCCAGTATTACTCTGTCTCGGGCTAAAGACTAACTGTCCTGTCTGCAGCTTCCTGTCTCTGTCTCTCTCTCTCTCTGTCTCTCTTTCTCTGTCTCTCTCTCTCTCAGCTGACCTTGCTGTATGTCAAGACCCCAGGAAGACGCCATTAGCAGGCGGTCCACTTAACAGATGCTAGCATTAGTGAGTTTAGCCTCCCCCTGGACTATTAGCGCTTGGTTAATGATAACAAAAGCCTGATAGTTTGGACGAGCTAATGATCTCATTGGGTTCTCAGCTTAACTACGGCCAATCACCTGTTTCTGAGACCAAATGTGCTTAACTCAAATGTGTCTCCAAAAAAGTTTTATTCACTTTTCGTCCCCATCTTGCAGCTAACTGGCCACTCTGGTATAATATCTTTTTATTTACATTTTAGTAACAGTGAACAATCAATGAATAAAGAGAGTTTTGAACGAGATGCTGCTTTGAGTTTTGTTGTAAAATAAAAAAACACTGGTCTCAGTGGTCTGTGTAAAAGCAGCATGAGGTGTGTTTGCATCACTCATTGCTAGTCAGCATGGCCGTTTGTATTGACATGCAAATTTAACAAGGGCACCGGCTGAGCCTCCTTTACAAGCTTAATTTGTTTTGAATTGACTTCAAACTACCATTGCTCTCCTCCTATTCAGGAGTGCAGCTTTATTGAGCCCCCTCCCCATGTAGCCTCTGGGCATAGTTCCTTTAGATAGATTTATTCAAATGAAAACATTTAAATCATTCTGTGGCCTCAAGGCCGGGCCATTATTATTATTAACAGTCTGATTGTGACGTGTGTGATTAGCCAATCAAGTTAATAGTCTCAAGTTCAATTAAGTACATCCAGCACATCAGTCAAACGTACATACATTATGTGTATATATTAAAAATTTTATATACTGTTCGCCTTTTAAAAATGTTAAATTCCAGCCCAATCTGTAATTCTAAAAATAACAACAGATTTTCTCCTTACCTCGGTTGATTATTTATTAGTTCTACCAATGAAATAAACCAGGCCACTCCCAACAAACAAACACAACATGTCATCCCACAATGCAGTAAAATCCCCAATAAATCCCCTATTTATGCAGGCAGGATTTGGAAGAAACCTGATGGCATGGAAACTCAAGTGACACTCCTCTGTCGAGAGTCCGTGTGCTGGACACAGAACCTAAATATTTGAACAACTCAAAGAGCCGGGAGACGAGCTTTGAAGTTCACAAACACAAACCGGAACGATGTTCCCATCTAACTCTCATGTCTAAACATTTACACAAATGTCAAGATTATGTTTATAATGCAAATGTCCGTCTGTCTGCCTGCCTGCAGACTATCTATCCTTTTATCTATCTATCTATCTATCTATCTATCTATCTATCTATCTATCTATCTATCTATCTATTTGGACTAAAAATGTATGCACAGGTCACAGGACTGTCGAAGTGATTGTGGATTCATCTTTATTTTGTTTAATTTTGACTGTGGAACTGTAGAAATCAATATAGGTGAGATTACACAAATACTACTTTATCATATGATGATAATGATGTTAAAAATATGGTATTTTCTCTCCCTCTCTCTCTCTCTCTCTCTCTCTCTCTCTATATATATATATAAAAACTTGATCTCACATGGATTTTCGAGTCAGGATGTTTTTCAATCAGGATATTGTGAAGATTTGGCGATACTGTGTCTTTGTAAACGCAGACACATTTTATCACTGCCAAAAAGTCTGAAAATGTCCTCTAATGAATTTGAAGTGGGAGGCAGGAATCAAAACAAAGGTGAGAATCAGAAAGAAAGAAAAAAAAGGGTAAAGGTTGCGTGCATGCCGAAGACTAATAATGGATTTCACAGACAGAATTGGCTCCTGGCCCGAGAAGCCTCTTATCTTTTTTCTTCTCTTCTTTTTAAACTGTGACACACACCCTGATTTGGCAGCCGTAGCCTGAGGCCTCCTGCAGAGATATAATGTGTGTGTATTGTGAGTGCAGAGCCCTGGATTACAGCACTGAAAGAAGAGCAGTCTGTGTCTTTGCTACGCTGCCACTGAAAAGCGCCGGCATTGATGTACCCAGCGCTTCCTTTTGGGCTTTTTTCAACTTTTTTTTGTTGTTGTTTTGAACTTTCAATACATTTGACACAGTTTACCAAGAGTTTAATAACATGGAAATTGACTAAGCCACGTATTATGAATTACAAATACATGTAAGTATTTTTGTTTTCTTGTTTATATATATATATATAATATATTTGGATATATATATATATATATATATATATATATACATATATATATATACACACACACATATATATATATATATATATATATATATATATATATATATATATACACACACATATATATATATATATATATATATATATATAAAATCTCTGATCATGATAGACAATATAAATCATCTTTTTTTTCTTTTTCATCTTACTGACCTCAAACTTTTGAACAGGATATTTATAGAATCTGATAATATACTGTATATATTTATATATATATTATGGGGGGCCAAACAGCAAATAATTATATGTGAATCTGAATACATAGATAAAAATCTGAATATATAGTTATAAGCCTGAATATATAAATGTAAATCTGAATATATAGTTATAACTCTGAATATATACATGTAAATCCGAATATATAGTTACAAATCTGAATATATAAATGTAAATCTGAATAGTTATAACTCTGAATATATATTTATAAAAAAATGATATAAATTATAAAGAAAAAAGATTTATTTTGTATATCATGATCAGAGATCAGATATATGTGTGTCTGTATATATATACACGTATATATATGTATAGCAAGAGTGCATTATATTGATCAAAAGTGACAGTAAAGACATGTATATTGTCACAAAAGATTTCTATTTCAAATAAATTCTTTCATCAAAAAATCCTGAAAAAAAAACTACAACACGGTTTTCACAAAAAAAATTAAACAGCACAACTGTTTTCAACATTGATGATAATAATAAGAAATATTTCTTGAGCAAATGATTTCTGAAGGATCATGTGACACTGAAGACTGGAGATATGAAGCTGAAAATTCAGCTTTGATGTCACAGTAATAACTTACATATTAAAATAGAAAACAGTTCAGTTGTAATAATGTTTCAATATCTAATTTAAAAAATGTTTTATTTATGATCAAATAACTGCAACTTTGGCAAAACTTCTTTCAAAAACATTTTAAAAGATTTACCGACCACAAACATTTGAAGGATATATAGTGAATAGGTAGTGTAAGATGTATTGGTTTAACTAAAAAGAGCTTCAATCAGCAGCTGAGTATATGTATCAGCATTTTATTCTGTGCCAGCTCTTGGTTTTGATCAAGATGAAAGCCCATGTTACGGTGGACGTGACCTTTCATGTGCGTCTTATCGAAACACTCTGCCAGGACTGTATATTACAGGTTGTAAAGGCAATTATCTCTTAGTCAAGCTGGTGATAAGTGAAGAATGCCAAGGGCCACACCTGTAACCACACCTCCTGAGCAATTATTTAAAGGGTGTGGTTACACAGCGCTCTATATGACAATGAGTCTGCTGGCAACAGCTCCACTTCTGAGAGACCTGTTTGCTGGAGTATTATGCCTTTTCAGATCACTGCGTTTTCATCATTGTGTTCGGCTTTTCTTTGAAAAAAAATTGATAGCGTAACACTTTCGCCAGGTGTTTGAGTAGTCAGACTGAAAGTTGAGCTTCAAACGCTACATAAAGATATTAAATAAATAGAACAACAAATGTGATCCGCAGGTTGCACGGTTGTAGAATTGCTAGGCAATAAATATCATCTTGTCATAAAACTGACCGACAAAATTAATGTATCTGTTTGTTTTGGAGAACGACATCACCACCACCACCACGTGTTGAGCATCATCTGCTCGGCGGGAAGTGAATTATGACAGTCGGTCCAAAACACAAGGGTTAAATGCTTGGTAATTATTCTTTTGAGATGTTTTATGGCAGTTCTCTGGCTAATGTTAAATGACAGGGATTGTTTGAAAGCAGAGTCGGGCTCAAGAGGAGCGGGGCAGATGTCCTGAGAGAGAATGAGGGCTTTAGCACAATTTAATATAATTAATTTAACTAAACAAAGATTTTATGAATTTTAAAAAAAATATTGAGGACAAATTTGGGTCAAAGGGTTAGAAGGGGACGGACAGGGTGAGGTAAGTTGAAAAAAGCAGAGGAAGCGAGATAGAAAGAAATTGGAAGGAGTGAAAGAGAGGTACCATGGGGAGTGGAGCTGTTTACTGCAAGGTCAAGGTCCTAGTGACATGTTTATGAGTTCTTTCGAGCAGCTATTCCTGTTAAACTTATAGCTTCACATTCTGCCTACCACACACACACACACACGGTTTCCGTATTTTATGGGGACTTCCCATAAACATAACGTTTGTTATACTGCACAAACTGCACTCAAAAAAAGATTTACACATTTCAATTAAAAGTCAAATTCCATCAAACTGAATTGGATAATCCCGATTCCTGACATATTGTTCATATTATGAATTATGAATTTTAAATGAGTTAAAAAACTAGAGCTTAATAAAACATTTTGTTTAAATCTAAATGGAACAAGGGAATGGACCATTTAGTTTATGTGATTCGTGTGTGTGTGTGTGTGTGTGTGTGTGTGTGTATGTTTAAATTTAAGTTTAAGATTTATACAAAATGTTTTATTAAGCTCTAGTTTGTTTTACTCATTTAGAATTCTTAATTTATAATATGAATAATATGTATATATAACTAAGGGTTAACCTGAACACCTACACCTACTCAGACACACACACACACACACACACACAGCATTTTATTGAATTACAACCTACAAAACATTTGTCATTTAAAAAAAAATATACAAAACGTCAGCAATTTAAATAAAATTAATAAATGTAAATAAACACACACGTATATCTATCTATCTATCTATCTATCTATCTATCTATATATATATATATATATATATATAATACATAATTAACTTTTTAATTCACCAAGAGCCATAATATTGAATTGATAATGTGTCAGTAAAATGGCACTTTAAAGTCATACGTAAAAAATCACATTGTACCTTCTTCTATCATTCCAATCAGGCCACACTTTGATAGATTGTGTCTTCACATGCCTCACCATCATGCCTTATTACTCAAGTATGGTAAGTGGTTTACGCTTGCTAGCCAATTACACAAACCAAGGAACTCAGCAGCAGGGAGCTGGTATCATTTATATTGAGTGACAGATGAAATGAGCTCTCTTTTCAACCAAAGCTTTGTAACACCACTTAGAGAAACCAAACTTTAACAAGCTATAAGCTGAAGCTATAAGCAGACATCTACTGGTAGTCAATGTTCAGCAGCGAGGGCTGATAATTTCACTCGGTTAATGGAAAAACAGCCACTGATTAGATGAAATTAAGAAAGAGTGTAAGAACTTTCTTAACAGTGACCACAAGTGCTCAAGAAGCAGACAGACCACACACTAAGCACATTTTATAGAGAGAGAACCATATTCATGCTATTTAAAAAAAATAATTCTCACTCACTGTACATTTACTGTTGATGTACGTCAGGTGAAAAACAGTATTTGCTTTTTTTCTGTGTTCTCCTGCCCAGCACCTGAACTTACACATTTACAGCTCCTCCTGAGAAAGAATATTTAAGCTCTCCACCCTGTTGGAACATGCAACCGAATCCAATAACGTCCATGTTTATGAGATGCATTTGGTGTTTTGGATTTGATCTTAAATGAGACTTCATGGAGCCAGTTTCTTAAACCAAGGTTAACTGGTTTGCCATAGAAAATTAAACAAGGCTTGCTGATCTAAAAGAAAACGCTAGCTCATACACACACACACACACACACACACACACACACACAGTTATTGCATGGTTGTTTAAAATATTCTTACTGATTCACGTTGGGTCGTGGACATGGATTACCATCATCCAATGTAAAATGTGGGTCTTCTATATAGAAGAAAGAATCTTTTAAACAACCATGTGATGACTCTTATGCAATGTACATGGTACATGCGAGCTGGTACATGTATGTGTGTATATATATATATATATATATATATATATATATATATACACACATACATACATACACATATATAGCATTTCAGTTATCGTTCACCCATTGCCTGTAACTGATAATACAAATAACCTCACTAACCTCTCTGGAATCAAATCTAATCTGACCTCTTGGACAGTGAGACTGGGAGCGTGTTCCCATGTGAATGTTTTCCTGAATTTGTAAATACCACAGACAGAATGTTAACACGCACCTGGAAAGTTCTCAGAAAGGACAGTTCTCAAAGAAGACACGCACACATAATCACACACCTGCTCGAGGAAGAACAGCTGTTTAATTACTATGTTTGTGCCACTGTAATCTGTAATCTCTCCTTCTCCCTGTCCTGCGCTGTGTGGAGGCTGAACATGTGGCTGTATGACCACAACACTAGGAATTCTGACTCACAACCTGGAAAGAAAAAAGAAAAAAGAATAATTATTCATGAAATTATATTTGTGGACCTAAAATGAGAAGTTTGGTAGAACAAACCTTTTAGTATAATTATAATTATCAGTAGCCAATATTTTATCAAACACGTCCAAAATTAATTAAAGTAAGCCTGACACTTTACAAATATTTACCTTATGTATGTCTTCATTGACTCATCTACGCTAACATTTTGTGTTTTCAGAGAGCACTTATCCTTTTAATTACCAGCGACAAACACGGGCAGGTCAGAGTTTACTGTAAGCGGCAAACACACTTTGTAGTCTTTAAGTCCTGGGCGGAGTGCATGTGTGTGTGTGATTGTGAGGGAGAGGCCATTACTGTTTACATTGGCTGCAGGGAATTATCCCTCGGGATGCTGAGTGGACCTTTGGAGTAATCCTCTAGAAACACACACACACACACACGATCAGCAGCTAGACACACACACAGGTGTATGTGTATGTCAAAGATGTTCAGACACCACGTTTGCCACATCACTTTAACAAAATATAAGTTTGATGTATAGAAAGCTCAAAAGAGCAGCATTACACTTAAAATATATTTTAAATAGTAAAGACGTTTACGTCGCTACAAAAAAGGTCACTTTTGATCAATATAATGAATAATTATATGAATAATAATATTTAAAAAAAAAAAAAAAAACGTACTGACCCCAAACTTTTGACTGGTAGTGTACATTCATATTTAGGAATAAAACACAAACATAAATATAGTTATAAGTGTGTGAAATCTATGTGTTTAGACTTTATGACTCCACATTAATTGTTTATATAAGAATTCTCCATTTCTCTGCATATTAGCTGAAAACAGGCCTCAGGGCATTTAGCCAAATATGCATAAACCAAACAGTGATCTGCTGTAGATAATGGAATAGTATCCTGCATTGGATATGGAATAAATGGTATTTATGATCCTGTATTTTAAGTGGACTCGTCTACTTCAGCATGCTAAATGAACTACCCAGGCCCTGCGCCATGACGTGCAGCTTCATATTAGAAGTTGGTCTGTGTTCATGAAAGAGCAGATATGTGTGAAAACGAACACCCTTCAGTATCAAACTGTTGGCTTTAGGTAACAGGTCTCATTAACCTCTGCGGCTCTGCCTATAAACTAAAATTATTAGATTAGAGACACATGTTGTAGGGGTACAGGCTTGCTTCAGAATGCTTCAAAATCCACCTGTTTTTTAATTTTTTAATGTTTTAATGTTACTCTGATCATGCCTGAGATTTAGACGTTACAGGTATAATTTTAAAAACATATGAAATTATGTCTATCATGCACATATCTGGTCTCAGATGTGTGTTCTGCAAAAGGGCCGAGCTTACACTTACTGTCAATAGTAAATTTGAAATATGGCTGTCAATTGAACTCATTCATTTTGTACAATTATTTAAATAAACAAAGTTATTTGATAAATAAGCATAACATAATTAATTCATTTTTTTAAATCAATTGACAGCCCTTTAAAATTAACTTTAAATACATCAAGTAAAATATTGAAACATTTAACTTGATTACATTATTATTATTTTTTACAACATTTAACTCGATTAAATAAAAAATAATAATATTAAAATATTTAACTTGATAAAATTAATAATTTTTAACATATAATTCAGTGTTAAAAATAAATAAAAACTGAAATTGTAATTCAGGGTTAAAATTTAAATTAAAACATTAAAATATTGCCATGGTATTGAGATACCTGGAATTCCAGATGCTGGGGGGACGATCCAGCAAATATTATTAAATAATGTTTGTCATGATGTTTATGTTGTGTTACCAGTAGTAATGATACAAAAATGGCAGAATCGTTTTTTTCCACCTTTAAAGCGACTGTAAAACATTGCTATTCTTAATGATACAATCTTCTCACAGACGCATACGAAAGAAGTCTAAGTGCTGAGTCTTACATTTATATAAACTTTTTTTAAAGAGAAGGGAGTTTCACAGAATGTCTAGAGTGACCAGTGCTCTGTCTGATAAAACAGATAAGAGGTTATTTTGCAAAGTCAAGTGCTCCACCCAAAACGCACATACACACAGGTTGTGGTGTGTGATAGTTTACACGGTCCCTTGAGCTCATTATCACTCTGGCTCTCTCCGTCTGGAGATGGGAAACTATTCCATGCCAAAAATCCCCTCCCTCACCCTTCTGTGTCCATGCTTCGTGCACCAACCCCATTCTCACCATAAAACGTCCCACTCTTTGAACTGAACACTCTCCCTCTTCCATCTGTCTTTTATTCTCATTAAATCAACACAGTCTCATAAGGAAACATCACTCCTGTTATCCTGCACCACCAAAGAGTCCTCTTGTACCATATTCAAATAACTTTTTAAACGTCCCTCTGGTACTGTTCAACTTGTCTAGGATCTCTAATTGACCCAAAGTAAAAAAATAAAAATAAAATGAATGGCCTTTGTAGATGTTCTTTTTCCAAGCAGCATAAAGTGCTATTTTCTATATCTAAATTAAATATCTTATGTTAGAACCGTACTAATATTTAAAGGGTTAGTTCACCCAAAGATTTCTGTCATTAATTACTCACCCTCATGTCGTTCCAAACCCGTAAGACTTTCGTTCATCTTCGGAACACAAATGAAGATATTTTTGATGAAATCTAAGAGATGTCTGTCTCTCCAGCTAAGCAACTACCACTCTGATGCTTCAAAAAGTTCATAAAGAGATTGTAAAACTAATCCATATGACTTGAGCGATTTTCTGAAGAGACTCGATCGCTTTATATGATGAACAGATTTTTTTTAGGCTTTTATTCACATATAAACATTCACCAACTCGCACATCAGTTGTGGTAAAAGGAAGCTCAAGCATGTTCACATGATGTGCGAGAACCAATGAGGTTTGTTCTCACGTGTCAAGCAGGTTCGGTTGAGCTTCTGTTTATGTTCGCTGATCAATGTTTATATGTGAACAAAAGCCTAAATTCAACCTGTTCATCATATAAAGCGATCTGGACTAAACTGCTCAATCCATACGGATTAGTTTTACGATCTCTTTATGAACTTTTTGAAGTGTTAAAGTGGTTGTGTAGCTGTCAATGAAGGGACAGAAAGCTCTCAGATTTCATCAAAAATATCTTCATTTGTGTTCCGAAGATGAACGAAAGTCTTACGGGTTTGGAACAACATGAGGGTGAGTAATTAATGACAGAATTTTCATTTTTGTGTGAACTATCCCTTTAAGTCGTTATTCACTGAATCTAAACCTTCCCCTTTACAGCTCTGAAATCTCATTTGTACTCATTTAAAGGTTGCCGCTTCAAGAATCATTATGACAGGATGTACGTCAATGACATTAATGTTATTTGCTTTTGTGCTTATATGTATCTCATTGAATGAGATTTAAACAGTGTTAACTAAAACTATGAAATTTTCTTTTGTCAATTGAAATAAAATAAAATATCAGATGACAAACTTAAGGATTAAAATAACTAAAACTGAATTTTTTTTAAAATATAAATATTAAAATGAGTAAAAATCACAAACTTATAATAAGAATAAATTGTAAATAATACTAAAATTACATTGGATTAACCTGTGGTGGAGAGAATGGTTTTCAGAAAATGATCTGGGCTACGATTCTCAAAATCATTGTGAGCTAAGTTGATCGTAGAGCCAATGTTTCTACCATCTACTTAGGCTTACGATGCTTTGTGAAGAGCAGCCCAGGTTCTCGAGTTCAACTCACTGACTCACAGAGCCGGACAGTAACGGAGTACATTTACTTGAGTACAGTACTTAAGTACAATTTTGAGTGATCTGTACTTTACTCGAGTATCATTTTTGGGGAGTACTCATGACTTTACTCAAGTACATTTGAGAGGCAAATATTGTACTTTTTACTCCACTACATTTCTATCCATAACTGTGAGTACCCGTTACTTCTAAAAAAAAAAAAAAAAAGGAAAAAAAAAACATCTCGGAAACCCTCAATTTGTTGTTTCTCTCTCAAATGTGATTGGATTGTGCAGGTGCCACTGATTGGGACAGCCTATCAGCAATCACCTTCAGCTTTCCGCCAAAGTCAACTCCATGGTCAGATTAAGATAAGAGATGAAACCATGGATGAAACAATGGATGAAGACGCAGCAGGTCCATCCCAGGAGCGATATTTTTTTCCCCAGGATGGTAGGGGAAGACTCAAAGTGAATGAATATTCATTAGGGAAGTCATCCCTGATTGGTCTTAACCCCAGTGACGGGTAGGTTTAGGGGCGGGGTTAGGGAGGTCATAAGACCCCCAGTGACGGGTAGGTTTAGGGGTGGGGTTAGGGGTAGGTCATCAGACCAATCAGGGATGACTTCCCTAATGAATATTCATGAGTCTTCCCCTACCATCCTGGGAAAAAAAAATATCACATCCCGGGAATGTGCCCCACCTCGCCAGACTATTTAAATTTTCTGAACAAGTTAATGATAGTTTTCGCTTCAAGTGTTTGCTGTGTTTACCAATGTAAGCACTGTGGCAGTAGTAATGCAATATTTAGAAAATGTACTCTTGTACTCTTGATACTCAAGTACTTTTAAAAACAACAGTAGACATCTGACTGTAGTACTTTTTGTAGCAGCCCGGTTGAATAAAAGAAATTCGCTCTCTCACTGATGTTGTCGGTTTATTGTCCGTAATGCCTTCACAATGCCATCAGAACACCTTCACAACACCGTAAGAGCTAAAACAGATGAATTAACATTATTGGAATTTGTAAATAATTCACGTACATATAAATAAAACAAAACAGTAGTCGATATAGCAACAAAATTACGAAATTAGTACTAACATTTACCATAAACAACTTAAATTACTCATAAATCAAACAAACACATATAAAAACAATCTTAAAGAGACGATATGCTATGTAACATTATACAAATGCATAAATATAAATGATGTATACCTTGTACTCCTTTCCAACCAGGTGCTAAACACAAAAAATAAAAATAAAAATAAAATAAAATAAAACAGCAACTAGATGCCTAAATTTACTTAAAGGTGACCTTAAAAACTATAATTCAGATCCGTGAATCCGTGACCGTATTGTTCCGTATCTCCGTCTGCCAGCCATCTGTATGCGCGCTCTCTGTGCGCAAGCGATCTGTTCACCCTTCCGGCAAGCCGCCTTTCAAAATAAAGGTCTCTATAGGTTAAATAACTAAGAGTGCAAAGTAAACTTCCAAAATATAATAAACACAATATTACGAATATTAAACCAATATTAAGAAATATAGTTATTACGATAATATCAGAATAAAATATTAATACCCAAAACTAAATAACCAAATAACTAAGGGTTATTTACACTCCCACCAAATCATGAGTGACTACAAATCTCAAACTTTAATCATGAATGATTTCTAAAATAAATTACCCATGTTTAAGGCTAGATGTAAAGGAAAAACTGAAACATTCTACTATGAACTGCATAAATCAAAGGATATGTCAGGAAGTTCAGGCTGCCTCTAGCAGCAGGACCAGCTTCTGCACTGGGCGATCAACTATTGAAGGTTTGTTCAGACGTTTACCATCCTTCCCCAGTTTTCTGTCTTCAGAACGTATCTTCACTCTTCTCACCAAGCCATCCTTGCTAACTACAGTCTCAATAACTTCTGCCAAGCGCCACTCATTCCTGGGCAGATCGTCTGCCTTCTCCAAGACTATATCTCCAACTTGCATGTTCCTTCTTGGTTTAAGCCAGCATTGTCTGGTTGCAATGTTAGACACATACTCCTTCTGCCAACGGCCCCAAAATTGCTCCGCTAAGTATTGGACATGGCGCCATCTCTTGCGAGCATATACGTCTTCTCTAACAAATTTTCCAGGGGGTGGTAGAGCTTGGGTAGTTTTCAAAGTGAGCAGGTGATTTGGGGTAAGGGGCTCAGGACTTTTAGGATCATTCAGATTGTCTACTGTGAGCGGTCGGCTATTTACAATGGCCATAGCCTCATAGAAGAAGGTCCGAAGGGAAGAATCATCAAGCCTTCCAGAAGATAAGGACAGAGTGGCATGAAGAACACTTCTCACAGTTCTAATCTGTCTCTCCCAAACTCCTCCTGTGTGACTTGAATGGGGTGTGTTGAAGACAGTCACATTGTTTTTCTGCTAAGAACGCTACCAGATGATTGGTGTCAATCTCTTTCATGGCCTTAGCAAACTCATTCTTAGCTCCAATGAAATTACTGCCTTGGTCACACCTTATTTGACGAACTGCACCTCTGATAGCGATGAAACAACGCAGGCCGTTGATAAAGGCGTCCGTGGACATGTCATCCAGCATCTCAATATGGATGGCTCTGCAACAGAAACAGGTAAAGAGAAGTCCATACCTCTTGTACGATTTACGGCCTAGTCTGGTGATGAATGGACCAAAAACATCCATTCCGCAGTACGTGAATGGAGGGGATGGATCTATACGCTCTGAGGGCAGGTTGGCATTTTTTGCTCTTCTGTGGGTCTGCGAAGCTTACGACATCTCACACACCGTCGTACAAAAGAGGCTACAGTCCTATTTACTCCTGTTATCCAAAATCCTCTTGATCTGATCTCATTTATAGTTAAGCCTTTTCCTTGATGTTCAGTTTTTTTCATGACAATCAGCGATCAGAAGTTTTGTAAGATGCTGTTCCTTTGGAATTATTACTGGATATTTAATGGAGTTAGGGACAGAAGAATTACAAAGCCTTCCTCCCACCTTGAGCAATCCGTCGTGGTCGACTAAGGCATCTAGATTGCATAGCCTGTTGTTGCGTGGGAGTTGCTTGCCCTTACGGAGTAAGGCTATCTCTTCTGCATACATCTGACTCTGTAAGTCCACTCTAACCGAGGGATTGTTGTGACCTTAAGTGGGGCTACTCTAGATTTTGCCATGAGCAAAGCACAATGGACGTCACCTTGTTCGTTCTCAAGCCTAAGGTATGAGCACTGGCCATATCCTCTTGTGCTGGCGTCCGAGAAGTGATGAATTTCTCTCTTTGTGATTCTCTGAAATCCAACAGGCACAATACAACGAGGCACCTTGATCTTCTCTAGGTTTTCAAGATCGGCCTTCCAATGCTCCCACCTTGGTTGCAAACTATCAGGTAAAGGATCATCCCAGCCCACGCCATTTCTGCACATTTCTTGCAGAACAGCCTTTCCTTTGAGCAAGAATGGTGCAAGAAACCCTAGGGGGTCGAACAATGAGGCCACTATAGACAGTATGCCTCTACGGGTTGCTGGCTGGTCCCTTAGGTTGACACGAAATCTGAAGTTATCATGTTCCAGTTGCCAGTAGATGCCCAAGGCTCTTTCCAAAGGCTGGTCAGTGAGGGACAGATCGACAGCTGTAACATCCACAGCACACTCAGAGGGTGGTATGCTCTCCAAAACTGCCTTGTTGTTGGACACAAACTTATGCAATCTTAAACCTCATAGTGCACAAACCTGGCGAGCTTCTCGCGCCGACTGGATGGCCTTCTCTACACATTCAACACTGGAGACTCCATCATCCATGTAGAAATCTCACATAATGAATTGTGAACCTAGGGGGTACAGATGTTCACCTTCTCTTGCAAGATGTTTCAGTCCGTAGTTAGCGCATCCCGGGGGACGACGAGGCACCGAATAGATGTACTCTCATGCGGAATGTTTGAGGCTGTGAGTCGAAATCTCCATTTCTCCACCATAGAAATCGTAAGTAATCTCGATCTGCTTCGTCAACATGGAACTGGTGAAACATCCTCTCTATATCACACATCAAGGCCACTGGATACTGTCTGAACCGCAAAAGAATGCCAGTCAGGCTGTTCATCAGGTCAGGGCCTGTAAGTAGATGATCGTTCAAGCTGGACCCCTTGTATCTGGCAGAGCAGTCAAAGACTATGCGTAATTTCCCTGGCTTCTTCAAGTGATACACCCCGTGATGAGGGATGTACCATTTTTCTCCTTTATTTCCTTCATCAATGACTCTCTCTGCGTCACCATTCTCTATTACGTCTTCCATGAACTTCACATAATGCTCTCTGTATTCCTGGTCCTTAATTAATCTCCGCTTTAGATGTTGAAGTCTCATGACAGCAAGAGGCTCATTATCTGGAAGATAGGGTCTTTTCTTGAATGGAAGAGGCATTTCCAAATGGCTGTCTTGGTTCATTTTGATGTTTTCCTTCAGTTTATTCAAGAACATAATGTCCTCTTGAGACACCACTCTTGAGTTTTCTTTAGTATCCTTGAAATCTGACTCCAGCACTTTGATAACGTCAGCTGGCGTTACAGAAGGAATCTCCTTAATAGATACTCTGTGACACATGCTAACACCGCTTTGTGACTCATAATGTGTCAAGGAAGGGCCCACGATGCTCCATCCGAGATCCGTGCAAACTGCATATGGCTCATTGTCAGCTCCAAGAATCACCTCTCTGGGTGCTAAAGCTCTGGGACAATTATATCCTAATAATAGACCAACCTCACAGTCTTGAAGCAGGGGAATTCTGTCTGCCAGAGGAGCAAGATGTTTCCAACACCTGGCAGTCTCACTGGTAGGGATGTGGGCACGATCCACAGGGATACATTCCTTAGTGTATGCAGGGGGAAGTTCTAGAATTACCGTAGAATTAAAACCTCTGACTCGAAGACCCGAAACTCTTTCACTTGAAATCAACGAATCTCTTCCAACCATGGTAGTGAGCCTAAGTGTCACTGGGCATGAGTCAACCTTTAGACTTTGACTTACTGCATATTCGACGAAGACAGTGTCGCTTTGTGTGTCTAACAGAGCATAGACGAGTTTCTCAGAGACTGGGTCATTTTGTGAGGACAACCACACTGGCACAATCATTGAGGTGTTAGCAGATGTGCATCCAGATTCTACACTTAAAGACGTCGTCACAACCCTTTCGTGTGTGTTCTCTGGGCTTTGGGTAGGGGAGGACCTCACCCTTCTTTCAAAGCTGTCATCGTGTAAGCAGGTAGGATGTCTTCCTTTGCAGGTATCACAGCTATGTCTGGAACGACAGTCTCTGGCACTGTGACCGAGTTTCAAACATCCATAGCACAGCTTAGTATCTTTTATGAACTGTCTCCGCTCTTCAAGAGCCTTTGCAGAGAATTTCTGTTTTCCTCACAATCATTCAGTATTTCCAGTCCCTTAACGTGAGGCATAGCATCTTTACATGCATTCAGGAAATCTGAGAAATTTCTGAGTCCTTCAGCGTCCTTGGGCTGTATTCTGGGCCAGCATGCGAGTTTCTCTCGGAATGCTCTTTGTACAATGAACGGCTGTCCATAGCGATCCTGAAGTCTTTTCCATGCATCCTTGTAAGCTTCCTCATCATTTCTGTAAAACATCCCTTCTAGAGTTTTCCGAGCGGAACCAGTGACGTACTTCTTCAAGTAGTATAACTTGTCTGCTGAGATGTGTCTTTTGTCAATGAGTGATTGAAAAGAAGCCTTCCATTCAATAAAGTGAATGGGGTCACCACTGAAGACTGTAGGCTCTGGCATAGGAAGTCTGTTCAGTGTTATACTGTCTTGAACAGCCTGTGCAAGGTAAGACACATCAGCATTGAGTGTTGGCTTAATTGAGGATGAATACACAGGTTCTTGTGTAGGAATGCTTACAGATTGCTGCAGGTCGTGATTTTGATTAGCAGAGGAAATTATTTCTTCCTTGTCATACACTTCTAGTCTGGCTCTAGCTGCTCTTACCACCTTTACCGCGTGTAATCTTTCAAACTCACTCCTTTGAGCATCAAGTTCTCTTCTTTGCCTTGCTTCTAGAAGTTGTATTCTTTCCTTTTGTTCCTTTTCCTCCAATAGTGTTGCATATTCGGCTTCCTTTGCTGCAAGCTCTGCTTCTGCCTCTATTCGTTTAGCCATCAGTATGGAATTCAGTGAAGGTTGACTTATGGGTGTACTTGACTTGGAACTGATACGTGAGACCGTAGAACCATAGACGGAGCGAGCATAATCTCGATCAAGCAATTCACGAAGACTTTTACTCTTTCACCGTCTAGGTCTCCATCAACCCCTGAGATCCTCTCATAAGCAATCTTTACTATATCCTTCGTCACAGCGTCACAAGCATCAATCCGTCTTCTTGTATCAGTAGGAGGAGTAACATAACTTCGAACTCTCATGTATGCGTTCATTACATTGTCTCTTTCATTTTCCAATGTTTCTATAAGTGTTGCTAGCTGACTCTCAGGAATGTCCGTTTTCAGCTGCCCTCTTGCCTTTCGAGCCTCAGCTTTCCATTGCTCATATGCGTGCATGAGCCTTCTCTCTGCCTTTTGTGACTCCTCTCTTTGATACGCGAGCATCTTTTCTGTTGGAATTCGTGCACGACCAGAGCGACGTACTTCATCTGTTTTTGAATGATCATCTTCAGAATCTCTGCTTTGAGAAGGTAGGATTTTTAAAGCTTCCATTTCTTTCACAGGAGTGCACGATTTGGAACCTTGGTCTGTCATCATTTACATCAGCAAATGGAATCAATAGGAAAAGCTCTTACTGTAGCAGCCCGGTTGAATAAAAGAAATTTGCTCTCTCACTGATGTTGTCGGTTTATTGTCCGTAATGCCTTCACAATGCCATCAGAACACTTTCACAACACCGTAAGAGCTAAAACAGATGAATTAACATTATTGGAATTTGTAAATAATTCACGTACATATAAATAAAACAAAACAGTAGTCGATATAGCAACAAAATTACGAAATTAGTACTAACATTTACCATAAACAACTTAAATTACTCATAAATCAAACAAACACATATAAAACAATCTTAAAGAGACGATATGCTATGTAACATTATACAAATGCATAAATATAAATGATGTATACCTTGTACTCCTTTCCAACCAGGTGCTAAACACTAAAAATAAAATAAAATAAAACAGCGACTAGATGCCTAAATTTACTTAAAGGTGACCTTAAAAACTATAATTCAGATCCGTGAATCCGTGACCGCATGGTTCCGTATCTCCGTCTGCCAGCCATCTGTATGCGCGCTCTCTGTGCGCAAGCGATCTGTTCACCCTTCCGGCAAGCCGCCTTTCAAAATAAAGGTCTCTATAGGTTAAATAACTAAGAGTGCAAAGTAAACTTCCAAAATATAATAAACACAATATTACGAATATTAAACCAATATTAAGAAATATAGTTATTACGATAATATCAGAATAATATATTAATACCCAAAACTAAATAACCAAATAACTAAGGGTTATTTACACTTTTACTTGTACTTGAGTAAAATTTAGCAAGGGGTATCTGTACTTTTACTCAAGAAATGTAGCTGTGTACTCTGTCCGCCTCTGCTGACTCAATGATGGACTAGGTAGCAGCTTGGAGGGGACGATTATGTGATTTGCATCTTTTCGAACATGTGCCCTGCATTTAGCAGACTGTTATCATTCCATTAAGGATTATAACATTTGGCATTATAGCATTAACTCATAATGTTCATTAGCCAGTCTGTCCTTCATCAGTAATCTAAAGCATTCACTCAGCCCATCAAAAGTTCGATCTAAATATAGTTCCATCTGAACCATATTCTTTAGTTTCGGCAACATCCTTTACTGGTATATAGTTTTCTTGAATAGAAAAAGCATAACAGACTATTCAGCAAGCGACAGACCAAACAAAAACACTCTCAGACAAGGCAAGCTTTAGAAAATAGACGAAAGAATGTTTGTTCAGCGATATCAAAAGATTAACTCTCATCTCTCGAAAGAAAAAAGCGGGAACATGAATTGGGCCTTTGGCTTCACAGGAATTCATGACATTCTCTTCTCTATTAGGCCTATTTATCTGCTAAAGAAAATATTATGAAAACCCCTTAGACAGGGATAAGGATTTTAGAGTAAAAGCAAATGTCTAAAACCTCTACAGCTTAAACCAGACCGTCATATCCACAGAAAGCACAGAGAATAGAGAAGACTGACCACTCATTCTCTCAATAGCACTGAGGGCCAGTTCTGCTCTACTGACCTCTGTCTCACCTCTCTACTGAGTGAGTGTGTGTGTGTGAGTGTGTGTGTGTGCCTTGGACTCAGAGAGAGTAATGAGATCATTACCACTAGTTAATTAAATGCGATGTGTCTTCTCAAAAGTTTTCTCGTTTCACATTGTGTCCAAACAATAGCCTCCCTTGTGGACCTCTGAGGATGAAAGAGGGGGAACGCGAACGGAGGAGAGCGCCTATTGTCTTCCTCCTGAGAAAATATCCATCCCTCGCTTTTTCTTCTCAATAATCTCATTGTGTTTTTCTCTTTCTTTTTTCTGTCCAGGATTGGACCAGAGATTGTGTACGGAGGTAGAAAGGATGGGCAGATCAGAGAATGAAAGAACGAGTGGAAGGACAGAAAGAGATTTAAAATATCTAAAGGAGGATGAGGAATACAAAACATGTTACATGACAATTACATAATCTTATAGTTTACATCATCACACGATTTTCTTTCTACTGTGGGATGCAAAAGAAGATATTTAGTAGAATATCTGTGCTGCTCTTTCCATACAATTAAAGTGAATGGTGAATAGGGCTGTGTTAAATCCTGTGACGTAATTTATATTGTGTATGTTGTACTAGACTGAGGAGGGAACGTACCCCTAGGGGTATGATTCTTGCTTCGGGTTCAGATCCCGGACGAGCCCCCAATTGTTATGTTCCCTCCTCATTCTAGGGGTTTGGGGAGAAAGTAACAGGTAGAAAACATATCACCAGTACAACATACACAATAGAAATTACGTCACAGGACGTAACAGCTGTTAAGCTGCAACCATGACCCAACAGCACCTTTAAGGGTATATTATAAGACTTCTGAAGTCATATGACATTTTTGTGTTAGAAACAGACTGAAATTTAAAGGGATAATTCACTCCCTGTTATCATTTACTCACCCTCATGTTGTACCAAACCTGTATGAATTTCTTTCTTCTGATGAACATAAAAGAAGATATTTTAAGAATATGTGACCCTGGACCACAAAACCAGTCACATGGGTCACAATTTTGAAATTGAGATTTATACATCTTCTGAAAGCTGAATAAATAAGCTTTCCATTGATGTATGGTTTGTTAGGATAGGCCGAGATACAACCATTTGAAAATCTGGAAAATGAGGGTGCAAAAAAATCGAAACATTGAGAAAATCGTCTTTAAAGTTGTCCATTTATGTTATTCACTCACAAAAATAAATGTTTTATATATTTACGGTAGGAAATTTACAAAATATCTTCATGGAACATGATCTTTACTTAATATCCTAATGATTTTCGGCATAAAAGAAAAATCAATAATTTTGACCCATACAACCTATTGTTGGCTATTGCCACAAATATACCAGTGCGACTTATGACTTTATGACAACCACGACTTGTTTTGTGGTCCAGGGTCACATATCAATGATTTATTTTTTTTATTTTTTTTCATACAATGGAAGTCAATGGTCCCCAAATATATGTTTCCCTTCTTGTTGTGTTCCCCGTAAAAACATCAGTCTTACAGGTTTGAAACGGCATGACGGTGAGTAAATTGTGAAGAAAACACTTCCTTTAATGGACATGATGTCCATTGAGAAGTGTGGAATGATAAGCAATTAAACATTGTCTCTCTTTTGTCTTTCCTTTTTCCTGTCCTTGGATAACAAGGACTAACAGATAACATGTACTGCAAAGTCCTTAATCGTATGCGTGTTAAATCCAAGAAAAATAAAACCCAGACAAGTATGTACATTTATCAGTTTGTCCAGTGCCATGGGTCTATCTTTAAAACAATGCTGTCTGAAACCATATTCATGTGTGTGTGAGTGAGTCTGAAGGCTGGGCACTGTTTAATTTCTGTGGTTACAAAAATGAGGACAAAAAAATGAGTTTGAGTC
This sequence comes from Abramis brama, assembly GCF_963993115.1. NCBI lineage: Eukaryota > Metazoa > Chordata > Actinopteri > Cypriniformes > Leuciscidae > Abramis > Abramis brama. Next base: position 15,757,731 of record NC_139976.1, on the reverse strand, counting down.
AAATTGAGTAAAAAAAAATATTTCTGTTAGTCTCCAAAGGTCAACTAATTGCATCATCTCAGGACTTTTTCAAACACAATCCCCCATCACACAAAAACGTCCCCTGTTGACAGTTCCTACATAGAATTTTAGTTTTTTTTAGGATTTTAGGATAAATAAAACAAATGCCTTATGACATTTGCAGTTTTCACAGACAATGAATTACAGTATGAGTGAGTTACAAAACCAAAAACAAAACAAATGGGAAGAGAAGAAAATATATAATCAGGAAACCATCCGTTGGGCCTTTTGGATCTGAACTATAGAAGTTATTTTTGTTTTGCCTTTTTTCCCTGTTAAAACCATCTCCGTTCCCGAATCTCAATTTTGTCCCGCATGGATTTATCCAGCCGCTCTGTATAATCACA